>NC_030810.1:16365860-16670547 GCF_001704415.2 Capra hircus
GGGAAGCCAGGCGGTGGAACTGGCTCCCCTTCCCCTTCCAACCTCCTGGCCATGGTCCTCCTGAGGAGAAGAGTCTAAGGGACTTAGTACTATTTAAGCCCATGAGCATGGGGCACAAAAGCTGTCCAAGGAAGCCATGCATGGAGGTGGCAGGTCCTAGTTGGGCTGCACTGGCTCCAGACTCAGGGTACCTGTCCCCAGCTTGCTGTAACCCAGGAAATCTCACGCAGGGGGGCCATGTTCCATGGGGGTGATGGCACTGGGTTAAGCCCACCAGCAGCAGATGCTGTCGGGGCTCTGTCCATCCTACTTGGCCCCCTGGTCATTTCTTTGCACACCAGCCTGACCTCCGCAGCCAGCACTGCGCCTCAGTCTCTGGAACTCACTTTCCCGCCTGCACTGAGGGCTGAAAGGGCCTGGGAGCTGGTGCGTTCCCACCCAGGGGCCAGCTTCTATCTACTGGCTGATGGGTGCAGGATATAAATACCCTGGCTCTCTCACAGACACTCATACCAGGTAATGAGAAAGTCAGGCAGGGCCAGCCTGCGACCTGGGGCAATGGCACAACCATGGGCCAGGGGCAACACAGACCAGGATGAGCAGTAAAAGGTAGAGTGCAGACCTCAGGGTTAGGAGGAGGAGGAAAGATAAAATGAGGAGGAGGACCTTTCACAGCTCCTGAGCAGTAAAGCCCTGCTCATGAGAATCAGGGCCAGTTACGGGGAGGAAACCCTGAGCAGGCAAGACGTTTGATTCTGAGGACACACAGGGCCAGCTGGGACTCAGAGGGCACTGTGCAAGGCACCCCCAACCCCAGACTGAACTCACTAGCTTCCACCAAGTACCCACGTCAGTGCCGCTTACCAAAGACTCATCGGGCAGCTGCCTGCCACCAAGGCCACTGGCAACTCCCACCCACGTAGAAATGGCAAGGGGATGAGGAAAAGGGATGTAATCCATTGTTTCTTAATTATAAAAACAGTACACATTGTATTTCAGAAAGTATAAAGAGAAGGCTAAAATGATTTATAATCCTACCCCAGAGATCTGATCACCATGGTTCTCACTTGGTGTCCTTGATATACTCTTTTCTAGGCCGGGTGCAGTTTGGGTTTACTTTCTGTCTATTCAATTTACCATGTTTTTCATTTATCCATTTCTGTGCCTTTTCAAGTCATGGAATGTCCACATGTGTCTTCAGTATGTCCACCCCCTTCAGTAGCTGTGTGGTACTGTGTTGTGTCAATTGATCACATTTAAAGCAAATAACCCCTTACTGATAGACTATTGCTGGGTGTACAGTAAACAACACTGGAACAAACATCTTTAAGATGGTGTCTTTCTGGGGCCAATTAAGAACGTGGATCAAAACTCTTAAAAAGATATTATTTCCTTTGATCCAGTGATCCACTTGAAGTGTTTGCTCATCCTAAGGAAGTAATCAGATGAGAGAAGGCTGCTGGCATGGAGAACCCAGAAGACCTGGAAAACCAGGCACATTATCAAGACGGGGAGCAATGCAGCAATGCAAGGATATACCATTCTTGAGGATGGGGCCAGAGTAGGAACAGGGCTTCTATGCAAATATCATGTGTATTTTTGTCTGGAGTGCCTGGCATGGAGTTGGCACTTAATGGATTCGGAATAAAGTGTGAGATTGGCTTCAAATGCAAGGGAGGCACCTAGTTAAAAGTCTGCGTCTTTGCAAAAGTTGGCACAACAGCAAGACCAAGACATACTGCTCTAAGGTCCCAAGCAGCCTTTAGGATTAGTGACCCTGGCAGACACTGGGTATAGACCCCGGTGATGCAGCCAAGGAGAGCAGTAAAGGGTCTGGGGGCCAGGCAGGTGACCAGAAGACCTGGCTTTATGGAAACATGACTCAGTAAAACCAAATGCATCTTTGTTTTGTCCCTGATCGTTGAGAAGTCACTCTCCCTCTCCCTGCCCCACTTCCTTCAACTGCTGCATGGGAAACGGTGGTCCACCTACCGACAAAAAGCCATCAGGGAGGTAACATTTGAAGACAGCTCTTTTTCAGCTTATGATGGGATCATGTCTTGATAAACCCATTGTAAACTGAAAATACTGTAAATTGAAATGCATTTAATAAGCCTATTCTACTGAACCTCATTCCATAGCCTAGCCTACCTAAGACATACTCAGAACACTTACATGAGCGTACAGTTGAATAAGGTCACGTAACACAAAGCCCATTATTATAAAATGCTTAATATCTCATGTAATTTACTGAATACTGTATTGAAAGTGAAAAACAGAATGGTCATCTGCAGTGTATCTGTGGTTTGTCCTGGTGATCACATGGCTGACTAGGAGCCGCGGCTGTCCCTGCCCAGCATCATGAGAGAGCGTGCGCTGTGTATGCTAGCCTGGGAAAATATCAAAATTCAAAATGAGAAAAACAGCTTCTACTGAATATTTCTTTGTATCACTGTAAAGTCAAAATATCATTAAGTTGAACCATCCTAAGTCAGGGACCACCTATATAGACTTTAAGGTAACAGAATCAGCCTCATCACCACAGCAACCTTAATAAAGGCTGTTAACATTTTCGTTACCCGCCAGGTACTATTCTAAGTGCTTTGGCTATGTTAATCTTCATGCTAGCCCTCTGGCATCGATGCTATTACATGGCATGGATGATGAAGACATGAATCGAGATGTCACACAGCTGGCCCAACAGCTGGTTGGCTGCATCACCGGGGTCTACACCCAGTGTCTGCCAGGGCCACTAATCTGAATGCCACATGCCCTCTGCCATCTACCAGCTGGCTCCTCTGGGCTGCTAATTCAGCCTCTTTGAGACTTAAGTTTCTCTATCTGGAATTCATAGACACTGATTGGTGAGGACTCTCTGTGGACTGATGTGCATAGGAGCGTCCCAGGCGGGGGTAGGGGGATCACTGCTTAGCCCTCAACCTGCCCAGAGTAGTGGTTCTTCTCCCCGGAGAGAACCTGTGATGGGAGCAGTAAAGAGGCTGCCTGCTTTAGCAAAACCTGATGTTCGTGCAAAGGTGATGTCCTCTGGTCAACACACGTGGCCCTTCTCTCCTCCACTCAGGCCAGAGATGGAATGAGGGTTCTATTTTCAGGCCCGCAGGGGCTCCCCTTTCAACCTTCCAACAAGTCCGAGGCAGGGAATGGCATCATCTGGGAGGCGTGAGTGCAAAAAGAGGTTTGTTTGAAATGTGACTTTCCACTTGGCACTATTAGGTGGTTGGGGTGTTAGCTGCCCTCCGGGCTCCATGGGTGGCCCTTCACCCAGTGCCTCTTTGAGCCCCTCTCATGTCCCTCTGCATGGGTTTCAGCGAAGACAAAAACCTCAGATAAAGATTCTTGACCCTAGAATTCTGGGTTGCTTCTGGGCTTCAGGAGCTCTCTGAACATTCTTACTCTTAAGAAATATCTTATGTGTGTGTGTGTGAGAGAGAGACAGACAGACAGAATAATTCTGGGGGAAGAGCCTGTAGTAGTCAACGTGATCTTGTTAGGGTTCCTTAATTTCTCATGCAATTCAGAAATGCTCCAACAGAAGTCAGCCACGTGCTCTCTGAAAGAGATTGGCCCTTGTGTGGAACGGAGCTCACCTTTACCCCACAAAGCCCTGGCTCACTTTGTCTCCATTAGCTATGTGATCTTGGACAAGGCATCTTGTCTCTCTTGCTCCTGTTCCTGCATCTACAAAATGAAGAAGTTGGCCGGTGAGCAGCTTTCACCCTGCGCTCTGTGGCACTCCAGAAGGCACAGGCAAAGGTGGTGGCCTGGGGGCAAGAGAGGTACGACCTGGGGGCCACCTCCACCCAATCAGAGCAGCTCCATCTCTCATAGAACCTGCAGGAGATGTTACTCAAGTAACTGGCTCTGAAGCTTAAAGCCAAACTTCAGTGAAAGCCCCAGCACAATGGATTGCTCAGGTCCTTCCTGACTGAGTCTGGGCTCTGGCTGGGCCATGTTGCTCTGATTCTTCTTTAATCCATAGATGTGGAGAGGCCTCTTGGTTAAGAGCCAGATGCCCAAGTGGATACTGGCTCTGCTACCTACTAAGCACCATGACCTCAAGCATGTTGCCTAAAGTCTCCTGCCGCCCATCTACGAACTGTACACACCCACCTCATAGGCCACTGTGATGATTAAATAAACTCATACAAGAGATAACACATGTTGATGAGGATGTAGAGAAAAGGAAACCCTTATGCACTGTTGGTGGGGATGTAAATTAGTGCAGCCACTATGGAAAACAGTATGGAGGTGCCTCAAAATATTAAAAATAGACCCTTCGTATGATCTAGCAAC
This sequence comes from Capra hircus, assembly GCF_001704415.2. Classification (NCBI taxonomy): domain Eukaryota; kingdom Metazoa; phylum Chordata; class Mammalia; order Artiodactyla; family Bovidae; genus Capra; species Capra hircus. Next base: position 16,370,175 of record NC_030810.1, read on the forward strand.
TCCATGTCTGAGTATTTATTCAAAGGAAATGAAAATAACTCGAAAAGATAATGCGCCCCCATGTTCACTGCAGCATTATTCAAAACAGACAAGACAGGGGAGCAATCTAAGCATACATCAATAAATAAATGGATAAATAAAGTGTGATATATACAATGGAATATCATTCAGAATATTTCAAAGAGAAGGAAATGATGCCATTTCCGACGGCAGGGATGGACCTTGAGAGCATTATGCAAAGTGAAATAATCCAGACAGAGAAATACAAATACCATATGATCTCACTTACATGTGGAATGAAAAAGACAGAAGACAACTCAAATGGTACTAATATATACAGAAAACAGATCGGTGGTTATCAGAGGCAGCTGACAGAGGGGCAGGCAAAATGGGTCAAAGTGGTCAAAAGATACAAACATCCAGCTGTAAAATAAATAAGTCCTGAGGATATAATGTACAGCAAAGTGACTATAGTTAATGACACTATATTGTATTCTTGAAAGTTGCTAAGAGAGTAGATCTTAAGATATTAATGATTTTTGCAGAAACTAACGCCTGTGGCTGGCAATTTGTTATGTAAGTGAATATTGATACATCTCCGGTCAATAATGTTCAGGTAACATAAGATGTATGAATATATCTCTGGTCAGTAAGTTGTTAGACGTTTCCATCACAAGGAAAAAAAATTGTAACCATGTGTGGCGACGGATGTTAACTAGACTTACTGTGGTGATCATTTTGCAACATATCCAAATATTGAATCATGTCTTACAGCTGAAACTCATACAATGTCATGTGTCAATTATATCTCAATTAAAAACGCAAAAATGAAAACAGCTCTCCAAACGCACAGCAAGTAATCATAAGGGTTAGCAGCAGATTCTTTATCCTCTGAGCTACCAGGGAAGCCCCCAGACTCTAACACAAGGCCTCAGATGTGGAATTTAATCAATAGATGGCAGCTGAATAAATGAGACAGTAAAAGAACACATTTCTAGAGTCTGAAAATCCCATGAATTGATTCTTTAAGTGGGCACCACTCAGAGCACTAGGCTAGAGCTTCATCAACCTAAATATGTACACGAGTCCCCTGGGAACCGTATTAAAATACAGACTCTGATTCAGCAGGTCTGGGGTCTGGCTGGGCACTGACATTTCTGAGCTCCTAGGTGAGGCCAACACTGCTGGGCTGCAGGCCAGACTTTGAGTAGCAAGGCTTTGGTCCATCCCTGGTCATACTCTTTAGTGCGCCAGCTTTCCACCTGTAGTTACCAAACTGCTCAGAGCCCTGGGGAACATCTGCAGGCTGGGGTGCTATTTATCAGCCACTGGACCACCAAGCCCAGAGCACTTTTGTGCTAGGTTCTCAGGAACTGAGAGGGGAGTCAGGGTGAAACCCTGAGTTTACGTCTGGGCTCTGCCGGGCGATGATGTTGGGCAAGTCCCCCGGCCTGTTCATTTGTGAACTGAGATCAGCAACACCCTCCGTGCCCAGCTCTCATGACTGCCGGGAGGGTAAAAAGTGATAACAGATGGGACCATCGAGGGGCGGAGGGCCATGATTAACTGGCAGGCTTCATTGCCAAGTTCTCGTCTTCAGCCCTTGAAGTCCTCCTCAGCGGGAAACTGACAAGCATCGGTGTTTGCATAATGGCTTGTAAGGGGCCAGAAGAGGAAGTCAGGCCGCTAAATTTAGCATGTGCTTACGCCCCCTCACCCGAGGCTCGGCCCACGCATTTCACCATGAGTAGGTGCCTTTCTATATTTAACTTCTGCCTGCACCTTCCACTTGAGCTCTGACACCGAAAACCCCAGGAGGATGTGGTGAGGCGGGAAGGGAAGTTGACAAAATGTGATCGGGGGCTGACATCACATGAGGTCCCATCTGCACCTTCAGGTGTGCGTTCTTCCTGGAAGAAACTGGAAAGGTTCTTCAGCTTCTCCCCCGTCACCTTCACGGAGCAGAAGACTCACAGGGTCAAAGTGCAGCCAGAGGCCACACCGCCCTTTAGAATCACAGCACTGAGTGAGGGTGAGGGGCCCCTGGAAAGTCCAGCAGAATTTACTTGAGGCAGGGAAGTCTCAAACACCCTCCATGTGGCAGGTACAGTGCTAGGTCCATTCACAACAGTCGGCCAAGTTCAGTTCACCCCAAGGCATCACTGGGTTGGCCTCATACTCAGGCTACAGAGGAGCAAGTCGAGGCCCAAAGGGCTGCAGGGAGGTGTAAGAGGCCTGTGATGGATGGGGAACCCTGGCCAGTTTCTAAGTTCATTCTCCGAGTTCAGACCACCCTTCGCTTCCCACCCTACCTCCTCTACAGGGGGCTGTCAGGGAAGTCAGAGGTTCAAGTCTCACCTGTGTCATCACTCAGGACTGTGACCTTGAGTTAGTCACTCCCCTCTTGGGGTCTTCAAGACCTCACCTGTAAAACAAGTCCACTGCCCTTGTTTTCTGTTTCATGTCTGAGTATCTTCTTGATGACATCAGAATCTGACTGTCAGAGGAAGTGAGACTGAATCCTGGGATAATTCTCCAACTTTCGCACCACAGGGGGACCTCCACCCTTCGCCTCTTTACTGACCAGCGTGCACGATTCTTACATAATCACCTGCAGAGATCACTCGGTCCCTCTTCATTCTCCTGGGAAATTTTCAGTGAGGCCTCTGTGCTGAGAAGTTCAACAGGCCCTGGAGGGGCTGAGATAAAATATGACCCCCATTCTAGGGTCCATCTCTAAGTAGGGGAGAAAGACTCAGGAAAGACTGCATAGCCTTATAATGTGGTCTATGCCATAATGGAGGTTCCATGGGGCTGGTGGCTCTCTAGCCTGAAGGGAAAAGAACCAGCAGAAAAATATAAAATAAACTCTAGGCCAGCAATTCTCAAAGTATGGTTCCTGGACTGGCAGCATCAACATCATCTGGGACTTGTTAGAAATGCAAGTTCTTGGGCCTCATCTCAGACGTATTAAATCGGTGGTCTCTGTTTGGTGCAGGTGATTCTGAGACTGTCTCAGTTTGAGAACCACTGGTCTGAGGCAGGCCTTTGGAAGAACAGCAGAAGTTTGAAATGTCAGCTCTCTAGGTCCTGTCCAGAGCTTGGCTGGGAAAAGCCACAATTCAGAAAAATGGCACATAAAACATATGCCACCCATCCTCTCACCCAGACCCCTAGGTGCCACCTTTACAATGTGTCAGACACCTCCAAAGCTCTGTTTCTGGACAGCTTGTCACACTTCCACTGGTTACATCTCTAGGCTCTTGCCCTTGGCTGATACCAGGGATGGTTACAAGAAACATCCATACAAAGACTGTCTCTGAAATGCTGTAAAAGGGCGGATTTTGATCCAGTCATACAAAACTCTTTCTTTAACTCTCACATGGAGAATACAGTAGCAAGAAACAGCTTGGCAAAGGCTTTCTAAAAATGACAACACCCCGTGGTGGTGAGTAGGGGAAGAGGCACACTCACACATTGCTGGTAAGTGTGGAAATGGATCCTGCCTCCCTGCAGAAAAACAACTGCCAAAAGCTTTTACAAATGTACATCCTCCAACTCAGCAATTGGATTTTCAAAATTAATCCTGAGGAAATAATCATGACTGCGTATGAGCATGTTTGTGTGCTTGAGAAACAGCAGGGACACCACGGTGGTTAAAGCAGAGGGACCAAGCAGAGGTCCTGGAGGGGGTGGGGCACGGCGAGCGGGCAGGTCATCTGGGAACTTTGGCTTCACCCTGGGGGAGAAGAGAGGGTTTAGCATAGGAGAGATCTGTATTTTAGACAAGCCTCTGGCTCAGGGGTTGAGAACAGATGCTGGGGGACAAGTGTAGAAGTCAGGACATGGTTGGAAGACTATTGGCAATCATCCATGCTAGAGATGGCAGCATATGAACCCCAGCAGGAATGACGGAGGTGAGACGTGGTTAACTTCTTTTTTTTTGCGGGGGGTGGGGGGGGCGGTGCTTATTTTATTATCTATTTATTTATTGGCTGATTGATTTTTACTGGGGCATAGTTGCTTTACAATGTTGTCAGCTTCTGCTCTACAGCAATACATGGTCAATTTCTGACTATGGTTTGAAGGGACATTTGGGCTTTTCAGTGGAGGGAAGCCTGCCTGAAGAGGAACAGGTATGGCTGCTAAACAGATGATTTCCTCTCCAGAAGCCAGAAGAACGAGAACAAACTAGGAAGAGGGTGTGAAATGCCTTCATCAAAGGAAAAGGCGTCGCCAATGGATGCCGCACAAACCCGTCTGCTTTCTCTGATGGACATTTCTGAAGTCTTCCATGTGAAGCTTCATGTCACAAGGATACCAAACTTTTATACCTAAGATCTGGAGGCCCTGGCTGCCTTCCTAGATTGAAAGGTAACCAAAGAAAATGCAATTGAGAATAAGGATGTGATATAATTTTTCAGTTATCAGATAGGCCAAGATTTAAAAAGAGTGATAACAGCCAGGGCTGGTGTGGGTGTATGGAAACAGCACCTCCCCACACTGCTAGCGGAAGTTTAAATTAGCACCACCTTTTGGGGGCACTTGGGCAATATGTTATCAAGGGTCTTCAAAAGTACACGCCAAAGGGACTAGAACAGCTAAAACAATTTTGAGAAAAAATTATGGTGCGAGAAATCACTCTACCTGATTTTAAGGCTTATTATATAATCGGAGTCATTAAGACTGTGTGGTATTGGCAGAACACACATCACTGGAACGGAGGAGCAAGCCCAGAAATAGTTCCGCACAAGAACAGACCTTTGACAAAGGATAAAATGCAATTCAATGAAGAGAGGACAGTCTTTTCAGAAAGTGATGCTGGAACAATTGACTAGCCACAGGCAACAACTGTGGAACTCAACACAAACCATACATGTTATACAAAATTTGACCCCAAATGGGTCACAGATTTAAAAATAAATTGTAAAACTATAAATCTTTTAGAGATGGCATAGGAGAAAAATCTTCAAAACCTAGAGCTCAGTGAAGAGTTCTTAGATATAACATCAAAAGCATGATCCATTAAAAAAAAAACAAATAAAAATCAATACACTGGACTTCTTCAAAACGAAAACGTTATTCTCTGCAAGAGACTCTATTAGGAAGATGAGAAGACAAGCTACGGACCAGGAGAAAATATTCGCAAACCACATATTTGACAAAGGACTAGAAAACATATAAAGAACTCTCAAAATCCAGCAGTAAAAATAAATAAATAAACAGTCCAATTGAAAACAGGTAAAAGATATGAACAGACATTTCACCAAAGAGGATATACAGAAGGCACACAAGCACATGAAAGATACTCAATATCATTATCCATCATCCAGATGCAAAGTAAAACCTCACTGAAATATCCCTACACAACTACTGAGACGGTTAAAATAACAAATAGTGATAATGCCAAGCGATGGCGAGGATGTGGAGAAACTGGTCTTCCAGGCATTGCTGGTAGGAAAGGAAAATGGAAGACTCACTGAAAAAGTTTCAGTTCAGTTCAGTTGCTCAGTCGTGTCTGACTCTTTGCGACCCCATGAATTGCAGCACGCCAGGCCTCCCTGTCCATCACCAACTCTTGGAGTTCACTCAAACTCAACGTCCATTGAGTCGGTGATGCCATCTAGCCATCTCATCCTCTGTCGTCCCCTTCTCCTCCTGCCCCCAATTCCTCCCAGCATCAGAGTCTTTTCCAATGAGTCAACTCTTCGTGTGAGGTGGCCAAAGTACTGGGAGTTTCAGCTTTAGCATCATTCCTTCAAAAGAACACCCAGGGTGGATCTCCTTTAGAATGGACTGGTTGGATCTCCTTGCAGTCCAAGGGACTCTCAAGAGTCTTCTCCAACACCACAGTTCAAAAGCATCAATTCTTCGGCACTCAGCTTTATTCACAGTCCAACTCTCACATCCATACATGACCACTGGAAAAACCATAGCCTTGACTAGACGGACCTTTGTTGGCAAAGTAATGTCTCTGCTTTTGAATATGCTATCTGCTGCTGCTGCTGCTAAGTCGATTCAGTCGTGTCCGACTCTGTGCGACCCCATAGACGGCAGCTCACCAGGCTCCGCCGTCCCTGGGATTCTCCAAGCAAGAACACTGGAGGGGGTTGCCATTTCCTTCTCTGATGCATGAAAGTGAAAAGTGAAAGTGAAGTCGCTCAGTCGTGTCTGACTCTTAGCGACCCCATGGACTGTAGCCCACCAGGCTCCTCCATCCACGGGATTTTCCAGGCAAGAGTACTGGAGTGGGGTGCCATTGCCTTCTCTGAATATGCTATCTAGGTTGGTCATAACTTTCCTTCCAAGAAGTTTGGCAGTTTCTAAAAACTAAAGATACACTTAACATAGGATCCAACAATAGTATTCCTGGGCATTTATCTCAGAGAAATGCAAACTTTTGCCCACATAACTTGTAGGCAAATATTCACAGCAGCTTTATTTTTAAAAACACCCAACAAATGCTTTTCAATAGGTGAAGGTTAAAACAGCGGTACATCCAACCACAGAGCACTACTCAGCAATGGAAAGGAGACTACTGGCACACATAACAGCGTGCATGGCTCTCAAGGGCACTGCGCTGAGGAAAAAGCTTCTCAAAGGATCACATAATGTATGATTCAACTTGCAAAACATTCTCAAAATGACTGAATTAGAGATGGAGAACAAATCAGTGGCTGTCAGCATCTGGCAAGGTTGAAGACAGAGGGATGAGAATGACTGTAAAGGATGAGCAGGAGGAAGGACTTTGGGTGATGGAACAGTCTGTTTGGTGATTTGGTGGTGGTTACAGGAATCTATGTGTAATAAAAATCACATAGAACAATACTGCACACGTTGTCACTGTGGAAATTTCTGGTTTTAACATTGTACTATAGTTATGTAAGATGTAACCACTGGGGAAAACTGGGTGAGTGGTACATGGAACCTCTCTGCACTATCTTTGCAGCTTCCTGTAAATCTGTATTTATATTGCAAAATGAAAAGTCTTAACAACTGTCCTGAAAACAGAAAAAGAAGTACATGCCCTTTGACCTCAAAATTCCATTTTTATGAATTTATGCTAATAGTAATATCTAATAGCGTCTAAAGGCATCAAGATCATTAGACAAGTATGATCATCTCAAAATTGTTTATAACAGTGAGAAACTAGACCAAGTCACTTTATGTATAATTGGTTAAATATTATAAATATAGCCAATGGAATCGTGTATGATCATTACAATGATGATATCAATCTACATTCATTGATAAAACATGGAAAGACATTTGCAATATACTATTAAGGGAAAAAAGATCCCTTAAAAGTTGCATACAGTTCTTTTTTCTTTTTTAAGTTTAAACAAATGTATACACTGCAAGCTCCTTAAAGGCAGGGATTTTTGTGTGTATCAGTTCAGCTCAGTTCAGTCGCTCAGTTGTGTCCGACTCTTCGCGACCCCATGAATCGCAGCACGCCAGGCCTCCTTGTCCATCACCAACTCCCGGAGTTCACTCAGACTCACATCCATCGAGTCAGTGATGCCATCCAGCCATCTCATCCTCTGTTGTCCCCTTCTCCTCCTGCCCACCATCCCTCCCAGCATCAGAGTCTGATGAGTCAACTCTTCACATGAGGTGACCAAAGTATTGGAGTTTCAGCTTTAGTATCATTCCTTCCAAAGAACACTCAGGACTGCTCTCCTTTAGAATGGACTTATGTGTATCATTTGACCACTATTCTTAGCTCCCAGTACCGTATCTGACAGAGTAGGCAATCCATAAATATTAGTTGAATAAACACATAAAGCACACAGAGACCCACACACATACACACACATTTGTATAGGAAAAAGTTTAGAAAGTTATACAAGAAGATACTAATAATGGGCATAGAGGGATTAAGTGAGTGAAGTCACTCAGTCGTGTCCGACTCTTTGCGACCCCATGGACTGCAGCCAACGAGGCTCCTCCGTCCATGGGATTTTCCAGGCAAGAGTACTGGAGTGGGGTGCCATTGCCTTCTCCAATATTAGGAATAACTAATTAAATCCCCTTTTGCCTATTTATATATTTTTCTCTTTAATAACAATTATGTATTTGTTCATGAAATACTTTTTTTTAAAAGTAAACGAAGTGTAGAATGTCCTGTGAGGCCCTCCAGTCTGAAGTGGATAAACCAGGTGTTGATACAACTGGGTCACCTCCAGCCAGGGCTGCCTGCCCAAGAATGCACAGGCTGTATGAGGCCCCAGGACCATTCCCAAGGACTGGGGGGATACTGTGTTTAAAGTGAGGACCTTCATAAGACATTTGAACACCAGGGAGGGCCCTAAGAGCCAGAGAGTTGCTGGGATGATGTTCGAAGCAGGACCAGTGCCGGATATGGGGTCCACGGGCAAGTCTGCTCACCAGAAGGCTGAGGGCGGATGCAGGATGGCAACCTGAGAACACAGCTCTCCAGCAGGGTCTTGTTCAGGCATGGCGTTGTGCACCTCAGTGGGCCAGGACGGTGGGTCTCAAATGCCCACTGAAAACAGGCTGCACCACAATTTCCAGGAAGCTTCGTAAAACATAGTTCCCTGACCTCAGCCCGCGGAACCCGAGTCTTTGGGAATGAGGCCCAGGAATCTGTCATTTCACAAAATTTCCGTAGTGATTGTGATGCACAGTGGAGTCTGGGAAACTCCAGGCCGGGGGCAGAAATCCAAAACAGAATCACACTGGACAAATGGTTAGTTGTAATGCCATCTGTGATGAAGTGACCTGGGACCTAATGACTCCTGATTTGTAAGAAGCCTTTTCTCTAAAGAGTTCAGGGAATTTCAAGGACATTCCCTGAATTGTAGACACCTCTCCTTTAAGAGGACCTGAGCTACTGTCTCCATCGCTCCTCTTTGTTGTCCTGTGACCCTCTGCTTTCTCAGAAAGAAGTCCCTGGTGATGCTAAGAACCCCTTCTTTATTTATTGTGGTAAAACACATACAACATACAAGCTTTAACCATGTTAAAGTTAAGTACACTCATAGTACTGAGCAACCATCACCGCAATGAGTTGCCTGCAACCATTAGCAGTCACGCCCTATTCTCCCCTGTGCCCAGTCCCTGTTAACCACCTGTCTGCTTTCTATCTCTATGGATTTACCTATTCAGGATATTTCATATCAATGGAATCATACAATATATAACCTTTTGATGTCTCACTTCTTTCACTGAGTATCATATATTCAAGGGTCATCCATGTTGTAGCATCTGTCAGAATTCCATCCCTTTTTATGGCTGATGAATATTCCATTGTATACCGCTTTTTGTTTATCTGCTCATCTGTTAATAGCTATTTGGGCTGTTTCTGTCTTCCAGCTGCTATGAACACTGATGTACACATTTTTGTTTGAACAACTGTTTTCCAATATTTGGGGTCTATGTCTAGGAGGGGAAATGCTAGACCACATGATAATTCTATGTTTAACGTATTCATGAACCTCCAAACTCTTTTCCACCCTTACTCTCTCTTATAAGGCACCTGGCATCCTAGTCTGTGCCCTGGCAACCTGGGAGACTGTGTCAGAATTTAAAAATATGTGGGGGAATCAGGAGACCTGGGTGTAGGTCAGACTGTGACCCCCTAAGAGCTGTGAGACTCCGTGCTGGTCATCCACTTCTTTGTGTACAGTCTCATAGGGTGCTCTGAACAGGCTGTTAGACATTTACTGAGGCTGCAGATGAGAGGAGAGGCAATGAGGCAATGAGGCAATGTATCAGAGCAGTGGAGGTGAGAGTTACCTGGCCTTGTCACTCAGTGATCGTAGATCCTTAGCAGGATCTACTTAGCCCCTCTGAGCCTCAGTCTCACCATCCAAAAAATGGGGCAAGTGAATAAGAGTACCTGTCTCACAGGACTGTTGTGTTAAATTAATCAATCCAAGTAAAACATTAACTACAAAGCCATACCAGTTTAGCTGCTGTGATAAAATGCTGCCACCGCTTAGCAATACTGGTAGGGAGGGGCGTGCGCTCACTTTCTCTGTCCGAACCCCGTTCATTCTCTCCCTTCCTCCCCTTCTTTTCTTCTCTCTCTAGGCATCTCTGCTGGGACCCTTCTCTCCCAATGGACAGGGTGGTGCACATAGATTAATTAATCCTAGATTAATCCTCCCCCTCCCCCTAACAAACGTTGCTACATTCAATGTGAGCGTAGACTCTAGCTTATTCTTTTTGTGCATCTTCTCAAGGGCTTATTATATGGTAGGTACATATCATATGCTTGCTGATTGAATAAAGGAAAGAATGGATTTCCTTTCCATTGAGGCATTGCCCCAGGGGCTGATTATGGCAAGGGGACCTGAGGCTTGGGGGTTCTTTTCCACAGCTGGACCAGGAATGCACCAGAATCCTCCCACAAGGCCTCTCCCCAGTCTCGCAACCTGGCAAACAGCATAGTCAAAGTCATGGACGGAGGACACGCAGAGCAGAGCAGTGACAAGGCCGAGCCAACTTTCCCCCCAACCTTCCTTAGCTCTCTTGTGGCTCAGAAGATGGTAAGGAGCAGGCAGGGGCTCTCCTTCCCCATCCTCAACCCTGCCCCATCTGTCTCCAAGTTACCTCCCTTGGAGAGGGAAGGTCATGCTTTTTGTTGAAGATAAAACATGCTCTGAGAGGCTGTCTATATACCAGACGTAGAGGCCCTAAAACCACTCTGATGGGGGCAGGGATGGGGCAGGGGGCATTATAGGGAAAAAAAAAACATTGCTGAAGGTGTATTAACAGAGAGAGGTCCCACCTGGTGTGTGTGTGTGAGTGTGAGCATGCGTGTGTTTGGGGCCAGGGCATTAGCAGAAGCTGCCTCTTGTTCTCAGAGCCCAACCAGCTCCATTTTGCAGAAGCAGCTTGGTCTGAGCAGCTGGGGCTGCAGGCCTGTTGATGGTGACAGGGGTGCCTCCCCGAGAGTGTGAATGCTAACACACAAACTAGAGGCCAAGTGTGAAGAGAGTTCACACATCATCAGCGCCACGGTCACCTTGGGCACCTTCCCTTGGGCTCCAGTTTCCTGTCCATCAAATACCGTGGGAGTCACATTGTGTTAGCATCTCTGCTTAGAGCTGCCATTGTTGGCTGAGATGCAAGTTTCAAGGGGACACAGTGCTGACAGCCCACCCCATTCCCCTGAGGCCTCTGTTCCCCAAGGACATGGCCTGGCATCTAAAGAGGGCCTGGAATTCCCAGGCAGCCACTTCGCCCAGCTGCTGTTCCTCTCCTGCCCGGGGATCCTCTTCATCTGCTTCCAACTGCCATGCTTGGTTGGGTTGCCACGGTTTGCTGAGCCTTTTCCTGGAGCCAGTGGGCAGGAGCAGCCATCCAGAGAACACCCCTCCTCTCCCAGAACTGCTTGGCTCTCCCACCTGCTTCTCCTCCCCACTGGATGCTTCACCCCATGAGCAGCCTCAACGTCATGCCTCTGCAGTCTGAGTCCTTCCCCACCAGACCGGTGGTCTCCAAAGTGCAGCACACACAGAATTCTGGGGGCACAGGTAGAAGACACCAGGCTTCTGTATCAACTATTTTCATCACACCCTTCCATAAATTCCTATTCTTATTGTGTTTCGGGTTGTACAAAATATATTAGTATAATGGTCCAATTTATAAGTAAATAAAGAATGTACATGTTGGCGTGCATTTTCAAACTTTTACTAGTGGAGTAAGAAAATCAATGAAGTTTGGAGACTACTTTAGGGGAGGGACACAATGATATCAACACTGAATACACAAAGACATACACAATGATATCAACACTGAATACTCATTGGAAGGACAGATGCTGAAGCTGAAGCTCCAATACTTCGGCCACCTGATGCGAAGAGCTGACTCATTAGAAAAGACCCTGATGCTGGGAAAGATTGAAGGCAGGAGGAAAAGGGGACAACAGAGGATGAGATGGTTGGAGGGTATCACTGACTCAATGGAGATGAGTTTGAGAAATTTCTGGGAGATGGTGAAGAACAGAGAAGACTGGCGTGCTGCAGTCCATGGGATCACAAAGAGTCAGACACAACTTAGCTACTGAGCAACAACAGCTATAATTTGGTGTCTGGTGACCAGTGTCACAACAAGGGTGAAAGTTAGATGTTGTGGACATTCAGGAGGGATGTGATCACTACCAAAAGAAGGCAGGCAGAGAATCAGGAGGGCTTCTTAGGAGGGGTGGCTTGGGGGCTGAGTGTTGAAGGATAGGATGAGACCTGTGGCCATAGGAAGGAAGGGCTTCCCCAGCGGAGGACACTGCAGGAACAAAGGCCCAGGAGTTGGAAAGCACAGAGTGGGCGCTGTGCCCAGACCTCAGGGTCCAGGGACACAGCGGAAAATCAGGAGGAGACAAGACGGAGGGTGGGCTGGGGATAGATGACAGAGAAGGAGCTCTGAACAGGAGAGATGTGCAGGGATTATGGGGAAGGTACTGAAACGGGGACAACAGGAGGGAACCCACGGAGGCTCCAAGAAGGGAAGAGGTGTGATCCTACTGGGCTTTGGAACTTGAATGGAAGGGGAATGTAAAGATTTTTGAGGAGACTAGATAACAACTGGAAGATGTAAAGTGAGCATCACACCCGACCTAGAGGGCCTGAACTAAATCAGGAGAATAGAGAAAGGAAAGAAGGAGGCAGGTGTCAGAGATATCAGAGAAGCCAATCCAACTGAACACATAACAAGGTGGGAGTGAAGTGAGGACAGGAAAGGCAAGAGACGACTCAACATTCAGTGCAGTGTAAACCAGAGGGATGACAGCAGGGGGTGCCCTTGAGAGAAAATCCAGGTGCAGGATAGCCTCTGTTGTCTGGAAGGAGATTCTCAGGTTACAGGGTCTGAGTTGGTGGTCTGTATATAGCAGATGAATTCTACAAGGGCTAAAGCTTTCATACGCACCTTTTTGATGGGACTAGGTTTCCATCTTCATTCTACAAACACCTTTGCATCCCTCCTACGGGAACGACCCTGTGCTGGGCAGGAAGGACAGAGAGGAAGCAGAAATTCTGTTCCTGTCCTCAAAGATCCCCAGCTCCGTAGGGAGACAACCACATGAAGAAGTCTTTGACAAGCTGTTGGCTGAGGGCTCTAACATGAAGCCAGAAGAGTTTGTGTGGAGGTGGCCTTTCACACTGGTGTTTGGCTCAGTAGACAGTCATGTCCTGAGAGCAACCTCAGCCTTTCTTCATGACTCAGGGTCATCATCATGACCAGTTTTTAGACCGTCATCACAGGTGTGGCTGGCAGGGGACAGTGACTGAGTTGGCATGGGTGCTGGGTGCCCATGACCTTGCGTGATGTCAACTGTGTCACCCTCTGCCAAGAAAGCCAGCCTCAGAGCGTGCAGTGTCACGGCTTTTGGATTTTACAGTCCTCCTCCGCTCTTGCCTCTCAGGCTTCTTGGACATCCCTTTGTTTGTTTCTGGATTCGGGAGTGCCTGGAAATTTCAAGGAAGGAAGATCCCAGGCTTCTAAGGACTGAACAAGTATGTCTGAGCCGTTTGGCTTGCTGTAATGAATTGATTACTTTCCCTCCCTGGTCCCAACAGCCTTCTTTCTTTTCTTTTTTTTTTTTCAGCCTTCCTCATCCTCCCAGATATTTATAAACTCTTCTTCCCCCAGTCTACATCTTTGTTCCTTTCTCACTCTTGAGTTTTCCTGCCATAAGTTCTCCCCAGAGAGGGAGATCCCCATCATCCAACCCCTGGGTCATCCCATGTTGCTTAAACTCTGACAAGTCCTAAAACTTAGCCCTGTGGGAAGGGCCTAAGCTTCTGAGTCAGTTGGAAATCGGTCAACACCTGGCTTCTCCACCTGGTAGCTGAGAATCTTTGGGCGGGTCTCTGAGCCTCAGTACCCTTAAGAACAACATGGTTCTCCACCAGATTGTTTGCTGAGGAGTTAACAGTTAGTGTTGATTCATTTTTTTATTGAGTCTCAAATGTTATGCCAGTAAATTTTGAGCAATGAGCAAACTGACATTGAACTTCTAGCACTAGATCTCAAGGCTCTTGCTGACCACCGTATATACTATCACAACCCCAGAGCTCCCCAGTTCCCTTTCCCATCTTCCCTATGGTTCTTATCACATATGGCAGGCTGTGCACCAGACTCATTTTCTTCCTAGTGTTGTCAGTTTCTCTCCCTAGAATGTAGGCTGCATGAGGGCAGGGAGTTTGTTTCCTGTAGTATCCTCAGCACCTCGGACAGTTCCCTGCGTGTCATAGCCATTCAGTAAACATTGGTGACTGAATAAATAAATGGTGTTATGGGGCTATCTGAAAAGTCAGTGAGATAATGCCTGGTACAATGCCTGGAATACAGTGGGTGCCCATAATGACAACTCCTTCCCTCTTTTCATCCCATTGCCTTTCCCAACCTGTTTGGCAGTGAGGACCCATGCTATGGCTTCTCCTTCGGGGGAATGCCCTTGCCTGGGCAGTGCCTCTTGCTTCTTTCTTCACAGGTGTCTTTCTGAGCCTGCACTGATCCATGGTAGCTGGGATACAGCTCCTGGACTGCTGACAGTTTGCTTCTACACGTACCACTAGTGGGGCTCGGCCGCTGCTGCACTCTGCCTCAGCTTCCTACAGTGGCCTCCTGTGATGCATCCCTTAGCCAGCTCAAGGAGACCCTAGGATCTGAGCAATCTTGACCAGGACATGCGTGGTCTATACTCACTACTGCAGCCCCATCAGAAAAATACTATCTGAAGACCAGCACCTGGCAGGCCCAGAGTTTGTGCAGTAGTTCCAAACCAGGGATTTTTTTTTTTTTTTTTTTTGCTCCAGACATCAGCAAACCTGATAATGTCTGGAGACATTTTTGATTTTCATAACTGAAATTTGCTACTGGTATCTAGTGGGTAGAGGCCAGGGATACTGCTAAACATCTTACAATGCATTGGACATCCCCCACACCAAAGAATTATTCTGCCTAGCATGTCAATAGTGCAAGGTTGAGAAACTGTGGTCAGTGACATTCATTGAGCATGTACTGCGTGTTAGGGGCTGTGCTAAGCACTTTACATGCACTTTCTCATTTACACTCACCACCATCAGGTTATAAGCTCAGTCGTTTCCTGTTGCATAGATGAGGAAACAGAGACACCTAAGGTGAAGTCACTTGCACAGCAATGCCCAGCTAGCAAACGGTGGAGCCAGGATTTGAACTGGTCATGCTCTTAAGTGCCAACCTGGGCATACCTGGAGCATTTGTACCTTGGTGCTCCCAACTCCTTCCCCATTGTATTGGCTCAGAATAGTGTCCAGCAGGACATTTACTCTGGTTTTCCTGCCCAGAACTCCATCCTCTGAAGTCCTGCCAGATCTGCTTAATTGACTCTGAGGAATCTCCATAGACCTTCAGCCTTGCTGGGGCCATGTCAGGATGAACAGTCTCTTGGAATCGTTATGGAGCTCCCATCTGCTGACTTTGGGTTACCTGTGGTTTCCCTCTTGCTGCCAAGTTTTGCCCTCAACCAACCCCCCAGATATAAAAGGCTCCCCCAAATCATTCTGCCAATGGACACTCTGCACCAACCCACCCACCAGCTTTAAGTGTGGCTGCAGCTTTGACAACTGGCTGAGCTCCCAGCCTTGGTCCCACTCAGCTCCAGATCCCACCTCCTCCACACCAGCCATCTGGGGTCCATGATGGCTCTCATTCAATCCCCTCGACCTTTGGCCTGACACCCGCATGATATTAAGTGAATCATCGGGGCATCCTTATACACCCTGATCCCTCTCCTTTTTATGCTCCTTCCTCCAGACTCAATTTCCTTCCGGATTTTATGCTCAGCTCCACAAAGTTCCACTGAGCCTTCACTAGGAAGGAAGTTGTGTGCTGAGTGTTGAAGAGGACATGGAGACAAAGCAGAGATATCCCACCCCCACCCCATGCACACACACAAGAGGCAACACAGGGACTAGGAACTGTGAGCCCTTCCCTGCCTTCCTCGGGGATGGGCGCAGAGAGCAGTGTGGGTCTGTGCATAGGACAGGCTTCCCAGAGGGGGGACACTTTACATTTTTCCCCAAACTGTGAAGAATTGGGGTGTGGACCTACTAGTTCTGATGTTCCAGAATTCCATTCCAGGCTCTGTTTCCCTGTCTTTTGTCCAGTGAGCCTGGTTGCCCCCAGACTCTGCCTCAGGACCTGTGGCATCTCAGCCAGTGTTGTCTGCTGACCTTCCCAGAACTGAAGGAATCTCCCTTTCAAATACTGCGTTACTGGCTCCCCTCTCACTTCCTTCATTCAGCTGACACATCTTCATTGAGTGCCTGGTGTGTGTCAGGAACCCAAGAATAGCCAGGATCACAGATGCTCTGAGCTAGTAAGACTTATGTTCATCCGGTCTCAATTTTCCCAACCTTAGTGAAGTCTATTTTCACTAAATTATGTTTGTCAGGCAATAAGGAGGAAGCTTCAGGCTGAGTTTGCTCAGGATTCATTATTACTTCTTCTTAGTTCAATATATGTTCTTGATTATAATCTTTCATCCTCACGAGGGTAAGTCAAGAAGAAAACAGCAAACACCGCTCCACTCATTCTCACTTTGAAGATAGAGACACTGAGGTCAAAAGGCTAAAACAACCTGCCCACTAGGCCCGACTCTGAGCCATGCTTCTCTCTGTCCTCTCACATTGATTTTGTCTCATGCAAACTTCCCACGGAGACCAACTGGGCAATGCTACCAAACTGTACATTGGCAGAATCACAAAACATGGGTGCTGGAATTACTCTTCAAAGTCAAATCATCTGTCTTCTTTGAGGTACAGACGCTTGTTAATCAGCTTCCCTTCTTGTGAAGTGAAAAATCCTCTTCTCGGGGGTGAGAGGAACTCCTCTGAGGGGCCAGGAGGAAACCCACCAGTTCCGAAGAGGGAACTGTCTTTGTTTCATCTCAGACAAAGAGCTGCTGCTTCTGGTCATCAGAGAGGAAGCGGGGTGGGGGTGGCAGTTCTGTTTGTGCCATTACAAACATAACTTAGTTCACTGGAAGTCTAAAACCTCTCCCATTGGCTTTGCTGAGCCTGACCAGAGAGGTTCCAGTGAAACTTGACGTCTGAGCGCAGGGCTTTTCCTTAGGGCTATGGACCAGTGTCACAGCCAGGTGTCCACCAGATCTCCCCTAGAGACTCCTTGTTCCGTCTCTTAGATGAAGAGCAGTCTTGTGATGTTAGGAAGTCCCGCTGACCTCATGTCCATTCTGCTGCCGAAGCACTTGGCCAGGGTGTTGCAATGCCAGCCCTTTCTGGTTAGCACCTCTCAGCATCATGACCCCAAGAGGCCAAATAACACAGCAAGTGGTTCCCTTTTGTGGCAAGAGTCATTTCTTCTACTTGATATTCAGAGACCTCAGGCCCTGAAACAACGGAGTATCCAAAGCTGACCACATGTCTCAGCTTTTGCACTCGTTAAGTGTTGTCCACTCTCCAAAGGATGCCACATCCATCAGTCCAACTGGTCAACCCTAGGAGGGACAGTGACTCAGGGTTACTGTTAAATTGGGCAAGGGAGTATGCAGCATACAATTAAGAAGCAACTTCATTTTTTATCTCCCACTGTCCTATCAAACCTGTGCTGAAGACCTGGTTATTCTTTGACCTTTGAAAGAAACCTAGAGTATATTCCATGATTTTTCTGGTCACTCTTGGGTAATTAAAAGTTTCTAGGAGGACTTTCTTAATGTTCCAGTGGTTAGGAATCTGCCCTGCAATGCAGGGGACATGGATTCGATCCCTGACCATGGAGCTAAGATCCTACATACTGCGGAGTAACTGGGCCCCGGAACCACAACTACTGAAGTCCATGGGCCACAACTAGAGAGTCTGTGCTCCCCAGTGAAAGATCCCACGTGCCGCAACGAAGACCTGACACGGCCAAGTAAATAAATAAATAATAAATATATTTTTAAAAAAGTTTCCAAGAACCAGGATTCCTTGGAGAAATGTCTGATGCCAGGGCTGGGGTATAGAAAATACAAGTTGAGCTTGCAACATTTTGTGGAGCCAGAAAGTAAGAAAGTGATTTTTAAAAGAAAGAAAAAAGGAAGGGGAAGAAAGGAAGGATCGGAGGCATGTCAGGAGGACAGAGGAGCCAATATGAAAAAGCTTCCAATCACCAAAGCTGGAACAATATGAATAACAAAACAAATAATGATAGTATTGTATTAAAACTCAAAAAAAAAATATCCAGGAACCCATGCTAATATAAATAACTTACTGAATAAACAAATAGAAGGGCTATCTCTTTCTTACAAAAGGATTCCAAATAACAAATGAACAAATGAGAAAAATAAAAATCACTATTAGACACCACAGTAATAATTGCTGCAGGCAGGATCCACCTTATGAATGCTAAAACTGGTGAGTAAAACTCAAAGGAGAAACAGGACATTGGCATAGCCTCAAAGCATCTCCCCCCAGTTACTTTTAAATTACTGTGGTGACTTTAAAAGAGGTCCACAGATTCTTTGATATTCCTCCTTCCTTTAAGCTGGGGCTTACATCCCCTCTCCTTGAGTTTGAGCTGGATTCAGAGACTTGCTTCTCATCGAGAGAGTACGGAAAGGGAAAGATAAGCTCACAGTGGAGAAAGTTGTCAGACACCACCTTAGCCAAGTGACTGAGGTTAACATAACAAGCAATAAGCTATGCTGGTGTCATGTATCCCCGATATGATGAAACGAGAAGGGGGCATTCCCCCCCCCGCATATGGTATTTCCCAAAAAATCCTTAACTGCAATGTAATCATGAGAAAACCTTAGACAAACCCAAATTGAGGAAATTCAACAGTATACCAGATCAGTACTAATGTTCAAAATGTTAAGGTCATGAAAGACAAGAAGAGCTTGAGATATTGTCTAGAAAAGCTTGAGAATGGAGGCAACTGAAGGAGACACAATGGCAAAATGCAATATGGGATCCTGGACGGGATCTTTGATCAGAAAAAGGACTTTTGTGAAAACTGGAGAAATCAAGATATACTCTGTAGTTTAGTTAATGCTGCTGCACCAATGCTAGTTTTGCAGGTTTGACAAACATACTGCCGTCAGGCAACATACTGACATCAGGGGTGTTGGGTGAAGAGTGTGCTGAAACTCTCCAGAGCATACATTTGCAATGGAAGGAGTGCTCGCAAAGGGTGAAAATGGGTTGCTGTACAGAAAAAAAAAAAAAAAAAACTTAGCTATTACCATGGTTGGTGGCCCTCTAAAAGGCACAGCACATACATAGATACACAACACACCTGTGGTATTAAAATTTCATGAGGGAACAATGACAGAGATGAAGATCTACAAAGGCTCCTGGGGTGGGGTAGGGTGATAATGAAGTAAGAGGTTGAAGTTTAGAAGTTCTCGTGACAAGAAAAAAAAAAACTGTAACTCTGTACAGTGATGGATGTTAACTAGACTTACGGTGGTGATCATTTCACAATATATGCACAAGTATTGAACCATTATGTTGTACACCTGAAACTAACATAATGCTATACATCAATTGTACCTCAATTCAAAATCTTTTAAAAGAAGAAAAAGGAGGTTGATAAATTCTACTCTAGAGGTACTATCTTTGCAACTCTTCCATAAATAGACGAGTATGTCAAAATATTTCTTAAATGTTACTAATAGTAGGTCTGCGAGGTCCTTACCACAATAGATAGATAGATAGATAATCTATCCATCCTCTGGTCACTTGTATACATAAAACAGTTTCAATTAGGTAATTAATAAAGCCAATAATAATAAAATAAATAGTTTTTAACCAAATTGGAGCTTCTCCTCTCCCCAGTTCAGGCCTGCTTCAAGATAGCCAGGGGTGACAGGAAAGCATTTGGTTGGCACCTGCTTTCCTCCCTGCCCAGCGTGTCTATTTGCCCTTCTTGCTGTGTCTCTGGCCGCTTCTTGGTCTGGGTGGGGGTTGATGGACAAGGTAAGGGGCAGGAAAGGTTGCCTGTCCCATGCTCTCAGGAGCTGATGGTGCCTCTCTTCTGGGCTTACAGTGCTAGTCACTAAGTTGTGTCTAATTGCTTCTTTGATGCTCTTTTCTGTCCTAAACACTTTCGTGGTCATTAATGTACAGAGATGAGAAACCTAAGGCCCAGAGAAGGCTGCCTGGCTCGTTGAGAGTTGAGCTGCATCTAAGCCTAAATCCTTGGACTCCTGGTCAAGTTCTTTCTGTATTATATGGCCTTTAGTCACTCAACTAGAAAATTTTACACTATGTAGAGTTAATTAAAAAAAAATAGATTAAATTAGAAAATGTCACAAATTAGGGATGAATCTTTTTGAAAGAGACTTGTTAGTTAATAAATTCAGTGCTATTGGCAAAGCTTCATTAGGTCTGAGACTTAATTGAAAGATCAAGAACATATTACACACACAAGCAACTGTAGTGGATGCAACTAATATTCCCCACAGTGTACTCCCTCTGGGTTCCACATATCTGCCAGTTGTCATGTGACCTGCCCGAGTGTTCTAGAAACATATGTTTCTGCCTCATTGGCTTGGTCCTGGTTTATCATGATTTGTCACTGAGACGTGATTTGTCTCTGAAATGATTGGGAATGTGATGTTTTCTGGGACTAAGGAGAAGCTTTTCGAATGAGCAGGCCTCTCTGCCCTCTGCAGGAGGAAATCAGGATATCTCAGGTTCTGCTGTTCCTTCAGCTCGGGTCCCAGGATAGAAAGACAGGCCCTGAAGGGCCTCAGGGCCCAGAGGTGCCACAGTCTTCACGTAAAGGGAACAAGAAATGAATGTTTAGTTTTGTATGTCAATATATTGGGATGTTTGTCACTGCAGTATAAGCTGACTGATGCACTAGGAGAAAAGAATGCTTTGAAAATTTTAAGAATAAAAATGAATTGAGTCTTAGATTTTAAAGCTCTGTTACTTCCAGTTAAACACCGTTTCTGAGAGAGAATTTAGGCACACAATGGACACGTACTTAGCAGCTATTTGGATTGTCCAGAAATATTTTTACGTAAAGTTTTCAAAAAGTCTTATAATCGATAAACCATGGACTGTATATTTTATGGAACTCCAGAGTTTCTGGGTAGATTATTCAGAAATGGGTGGGGGGGAACACTTCTTGCCTAATAAAAGAAATGATTCAATTCAGAGAATGATAAAAGAATACATTTTAGAGATGGAATCTTAGGAGCACTGCATCTAACTCAGATCATGTGTGAATCTTCCCATAGTTAAGTTTCACAATTACTTATTTTTGTTAAATAGAATAACTAAAGCACATTCTGTTTTCAGGTGTGGAAGCATGAAAACTTTGAAACAAACTCACTCACTGCTTTTCTCTCTCTCTATCCATCCACCCACCCACCCTGTCAGCTAGACAGCCAGCCAACCATCATGTTCTTATACAAAACAAACATCAAAACCCCCTCTTAGTTGTCATTGTGGGAGAAGAAATTTCTGTGGAGCATATAAATCTGAGTTAGGACAGATTCCCATGTGAGGAGCTTTAGACATTATATTGTTCTTTCAGGCAGAGTTGTTGGCTTCAGAATCTAAGTTACCAGAAGCTGGCATTCTTTCAGATCACCTGAGGACTCCAGGGGAATGGAAGGAGCAATTTTGATACCTGAGCTTCCAACATGGACATTTCACAATTTCATGGGTCCGCTGTGTGGCAAAATAAGCCACATTGCTCCTGACGTCAAACCACCAGAAGGACCAGCAGGTTACTCTACAAATAACCTGACATCCCCAGACTCTGCCCGCCTGGTTTTGGAGAGTTCCTGGAACTGTCCCAGGAGTTGCATGGGGACGGAGTTACATGGGGACACAGTTACATGGGTCCCATGTGTCCTGCACCTGGTGCCAAGTGCTCATTGTCAGCAATGAATAGATCACAGAGGATGTGGTGCAAGGGGAAATCTACATGTTTAGGCTTCTTGCAGTTGCAATAACAACAATGATAAAGGGATGAGCCCCTTGGCATTTAAACACAGTCTTCAGTCAGAATGTGGACAAAAGAAAAGAGGCTGCCCAATCAGGCTCTGCCCACCTGGTTCACAAAAGAAAAATCTAATGGACTCTAGAGTTTTCCAAGGACAAGAATTGTCCTGCCATTGATGCTGGGGACTCAGAACACCTGCCACGTGTCCATGGAGAAAAGGTCAGAGCCTTGAGAGGTGATCAGCTCAGGTGCACGGACATTTCCTGAGCAAGCCCTTTGTGCTGGGCAACACTGGGCTGTGTCCCCACTTGAGCCGGAGTTCAGGGCAATGGGTGTGCCCACGGGGGTGTGTGAGCACATGCTGGGGGACAGGACAGGCTGATTTGGACCAGAGGTAGTCTCCTCCCACTGCTGGCCCTGGGGGATTGGGGTCTGTCTCTGAGTCTTTCTGCCTGTGTGTTTCTGAAAGGTGACCTGTCCTTAGCAGCTGAAGAAGATGAGGGTGCAGGTGAGGCTGTGACAGTCATCCAGGCTGGTGCTGGCTTTTCGGTGCCCTTGCCACTTCACCCAGATTCCATTGCTTCAAGACAGCCTCTAGGGTTGGGGCATGAGGCTGTCATCTGCTTGCATTAAAGAAGGTGTTTCCGTCTCCATTTCTGACTCTTGTTCATTCAGAGACCATCAGGCACTCACTCTGCCATTTTTCTGGAAAGCACCCCAGCTGCTTCACATAATTAGGGAGTGTATGCTATTCGTGCCCCTCTTCCTTTCTTAACCCGAAACCTAATTGTGTGTGGCACATACACTAGGCAGCAGATGTGTAACTAAGTCCTTTCCTGAGCTCCAGGGCAGCTCTGGGAGGACACCCAGGGGGCAGGAGAGAGGCGACCCACCCAAGGCCACATGACATTGAGCAGCGGCACAAGGACCATAGCTGGGGACTCAGACTCCTGGTTCGGGTTCTCTGCCCTGCACCCACCCCTGAGCCTGCCGGAGGGCTGTGGGAGCGAAGAGGCCCTGACTCAGGCTGGGCAGTCTGGGCTGCTGGTCGCCTGCCAATCTCGGTGCAGAAGCTGAGCTGGGCTCTCCCGGTGGCTCTCCTTGGCCAGCGAGCAGGAAGCTCTGAATCCTGGGCTGCGGCCCAGAGGGAAAGGAAAGGGGCTTCTCTATGCTTCTGATAGTCCCCATGACCATTCAGGAACAAAGCGGGGCCTCACACTGCCTCCTGCCACCAGCCTCCGCCCAGCTGTTCTGGCCACGCAGCTCCATCTCTGTGGCCTGTCTGCAGGAACACTGGGTGTTTGTCTGCTCGCAGAATTGAGGCTGTGTGCCCAGGACTCTCTCTGGCCCCTCACTCCCGGCTCCAGGCCCAGTGGGACGGGCCAACAAAGCCACAAGACTGCTTGTTAATCCCCAAACCCATCACCCAGGGAAGCCGGATCCCTGGTCCCTAATAGTTCACTATTAATATTTTGTAGCTGAAAATTCCACTGGGAACTGATCAAGTAAGCCCAGATGACAGGTCACCATTCAAATGTGTGCATTTTCTGGACATGCAGGGGAAAGAGCTTCGGGGTGGAGGTCAATGCAGGTCACTTACCAGACCTCACCAAGTTCAATGTCGTTATCCTCCAAATGTGAGCAGTAGCTCATTAGTTAATGTCTGCTGAGGACCCCTCCATGTCAGACATTGTACTACACACCACGTGCATCTTCCCTTACCCTCTGCGAAGAACCCAGAGATGCTGGGCATGGGTAGAAAGTAGCCCCACAAAAGCAGTGGGCACCAGGGTTACTGAGAGCCTCACTGAGGACCACATCATAGTTTAACAACCCGTTTATTCGACAGGTGGTTCCAGAACAGCCACTGCATGTCAGTCACTGTACACAGCCCACAGAATCCCTATCCCCCTAAAGCTTACATTCTAGAACATTCAGGAAATGCTCAGAGATGGCAGATGATGCTGTCAGGCAGTGACACAAAAGATGACTTTTCCCTCATCTTCCATAGCTAGTACAGCAGGGGAGCCGAGCCAAGGGGGTGCGTGTCATTCCCTGGAGTTCGAGCGGACTGGGGCTATTCCGCCCCCGTAGTGACCAGGGCTCCTCCTGAGTGGCCATTCTCAGCCTGCAAGAGAGGAGGACGCACTTCCCTTTTGCACTGTTCCAGATACGCAGTGCGGTGCAGGCGGCCTGGCAGGCCCTGGGGGGAGTCCCAGACACCCACCACAACAGCCTCTTGAGCTCACACTGGCCTGGCTGCTGAGGGTCGCTGGTGAGAACACCTGAAGTGACAGTGAATGCCTGACAGTATCGCTGGGCCCCCCTGAACCCCAGATATGGGCTCAGCCTTGCTCCCGGCTCAGGAATCTAATCACATTGCTTGGGGTGGGGCAGGTCAGCTGACAGCAGGTCCTGCTCCGACACTCGATCTCAGTTCTAGGGACTTGTCTCATTCACTCATTCATTCATTCACTCATACAAGAAATATTGCCCAATTTACTGTGCAGCAGAGGGAACTATATTCAATATCTTGTGATAAACTATAACGGAAAAGAATCTGAAAGAAAGAATATAGACATATACATATGTAGCTTGCTGTACACCTGAAACTAACACAATATTGTAAATCAGGGCCAGAGGTCAAGGGAGGACCTCATTTCTTCCATGGGAAGAAGCCTGGCAAATGGCTCTTTGTGACTTCAAAAAAAGAAATATTGCCTAAGCAGGAATAGGAGCTGGGCACTACTCTAGGGACTGGGCATACCCTAGGGAGCAAAAATAGGTCCCTGCCCTTAGAGAGTTTATATTCTAGCGAAAGAGACAAATGAATAAATGTCAACAGGTGCTAAGTGATGAGACAACAAATACAACACGAAAGGGGATGGAACGTGATAGAAGCCCCATGTTGGTGTGGTAAGAAAGATCTCTTGGAGAAGGAGACACCTGAGAAGATGCCTAAAGGGTGAGAGGGAGCAGGCCAGGTGTGCGTCTGGGGGAAGAGCATCACAGGAGAGGGAACGGCCATGCACGTGGCCCCGAGGCAGAGGGTGCTTGGCGTATGTGAGGAATACGCCCATATTGACAGCTGAGCCCGTCAACTCCCTCCTGCGTCTCTGTGCCTGGGTCTCTGCACCCTGCTTCAGACTCTCCAACACCAGAGGATGCCCACATGCCAGGGTCACTCCAGTCACAGCCCAGACCCTGCTGCCTGGCTTGCCTTCCTCCCACCCCCACCTGCTGGGATCTTCCCGAAGGGCATGGGTTGCCCAGATGCATCTGACTCTTCCCCACATCCCCATGTCCTCCTAGTGCCAAGGAGAGGGGCTTGCTGGCTTTGGAGTCAGACTGCTTGGGTTTGAATTTTAGCTCCATCATTTCCTACCTGGGAAGCCTGGGCAAATGGCTCTTTGTGACTTGGTGCCTTTAACTGGGAAATGGAGATACAGTGGTATCTATCACAGGGGCTGCGGGGACAGCAAATGAATTACATGTGCAAAGAGCACATGGAGCAATGCTCAGCAAGTAGCAGTGGAAAATTATTAAGGTAAGGAAGTCTTTTCTCCTACTTTCTCCTCTGATTGCTGCATGGAGAGGAAATGAAAATGGCCCAGGTTTGGGGTCAGACAGCTGTAGGTTTGAGCCCCTTCTGGTGTTCTTGGGCAAATGACACAACCTCTCTGAATCTTTTTCCTCATGTTAATATGGAGATAATGGTTTGCCCCTCACAGGCTTGGAAAAGAGTACGTGAAATGACATAGCAGGCCCGGAGACACACACAGGACAGTTTCCTGATGGAGAACCAACCTGACTCTGGAGCTAGTGACAAGGTTTCAGAACCTTCAGCACAGAGAGAACCAGACTGCAGAAACAAAAAGAGAAGCAGCAGCTCTGAGACTCAATGGAGGGGCCCAAGGAGATGGCAGCCAGCTCACACTGTGCAGAGAGGCTCCCCCGAGCGGCAGAGCCGGACCAGTCACAGGACCTGGGGTGATGGGGAGGTGGATGAGGCTCGGCCAGGTCACCATCTGCCAAGTGGAGGCATATGCCAAAAGGACCGGGTGCCAAAGGCCAATGCCAAGGGGGAGCGGCGGCCACTAGGAATCCCAGGAAACAGTCAGGGCACCCACGGTGGGACCCAGACAAGCCACAACTTAGCCAGGTGAGAGTCAAATCAGGTGAGGGCCAGGGGGCCAGGGCAGGTCTGAGACTGACTCTGGGGCTGTGCTGCGTCTTTCTTAAAGTGGCCAAGTCAGGGGTCAATATAATAGTCTAACAGTGTGTATCAAAGCAGGTCCCTTTGATAACCCTGCAGGAAGTGCTAGGGGAAGTATAGAGATCGTCCTCCCACCCAAAATCAAACCAGAAGAGAAAGCAGGGGCAGATGCAGAAAGGAGCTGAATTCCTACATGGGAAAAGAATCTGAAAAAGAATGAATATATGTGACTATATACCTGACTCCGTTCCTTGGTGGCTCAGCAATAAAGAATCCACCTGCCAATGCAGGAGAAACAAGCTGGATCCCTGGGTCAGGAAGATCCCATGGAGAAGGAAATGGCAACTCACTCCAGTATTCTTGCCTGGGAAATCCCATGGATGGAAGAGCCTGGCGGGCTACAGTCCATGAGGTCACAAAGAGTTAGGCATGACTTGGTGACTCAATAACAACATAACCGAACCACTATGCTGTATAGAGAAGGAAAAGGAGGAGAAGCGGATGACAGAGGATGAGATGGTTGAATGGCATCACCGACTCAATGGATGTGAGTTTGAGCAAGCGCCGGGAGATGCTGAAGGGCAGGGAAGCCCGGCATGCTGCAGTCCATGTGGTTACAAAGAGTCAGACACAACTGAGCAACTGAACAACAACAACAATGCTGTATACCTGAGGCTAATACATTGTAAATCAGCTGGGCTATGCTTAGTCACTCGGTCGTGTCTGACTCTGCGACCCCATGGACTGTAGCACGTCAGGCTCCTCTGTCCATGCGGATTCTCCAGGCAAGAATACTGGAGTGAGTTGCCATGCCCTCCTCCAGGGTGTAAATCAGCTATACTCCAATAAAATTTTAAAATAAACAAAAATAATAATAATAAAAAGAAAAGGAGCTGGAGGTGCCACTTGACCCCAGAGAGGTCAATTGGATTCTGCTGGGTCCCTGGGGTCTGAACAGCCTGGATCAGCAACCACAGTGCCAGAACACACACCGAGGGCTTCCCATGAGCCAGGAGCAGCTCTGGGTTAAGTAAGGCGGGAAAAGATAGCATTGGGTTGATTCTCAAGACAGAAGCAAGGGCCTTCTCCCCAGAGATGACCAAGGCAAGTGCCTGTGCAAGAAAAGTGTGCTGGCTGGCTGAGCTCCACCAAGGTTTAATGAGGAGCAAGGATAACAAAACTGAGAATTTTAATTACAAGTTCTTGCTTCCCCATTGTTTGTAATTTTGCTAAAGACTTTGGATCTCCCAGGGGTGACTGGCAATAAAAAGCTCTTAAAACAGAAGGGGTGTGTAGTGGAGAGAGCCATTTCATGTGGCTTTAGAGCTAACCTGAGGGAGGAGATGGGCTGGCTGTGTGCATTTGGGTAGATCAGACACCTCTCTGAGCTGTTCTCTTTATTGTAAAATCAGAACGTGAGCCAGACCATGCCTAAGGTCCCAGATAGCCAGGGAGTCCCTGCAACCAGGCAGGGAGCGTTACCCTCATGACAATGGATGATCCAAGTCAGATACCAAGTCACTCTCAGTTCCACTCTCCTGCCCATTCCACAGTAAGCCATAAATGCCATTTCACCCAGCCCAATGAATGCTGTTGACACCAAAGGAGAACCCATCCAATGACTCCTGTTTCCACCTCTCTTCCTCCTAAAGAAAACCTGCCTCATCCTCCCCACCCAACTGCTTCCAT
This sequence comes from Capra hircus, assembly GCF_001704415.2. Taxonomy (NCBI): domain Eukaryota; kingdom Metazoa; phylum Chordata; class Mammalia; order Artiodactyla; family Bovidae; genus Capra; species Capra hircus. The sequence goes on from NC_030810.1 coordinate 16,397,998, forward strand.
TCAACACTCCTTTTTTCTCACCAGACTATGGTAGTAATTTTTCCTCCAGCCTCTGATGTCTTTTTCACACTCAGGCCATCTTCCACCAGCCGCAGGGCGGGCACTTCCCGCTCCGAGGGCTCCTGACAATCCTCCAGCGGTTCCTCAAGGTCAATGGGACACAGGAAGGTGTGCCAGCGCCTAGTGATGGGCTCCTCTTCCTCCCACAACCCCAGTCTCCTCTGCTGCTCCCCATACCTCCTTGCCTGAAGCCAGGCCCCACTACTGGCAAGTCTGGAAGAAATCAAGATTTTCTTTCTTCTGATCATTTGCACGTGCTCTTCCTTTTGCTGCGATGTCCTTCTGTGACCACCCCCCTTTAAGTCTCAGTTCTCTGGTCTTTTCCTGCTATGTCTTAGCTCAGCCCTCTCCTCTGGCCCCATGATGTTCTCTGCTGCAGCCATGTCCTGTTCTATGAGTGTTCAGCCTTCCTCCCCTACCCTGGAAACCCCTCAAGGGCAAAGAATATCTGTGCACCTAGATACACCCAGTATCAAGAACAGTGTGACACAATAGCAAAAAGGTGTAAGCAACCCAAGTGTCCATTGATGGGTGAATAGATAAACAAGATGTGGTAGAGCCATACGATGGAATAGTATGCAGCCTTAAAAAGGAAGGAAATTCTGACACCTGCTACAACATGGATAAACCACAAGGCCACTGTGTTAGTGAAATAAGTCAGTCACAAAGGACAGACACAGTGTGATTCCACTTATGTGAGATACCTAAAGTCCTACATAGAGGCAGAAATTAGGATGGCGGATGCCAGGGACTGCAGGGAGGTGGGGGAGGGAGAGGCAGTTCTTCAGGGGACAGAGGTTGGTTATGCAAGATGAAAACCATTCCGGAGATGAACAGTGGTGTGGCTGTCCATCAGCGGGAATCTAGTTAATGCCGCTAATCTGTACACTTCAATGTGGTTAAAAGGGTACATTTTAGGCTATATATATTTTATCACAATTTAAAAAAAGAGCAATGTGAGCACAGAGAGAAATTTAATGACTGTTTATTGAGTGAATCAGTGAGAGGATGAGTAATTAACCAAGGGAAATCATTGGAGCCCCCACAAAGCACTTAGGGGATTATGTAACTAGGTCAGAATGAAAAGCCTAGACATTGGTGGGAGACAAGGGCGGCCTCCCTCTCTAACACTGTCCCTTCCAGCAAGGGGTCTTCCCAGGGCCCAGGACATGGTTTTCAAACCTAGACTTCCCAAACCAAGTTGAACTTTTGGGGCTGCAGCTGGATGTGAATCAGTGTTTGTTCTCAGGGACTTGCCACATCCTCCTAGGACCCAGCATAGAAAAACACGCAGCGCAGAATCAAGGGAGGGAAACTTCAGCGCTTTGGCAGCAGCTGCCCCGGGCTGGGTGTTTGTGTGGCGTGGGTGCTGGGGTCAGGAGAGCGGAGAGGAGCCTGAGGGGGCAGGCTGCTGGCAGGAAAGGCTCACTCCACACTCATCCCTGGGGTGAGCCGCACGCTTCGGAAGTATCGCATTAAAGAGATGAATCACACACTGACTCAAAGAGAGGAGGCTGCAGGGTTGTAAATCAGAAGAATGGCTTTTATTTGTCAGAATGCTACAATAAATAATATCTCTGTGTGCCACATGACAAAAGGAGAGTGGGAAGGAGGGTGGCTGGGCACTGCAGGGCGAGGGGCTTGCAGAGCAATATATGGTGATGGCAGGCAGGGTGGGGGAAGCAATCCTGCAGCCACCAGGCACGTTCAGGACACTCTCCAGTCACTGTTCTTTAACGCAAAGGGAAAAAAAAATACAGGATGGTCTTTCCCCGAAGCTTCCTGAGAGCACGGGCGTCATGAGAATAACAACATAAGGACGCTGGGGATGGAGGAGACCCTCAAGGTCATGGGCGTCAGCCCTGCTTTGTAAATGTAGCAGGCTGCCTTGCTGGAGATGGCATTTACGGTTGTTCTTCAGAATGACAGGACCAGAAAATCATCCACTGAGGGCTTCTCGGGTGGTCCAGCGATTAAGAATTAGCCTTGCAATGCCAGGGACACCAGTTCTATCCCTGGTCCGAGAAGATCCCATGTGCCTCGGAGCAACCAAGCCCGTGCACCACAACTGCTGAGCCACTGGGTTCTACTCCTCTAGAGCCACAATTATTGAGCCCGCCCATCTAGAGCCTGTGCTCCACAACAAGAGAAGCCTGCTCACCACAGCTAGAGAGCAACCACCTCTCTCCAAAACTAGAGAAAGCCTGAGCACAGCAACAAAGACCCAGAGCAGCCAATAAATACATACATACACTTTTTTTAAATGAAAATCATCCACTGAGGACAGAGATCCCTTTAAAATGGGGGTGAGGGGATGTAAGGCCCTCCAGAATTGATGAAGGTCACTGTCCTTGCATTTGTCAATCAGGTAAATGGTCATGGCAGAATTATGGAAGGAAGCTCTTTGCAAACAGAGGTGCAGGATGGGGCAAGTAGCCCATTACCTGGGGAAGGGCACAGAATCTGATCCTTTGGCTTCCAGGGCTTAAGAGTGAAAAGCTGCCTGGGTCTGCATGTTCCTGCAGAGGAAGGATGGGGACTCTGGGTCTGCAGAGGGGCAGAGAGACACGTGATCAAATCAGGCCGAGTTGCCCCGGGCAACCTGGAGCCTGCAGAGGCAGCTGTGCTTCTGGAGAGCATCATTCTATCAGGAAGCCCCGATCCTACCCCCCTAAATCCCCCGCCTGCCCCGCCCACCTTGGGTTGTTACTGCGAAGGGTGAACTCCAGGCTGTAGGGCTATGTTGCCTGATATGGAAGCCACAAACCACCTGTGGCTTTTGAAACATGGCTGGTCCACACTGCAATTTGCTCTAAAGGTAAAAAACACACTGGCATCTGAAGACATAGTATTAAAAAAAAAAAAAGAATGTCAAATAGCATATTAATTCTTTAATATTGATGATGTTGAAATGATACCATTTTGGATATGCTGTGTTAAAGAAAAGGTATGATTAAAATTGATTTCAACTTTCCTTTTACTTTTTTTAATGTGGTGACCAGAAAGTTTTAAATGATATGTATGATTCCCACTGGGGGCTCACATCATGTTTCCATCAGTAGGTGCCACTCTGGAAGAATTCTTGGACACAGAATAGGCAGAGAGATCACTCCAGACCTACTGCTCTTAACGCTGGCTGGGTGGGGGCAATCTGGGGATGCTGAGGGGTGCAGTAGCAGCACCCCACATTGAGAAAGGCTAGGTTAGGCCAGCTGCTGACAGAAATAATGGGACAGAGATCTGAGTGATTCCATGACTCGCCCAAGCACATTAATCAGATCTTGGCTTACAATTAAGCTTCATAAATTCTAACGTAGTCTTCTTACCATCACATCCTAGTTTACATAGAAACTGCTCTTGAGAAATTATTAGTCATTTTAGGGAGGGTATCATGAAACAGGCTCCTGATTAGAGCTCAAGTTTTTACAATTTTGGGGGGAGAGCTGGTAAATTAATAATCTCTGTCAAAGCCCTGTAACTTAAATAAAACTGTATCTGAAAGCCCACCTTGGCATGGTGTTCCATCCAAAAGAAGCGCAAACTGAGCTCCCCAAGTTTGGAAAAGTATTCTTCATTCCTGACTGAGCTCTCCCAAGAAAGTAGCAAATGGAAATTATCCAGCATGAGTCACAGCCAAGTTTCTTCAACACCTGCAGCCCTTCTTCTCTCGTGTGCAAGGATCACTCCATGGGGCAGCTGCTCAGGTGGCTCCCTTCTGTCTCTTACACCTGCCAACTCCCTTCTTCAGTCCCCCTCCTTCTAGTCAAGCTCTTCTCAGCTCGTCTTTCCTCTGGGACCTCTCTCTTCTTGCTGTACCTCCAGACCCTTCTGCATAAAGATCAGTTCAGCTCCTTCTGCTGCTTTCTCTTCTCCGGTATGTCATCTGCCATTATCTGATCAGCCCAAGGGGCCCTACGACTGGCTGAGGAAGTAAGGAGTGAGTGAGGAGACGGGGCTCCACATGCAGAATTTTACAACCTTTGGGCAATTCCATTCCTAGGAATCTAAAATGGATCAACAGCAGAAGAGATCAATGATTCAGGTTCAAAGGCAGGGACCACAGGATTGTTTATAACAGCAAAAAAACTGGCAACAACCTAAATATCCACCAAGGAGTTGTGGTTAAGTAAATGATTAAAAACTCTACAAACTGGAATATTGGGAGGATGCAAAAACTTCTGTTATTGAAAATATTTATTGGTGTGGGAAACTGCCCCTGATAACATTAAATGAGACCAAAAACTAGAATATAAAGCTGTATACAAACTGCGATACCAATTTGGTTTCACTTACATTTGTATATTGAAAAATGCTTCTCTGGTGTCACGTATTCCAGGCTCTTTGTGGCTTCTTTGAATCAGTTTAAGAATCCAGGAGAAAGTAACTGAAAAGAATGAAGTCAAGGGACTTTTTCAAGTGGGTTATCAAGGTGTAACCTTCCTTTCTTTGGCCCATGATGAGGACAGGAGGTGACACGGAGCCCAGCCAGCTCCCAATCCCCCAGGGGCTCCCACCAGCATCCAGGAGGAGCAGGAAGAGCGTGACCCCCACCCAAAGACATCACCTTCACCACATGGGCCAGGAATTCAACGCCCTGAACAAGGAGGCATGAAGACCTGGCTTCACAAACAAGAGCATTCCTTGCAAGGAGACACACATCAGAAGGAGTATGGACCCCTGGAAGGCAGGTGACCTAGGACCAAGGATAGACTCAGGTACAGATGTGGAGGTCAGGCAAGTTCTGGTCCTCACTCAGCCGCAGGTGCTCATCTAAAATTAGGTTACTAACACCCACCTCATAAGAGTGTTGGGAAGGACTTCCCTGGTGGCACAGTGGATAAGAATCTGCCTACCAATGCACGGTACACAGGTTCCATCCCTGGTCTGGGAAGATCCCACATGCTACAGAGCAACTGAGCCTGCGCTTCACGACTGCTGAGCCTGCACCCTAGAGCCTGTGAGCCACAGCTACTGAGCCTGAATGCTGCAGCCACCAAAGCCTGCATGCCTAGAGGCTGCGCTCCACAACAAGAGAAATCACCACAGTGAGAAGTCCATGCACCCCAAGAAAGAGCTGCCTCTGCTCACTGTAACTAGAGAAAGCCCACACAAAGCAACAAAGACCCAATGCAGCCAAAATACATAAATAATTTAAAAGAAAAAAGAAAGAATGTTGGGAGATGCAATGAGGAAAGGACACAGCACACACGAAGCAGGAGAGAGCACAGGCTCTGAGCCAGGCTTCCTGGGCACGCATCCTGGTGCCTCACCTAGGAAACTAATTATCGTACTGGTAAGAGCCTCTGTACGGATGTGAGAGTTGGACTGTGAAGAAAGCTGAGGGCCGAAGAACTGATGCTTTTGAACTGTGGTGTTGGAGAAGACTCCTGAGAGTCCCTTGGACTGCAAGGAGATCCAACCAGTCCATTCTAAAGGAGATCAGTCCTGGGTGTTCACTGGAAGGACTGATGCTGAAGCTGAAACTCCAATACTTTGGCCACCTCATGCTAAGAGTTGACTCATTGGAAAAGACCCAGATGCTGGGAGGAATTGGGGGCAGGAGGAGGAGGGTATGACAGAAGATGAGATGGCTGGATGGCATCACCAACTCGATGGACATGAGTTTGAGTAAACTCCGGGAGTTGGTGATGGACAGGGAGGCCTGGCGTGCTGCAATTCATGGGGTGGCAAAGAGTCAGACACGACTGAGCGACTGAACTGAACTGAACTGAACTGAAGAGCCTCTTGATGAGAGTGAAAGAGAAGAGTGAAAAAGCTGACTAGAAACTTAACATTAAAAAAACTAAGATTATGGCATCTGGTCCCATCACTTCATGGCAGAGAGAAGGGGGAAAAGAGGAAGCAGTGACAGATTTTATTTTCTTGGGCTCCAAAATCACTGAAGATGGTGAGTAAAATATAAAAATGCTTATTCTTTGGAAGGAAAGCTATGACAAACCTAGACAGCATATTTAAAAGCAGAGACATCACTTTGCTCACAAAGGTCTGAGGAGTCAAAGTTAAGATTTTTTCAGTAGTCAAGTACAGATGTGAGAGTTGGACCATAAAGAAGGCTAAGTGCCAAAGAACTGATGTTTTTGAACTGTGGTGTTGGAGAAGATTCTTGAGAGTCTTGGACAGCAAGGAGATCAACCAGTCTATCCTAAAGGAAATCAATCCTGAATATTCATTGGAAGGACTGATGCTGAAGCTGAAGCCCCAGTACTTTGGCCACCTGATGTGAAGAGTTGAGTCATTGAAAAAGACCTTGATGTTGAAACAGACTGAAGGCAAAAGGAGAAGGGGGAAGCAGAGGATAAGATGGTTAGATAGCATTACTGACTCGATGGACATGAATTTGATCAAACTATTGAAGATAGTGGAGGACAGAGGAGACAGTCCATGGGGTCACAAAGGGTTGGACAAGGCTTAGCAACTGAAAACAATAACAATCCACCCTCCAGTTTTATTGAGAGGATTAACGTAGTCAATACAATCAAATATGTGAAAAATGCCCAGCACACGCTCGGCACTCAGCAGCTGTGAGTTTCCTTTCCCGCATTACCTTTCAGGAGGACTTTTCTCACTCCAGCCTCTGCTCAGGGCCTGTCCCTCCTTCTCAGCCCATTCTTTCGGATGCTCCTTTAACCCTCACCAGTTCCAGTTTCACATTTCTACGTCACTTCTTATTGCCTACTATGACTCTAGAGCTGGTGTCTGCAGATGAGAGCCTCCAGGTAAAATTCAACCCGCCACCTGCTTTTATAAATAAAGCTTTATTGGAACACAGCTCACTCATTCACTTCTGTATTGTTTATGGCTGCTTTAGCATTACAACGGCAGAGCTGTGCAATTGTGCCAGAGACCAGATGTCCCACAAAGCCCAAAATATTTATTATCTGGCCTTTTATGGGAAAAGGGTGCCAATTTCTGCTCTAGATCCACACTGTCCAATAAAAATACAATATGAGTGATACAAGTAAATGTCTCATAGACACATTAAAAAAGGGAAAAGAAACAAGGTGAAGCTAACATTAGTGACATATTTCACTGAACTCACATATCCAAAATATTTCATTGAGAAAAAAAAATGATTAATGAGGTACTAGAAGCAACGCTGGCATCTGACATACACACTGTATACAACAGTAACATCTTGCTGCTGCTGCTGCTGCTGCTAAGTCGCTTCAGTCGTGTCTGACTCTGTGTGACCCCATAGACGGCAGCCCACCAGGCTCCCTTGTCCCTGGGATTCTCCAGGCAAGAATACTGGAGTGGGTTGCCGTTTCCTTCTCCAGTGCATGAAAGTGAAAAGTGAAAGTAAAGTTGCTCAGTCACCTCCAACTCCTAGCGACCCCATGGACTGCAGCCTACCAGGCTCCTCCATCCATGGGATTTTCCAGGCAAGAGTACTGGAGTGGGGTGCCATTGCCTTCTCCGAGTAACATCTTACCAGAGGTTAAAAAGTGCACTGTAATACTTCGAAAACAATAAAGCTGTATTTCATGAGAAAGTGTGCTATCTGCTCTCTTTTCTCCTTTTCCTCCTCAAATATTCATTTATTTATATATTTTCGGCTGCATTGGGCCTCAGTTGCGGCACACAGGCTCTCTGCTGCAGCTCGTGGGCTTAGCTGCCCCTTGGCATGTGGCACCTTAGTTTCCCAACCAGAATCACACCAGCATCCCCTGCATTGGAAGGCAGATTCTTAACCACCAGACCACCAGGGAAGTCCCTATGCTGCTTTATTTTCTAAATTCAAATGTAAATAAAAACTTAAAAAAACCCAGTCCCACAGTTGCACTAGTTACATTTCAAGGGATCACCATACTGGACAGCACAGACCTGGAAAATAACCCCTCCCCACATATGCTTACGACCCTTCCGCAGAAACAGCACATCACTTCGTATGTGGTTCCACCCATATGCAAGGGGATTTTCAAGCTGGAAAGGAGAATTTGGGGTGAGGATCGGAGCAGAGGTAGTGAGAGAAATAAGGGGCAGGGTGGATACCCCTCAGTCCTCTGGCCAGTTCTTAGCTCCTGCAGAGACAGAGGTCAGAGACAGAAGCCAAAAGAACTACTCGAGAGAGGCTTCCTGTGACTTTGGGCCCAAGCAACGATACTTTGGGACTCAGGGGAAAAAGTGCCACCTCTCTTGCTACTAGCCTCTCATCTCTGTCCAATGTCTGGACTGTCCTGTGTCTGAGGACTGGAGCCCTTTGGACTGTCCAGACCAAGCCCCCTGGCAACGTGTGGCCACCATCTGCTAGGTGGAGGCAAGAATGAAGTGTCTCTGAGCAGCTTCAAGGTGGGTAGATGTGCATAAATGGAAGCTGAAGCAGGAGGAGAGGAAGGGAACAGATGCCTGTGGGGACCACAGCTGATGAGCAGGGTGGTGGGTATACGGGAGACCCCTTGGAGAATGCCTCAAAATCATCAGGAGACTGTTTGGGCTGCAACCAGATGAGCACTGACCCCGAGTGGCAAAGTAACCCAGCCAGCGACCCCTCACAGGTCAGGAGCCAGCGACCCCATGGGGACGAGGGAGAGAGAAGCCTGAGCGGCAGGGAGTGGCCAGGTGGTTCCCCTTCCCAGCTGGGAACAAAGCACAGTGGATCCCACAGCTCTGATGCGCTCTGGGGCCCGGCCAGGTCCATTTGTTACAGGGAAGCACAGGTGAGTCACCAGGCCTCCTGCTAGCAACGGCGTCCTGGGATGTGGTCCAGGTAATTAGCGCCCTGGGCACAAGGGTTTCTCCATATCGTATCTCATCCAGGGAAGTGACATTTGAAGAAAGCTGGGAATGGTGTAAATCACTCTGCTAGAAATGGATGGCTAATGGCATAAGGAAAACTCCAAGTAAGTGCCTATAAACTTGCCCGTGGGAAGGAGGGCATGTCCATCAGCTGCTTCTTTGTCCTGCATCTCAGCTCGCACAGCAGCTGAGCCCAGCCTTCTTCTCACGTCAGCAGAATCCCCTATCCTCTGCCAATCCAGCCTTTTCCTCTCAGGCGTCCCTCCAGCTCCAGGGACACCGGAGCAAAACCCCGGAGCCACCGCAGCTCTCTGCTCCCTGTCCCTCGTCATCCTTCCACTCCTTGCCTATTCAGGTGCCACCTCCTTCCCTGGACTGTGGTCACAGAGGGCTAGCTCACTTCACATGCACATCACCAACCCCACTGCAGCAAAATCCACTGGAGTATTGCAGCTCCTGAGACAGAGCCAGGCCTTGCCTTGAGCTTCCTAAGATGGGGAACAGGCACCACTGGCCAATTAGAAAAGTATTTGAGGTTGATCTAACTGTGTGATCTTGGGCACATTACACAGTCACTCTGTGTATCAGTTTCCTCACCTGTGAAATGGGACTAATAAAGTTACTGACCTCACAGAGTTATTTTGAAGATGAACTGAAGACGAACTGAGCTCATGTATTACTCTGCTTAGGCAAGTGCAGTTCAACTTTCCTTAGCTGTTATTATTACTATTGGGCTTCCCTGGTGACTCAGATGGTAAAGAATCTGCTCGTAATGCGGGAGACCCAGGTTCAATCTCTGGGTAGGGAAGAACCCCTGGAGAAGGGAATGGCTACCCATTCCAGTATTCTTGCTTGGAAAATTCCATGGACAGAGGACTCTTGAGGGCTACAGTCCATGGGGTTGCAAAGAGTCAGATTGTTAGGAAGACAAACTTTTGTGTTTTATTTATAGTTATGAGTTTATTTTAATGTTACTCAGAGAAAATCAAATAAAAATAAACCCATGATTTTACAGACCCAAAAGAAAAGAAAGAAAGTGAAGTCGCTCAGTCGTGTCCAACTCTTTGCAACCCCATGTACTGTAGCCTACCGGGATCCTCCGTCCATGGAATTTTCCAGGCAAAAGTACTAGAGTTTCCATTTCCTTCTCCAGGGCATCTTCCCGACCCAGGGATCGCACCCAGGTCTTCCACATTGCAGGCAGATGCTTCACTGTCTGAGCCACCAGGGAAGCCCTTTACAGACCCATGTTTAGGTCAAAACTGGGTGAAAAAAAAACAATGTAAATATATTCAAAGAAGAATTTAAAAAACATGTAGGGGACAAGCTAACGTGATATGAATTGTGATGGTGGAAAACACAGACAATTTGGGAAATACTCTTCTAGTCTGAACCCTCTAGTTTACCAAAAAGGAAACTCTGAACAGGAACCTGGCTCCTAGGCCATGCATGTAGTCAGCGGCTGGGACCAGACTGTCCTCCCCTGTCTTCCAGGTCACACTGCCTCAGCAAGAGACTCATCTGTGTTCACTTGATTAAGTATATGTAAAAGAAGCTCTGAATACAAGGCTTGTCACCAGATTGGATCACACATGACATGTGGGTCAAATCCCATGTCATGTAAAACAAAATAACCCCGCAGAGTAAGAGCCACCAGTCTATGACACAGAGTCAGGTGTTCCTCCAGGGTCAGAGGTAACTGTAGAATTGGCTTCTCTGGTTCTGCCACTTCCTAGCTGTGTGACTATGGGCTTGTTGCTTAACCTCTCTGTGTTTTAATTCAAAGATCTGCAAAAGGAGATAAGAGGCAGTCACTCAGTCATGTCTGACTCTTTCAAGACCCCATAGACTGTAGCCCTTCAGGCTCCTCTGTCCATGGGATTTCCCAGGCAAGAATACCACAGTGAGTTGCCATTTCCTACTCCAGGGGCTCTTCCTGACACAGCGATCCAACTTATGTCTCCTGCGTTGGCAGGTGGATTCTTTACCACTGAGCTACCAGGGAAGCCCAGGAGACACAGTACTCAGTGAAAAAAGGTAGTTTCCTTTTTCCTTTCCTCCAAAAGCCAGAGCAAGCACCCCTGCTGAAGACGTGTCCCTGCTAGTTGTGGGAAAATCCTCCTCCCAAATCTGTAGTGGCTCCCTGTTTCTCACCGCAGCAGGTCTCTGTGCTCAACAGCACGGGCCCTTCCCTCCAAGCCAGCTTCATTCCCTGACCCCAGCACCCATCCTAGTTTGTCGAACACTCCCTCGCCGCCTCATGAATAAGATGCATGCTTTCTGACACCAGTACCCCCAGCCCCGCCTTCTCTCCCTGTCCTGAGTGCTCACACTGACCTTCCTAAAACCCATGTCTGGATATCCAGTTAACATGCCCCCTGAAAGTCTATATGATTTTCCCTTTCCTGCAGAATCAAGTCCAAACTCCCTCCAGCCCCTCATACTTGCCCCATCCTCCCTCTCAGAACCCCTCCTAATCCTTCCTCGCATATATGACACACATATGTACAGGCACATGTGTACATACACATTTTGTGTACCCACAAACACACACACACAGTCTACCCTCAAGCCAGTCACACCCATTCACTGTCTCCAAAAGCATATGCTCCTTTATATGTGCACATCTTTGCACCTGCTGCTGCTTCTTCCTGGAACACCCTATTGCCTTTCTCTGATGGGCAAATTCCTACTGACCTTTGAACACCTTGCTGAAATGAAGCTTTCTGTTCTACAAACTCCCACCTTCCCTCATTTCTTGCAGCTAGGTAACTAACCCCTGACCAATAAGATGTAGATGCCAATCGCTGAGGGGGAAATCCCAAGAAGGTTCTTTGAAAGGAGCACAGAGGACTTTGCATCCCTTCTGCCTTTCTCTTGCTCCTTTATAGAAAATGGATGTGATGGCTGGCACTTCAGCAGCCATCTTAGAACATGAGATGGCCTTCACCATGAAAGCCAGGCTCTGTGGATGGAAAGCCTGAAAGAGAGGAGTTTGGGTTCTGTTTATATTGTGGAATCTCCATACAGGAAGCCTAGGCTGGCTACCTTTGGAAAAATAAACCCTATGTGCTTAAACCACTGTCATTTTAGTTTGTTGTCATTGGTTTATATGCAGAAAATCTAATCCTATTCAATACAACAGCCATACAAGCCATTGCCTGATTTGGCTCCTATTCCTCTCTCCAGGAAGCCCCTTTCTCCAGACACACATTTCCCTTCCCTGCTGCAAACCTACTTATTCATTTTCAGTTTCCTCAAGCATCATGCTTTTCTCAGGTATCACACCCTCTGCCCTTTCTTCAGTGCCCCTCCTCCAGCTACCTGTCTCTCAGCTTTCCAGACCCAGCTCGAGGGACACCTCCTCCAGGAAGCCTGTCGAGAAAAGCTTGCTAGCTGGGCGGGAGTAAGCACTCCCCCTGTCTGTATGCTCCCAAACCACCACTATGGTACCTCTGCCAGGTCATCATTGTCTTGTCCATCCCAGGTCCTGGATTGCTCGAAGCAGGAGCCACATCATCTATCTTTGTCTCTGGCATCTAGCCCAGGACCTGGCAACACCAGGCATAAATGAAGTTGTTCAAGGAACATTCTCCAAGACAGGATTCATCTTTTCAAGGCTGGGAGGTGGGCTTAGGAGCAGAGCTGTGTCCTTGGGGGAGAGTGGGGGTTCCTGCTGGGCAATAGGGCCTGGTCTCAGGCACAAGACCCCAGAAATGTGTGCTGAGAGGATGAATGAATTTGCAGCTCAACCTCCCTCTCAGCTTCTCTGGTGCTCACAGAAACTTTGTCTAGAGCTCTGACTTCTGTCCATGGTGGCCCTGCCTGTCACCATCTGCCCCTCCCCTGTTCCTTCTCTGCTGCAGGCACTCACACTCTAAGGCAGGAGGCTCAAGAAGTAAAGGGGAAAACACCCAGATTCTTGAAATCTACCCTCTTGGGGCCACCTACTGCCCAGGGGCATGGAAAAGCAACAGACATTTTATATTGGTTTTATATCCTGCAACTTTACTGAATCTGTTCATTACTTCTAACATTATTATTTTCTTTTCTTTTTTTTTTTTGGCGGCGTCTTTAGAGCTTTTTATATATAATATCATGTCATTTGCAAAGAGAGAGTTTTACTTCTTCTTTTCCAATTTGATCTTTTATCTCTGATTCTCGCTTAACTGGTCTGACTCGGACTTTCAATTACTATGTTGAATAAAAGTGGCAAGAGTTGGCATCTTTGTCTCTTTCCTGATCTTAGAGGAAACACTTTCAACTTTTCACCACTGAGTATGATATCAGCTGTGGGCTTGTGGAAGTTTGTACCCTTACAAGTGGTTGGCGGCAATGCCCAGGTACCTCGTACCCTACACAGCGCTATGAATGTTTAGGATTTGTAATTAAAAAGTTGTCCAAAGTGACAGATAAAATCTATCTCTCATTATTGTAACTTGCACCTTTTTTATTATTAGGTAAACTCAACTTTTTCTATGTTTATTGGGCTTTTATATTTCTTTTGTGTACCACCTATTTTATAAGGGAAGAATTTTCAAAACTTATTTTGAAATAATCTTAGATTTACAGGAAAATTGCAAAGATGGTACAGAACGTTCCCCTACACCCTTCACCCAGCTCTCATTAATGTTAACGTCTTCCATAGCTATATGCTGTCAACACTGAAAAATTAACTTCAACACAATGCTATTTACTGAACTCCAGAGTCTGTTTGGATTTGACCAGTTTTTTTCCACTAATGTCCTTTTTCTGTTTCAATATCTGATACAGAATCCTACATTATAATATAGCTGTCATACCTCCCCACTCACGTGACAAACTCTGTGACAGGTTTTCAGCTTTCCTTGCTTTTCGTGACCATGATATTTTTGAAGAGCACGGGTGTAGTATTTTGTAGAATGTCCCTCAGTGTGGGTCTCTGATGTTTCCTCATGGCTGGATTTGGGTTATAAGCCTTTGAGAGGAATACCCCAGAGGCGATGTGCCCTCCTCCTTACATCAGCTCTGGGGTCACATGATAGCAACATGACTTAGAACTGAGGATGCTAACCTCAGTCACTTGGGCAGGGTGGTGTCTGCCAGGCTCATCAATTCTGAGTTACCATTTTCTCTCTCCACAATCTATTCTTTGGAAATGAGTCACTAAGTCTAGCTCACCCGCAAGGGAAAAGGAATTAGGCTCCACCTACTGGAAGGGGAGTAGCATGAATTAATTGAAATTCTCAAAAAGAAGACATGCGCTTTCTTCCCTACCTATTGATTTATTTATTCACTTGTTTATTTGTAATACATGGATTCCAGGATTCTTTCGGTTATAATTCAATAATATTATCATTTATTTTATTGCTTCAATTGCTTGGTTTTGGTCATTGAGCGTTCTTTGCAGTTGGCGTACGTCCTTCAGACATACTTGTATTTTTTGTTTGGTTTGGTTTTGGTTTTAAGCACTGTCTTACTTTCTAGAGCTATAAGATGTTTCAGGCTTGTGTATTTTCCCTGCCCAACTCCAGAATCAGCCATTTCTCCAAAGAGCTCTGGCTCCTTTCACTGGGGAATGGTACTCAGAAACTAGGATCTGTTAGTGGAGTGTGCTCATTTCTAACTGGAGTATCATTACTAATGGTCAAAGCTAGGAAAAAAAAAAAAATGTGTGTCCTAACCCAAGCATAAGCACACATCTCTCTTTATTTCTGTATTTTGTTGTTGTTCAGTCACTAAGTCGTGTCCGATTCTTTGCAGGCTTCACTGTGCCAGGCTTCACTGTCCTTCACTATCTCCCAGACTTTGCTCAAACTCATGTCCATTGAGTCGGTGATGCCATCTAACCACTTCATCCTTTGCTGGCCCTTTCTCCTTTTGCCTTTAATCCTTTCCAGCATCAGGGGCTTTTCCAATGAGTGGGCTCTTCAATCAATCTTTCCAATGAATATTCAGGACTGATTTCCTTTAGGATTGACTGGTTTGATTTCCTTGCTGTCCAAGGGACTCTCACGGGTCTTCTCCAGCACCACAGTTTGAAAGCATCAATTCTTCAGCACTCAGCCTTCTACATTAAAAATATGTCCCAGGTGGCACAGTGGTAAAGAATTTGCCTGCCAATGAGGGAGACACAGGAGACGTGATCCCTCAGTCAAGAAGATCCCCTGGAGTAGGAAGTGGTAACCCACTCCAGTGGTCTTGCCTGGGAAATCCCATGGACAGAGAAGCCTGGTGGGCTACAGTCCATGGGGTCGCAAAGAGTCAGACACGACTAAGTACTTATGCTCAAAAAAAAAAAAAAAAAAAAAACCCAGCCCTTCCATTAATTTCATCTCCTGACAGATTCTTTTCTTGTGAAATTAAATTAGATAATGTTTTCTATGATACACAGAAAGTGCTTAATCACTGGCAGTTGAGTGAATGAGTGGGTTTGTCACATGCTGTGGCTTCTCTCTGGTTCAAATCCACACTCCATCACTTACTCACATGGGCAGGTGAAATACTCTTTCCAGTCTCAGCACTTGCTGTTTCCTTCCTGGTAATTCTAAATTGTCTAAAACAAACATGTTTTATAAACAATAAGAGAAAACAATTAAAAAAACAACAAAATAGCATCTCTCACACTTTCCCTACAATTAATATTCATAAACTTTTCAGAGGCTTGCACTCTGAACGACACTCTAAGGACAGTATGCATGTGTAGATGAAGACAAACACGAGCTGCATGTTCTTGGCATAAAGTAGACATTTAATAGGCATTGGCTGCCATTTTCTTTCTTATCTTTTACTGAGCCTTCCAGATGCTATGTGTGAAATGGATGAAGAAAGTCTTCCTCTCCTTTTTCCTCCAGGTTTGAGCAGGGATGACCATAGCAAAAAGTCCTCATCAAAGGAGCCCCTTTCTTCATCACGTGGAATCCTATCAGTGTACTCCCACGGTGGAGGTCTCTGGTAGGAATATTCTTAAGGACAAGGAGGGTCCACTCCCAAGGTCCATGCCTAGGTGTCTCCCAGCCCAGCATGAGGCCCCAGTTAAAACTCCAGGCTCCTCTGTTCATCTGCAACCAGAGCTCAGCTGCCATCACTCTCCTGAGTCAGCACTGGAAGGCCACGGGTCACAGGGTTTGCAGCCTCTGAGCAAACACAGCAAAGCACCCAACCCTCGGGTGACATGTCACCATCCAGCAGTCCTGGCTTAAAGAAAGTCCTTATTTCTTTTTCTACCCTCGACGAATTCTTCTGTGAAATTTTCCCTTCCTTTCTTCCAAGAGGAAGCAAGAAAGAGCATTTTAATTTCTATACCTTTTTCAATTTAAAAAAAAATGAAAGAGAACCACTCAAAAGGAGAGGGAATATTCTGAATTTTTAGAACCGAGAACGCAGAGATGTTCAACCAGCAAAGGTTGCAAGTCGGAGAAAATGCATCATTTTCAGCAAAAGCCAAAGGGAACTGAAGGCTTGTCATGAAAATAAATCTGGAAATACCAAGTTTGTTAAAAAAAAAGTATAGCGATTTTTCAGAGAGCTCACACTCCACATGAGCTTCATCCCTTTCGAATGGATTTACAACCAAGTTCCTCTCTGCTGCCTCTTCCATTTTCAAAAGAATTAAGGTGTTTTGCTCTTGTACCATCCCATAGAACAGGTAGGGAGGGAAGAAGGCCTCCTTTCTAGCTTGTGGACAGAGAACACTTAGCAATTCTCACCTGGAGCACCACTTCAGCCTCTCAGTTGGCCTCCTCCTGTGTTTTCATTTTTGTTTTTTTACTACAGAACTTCTCAGAGCCTTTCGTATCTTGATGATCAAGCCAAGAGAGAAATATTAACACATAATAATATACAGATTTCCCAACCTTATGTGCTCATGGAATCCTTTATTCAAGGAGCATCTACTAGCATCTCTCAGGTCACCATCACTATGGTTCCAGAAACCCAGTGTGGAAAACTCTGGCCTACAGGATACAATACCAGTTCCTTAATAGTCACTAAAGGCCTTCCCTTGTCTGGTGAGTACCTCCCATTCCAGGCTCATCCTCTGTCTCTCTCCTATACTTTACCTGCCACTCACCTGCAAGTCCCTAGACAAGATCACCTTGCTTCAAGGTTCAGTGCCTTTGCGTATGCTGTTCCACCAGCCTGAAATGCTTTTCCTTGCTTGTCCTCTGAGGTTGACACTGCTTATTCTGTGAAATGCCCCCAGGTCCCTCAGGCTGATAGAGACATACCAGCCCTGATGCTCCAGCAGCTCTCTGCCTGCCCCCTGTGAGCATGCCCTCAGACTGTAAATGTATATTTCCAAACTGACTCATTGGAAAAGACCCTGATGCTGGGAAGGATTGAAGGCAGGTGGAGAAGGGGATGACAGAGGATAAGATGGTTGGATGGCATCACTGACTCGATGGATATGAGTTTGAGCAAGCTCTGGGAGTTGGTGATGGACAGGGAGGCGTGGTGTACTGCAGTCCACGGGGTCACAAAGAGTTGGAAATGAATGAGTGACTGAACTGAACCTATCAGTCCTCTGCTTTGCTTCTTGCTCTCTCCTGGCCCAATTCTTCACCTTCCGTTCAATTCCATGAGACCCCATTCCACTTTAATACACTCCTTTTTTTCAAGTTAGTGAGAATTAGTTCCTGTTGCTTATGATTTAAAAACAAAAAACAAACAAAAAAGCAAAACTAACTTCTATATCCAGGAAGAAGAGTTTTACAATATATTGAGCTCAAGAAACAGATATTGAAAATGGCAAAGAATAATAATAATAATAATTCAGGTCTATTTTCACATGGGGATTAACGCTCACAGGACTCCAGGGAAAGTTTAGCATGGTCTGAGTGGTGACCGAGGTCCCCACTGTGACTCTTATCCTGAGAAAGCCCTTTGTCCAGTGCTGGTTGGGAGTAGGGGGGGATGTGCCCCAAGGTGCTGCTCCTGTTAATCAAGAGGGTAGGTGCCCACATTCCTTAGAAGCAGCCATCCCCAGCTCCACTATGCAAATAGACTCTTCCAGAGCTCTGGGGCAGGCAGAGACCAGCATCAATTCCTGAACCTGACCATGCCATATTCAGAATGCTTCCCTAGAAACCACTTCACAAAGGTTTCCAAAAAAGGGGTTTTATCTTTCAAAGCAAACAAAGTGGGGTGCAGCGGATCGTTGCTAAACACTCCCTGAGCCTTTGCAATGTGATTTTGCTGCTCCTTTCAGCAAAGGGTGGGTCTATTTCCCCTCCCCTTGAATATGGCCACCCTTGATTTTTGCTTTAACCCAAAGAATGTGGCAGAAGTGCTCTTGTGTCAGTTTTGGCCTAGGCCTTCAGAAGCCTAGCAGCTTTGCCTTCACAACTCTGGGAACCCTGAGACCATCACACTGTGAAGAAGCTGGATCTGGCCTCCTGGAGGATAAGAGGCCACATGGAGGAGAACTGCCAGCCCCGAGACCCTAAGCATGGGAGTGAGGCTCTCTCGGACCTCCCTGCCCCACCATGAGCTGAGTGCAGCTACAAGGGTGAGCCCCGCCAAGCCCAGGGGAGAACTGCCCACCCACAGCTGTGAGAAATAAGAAATCACTGCCCAAGCTACTAAGTTTTTGGGTAGTTTGTTATGCGGCAATAGAGAGCAAAAAAATGGAAGGAAGGTTCCGGATGAAGGATAGAGCACAAATGTGGCCAACCATGCAGAGAAGATGCAAAAGCAAGGTAGGTGCGCCTTTTCCACAAAATCTCCACAGAATTGAGATATCAGAAACCCAAATGACAAGACTGCCTCCCCAAACAGAAAGATGACAGGCCCAGATGTGGAAGGAGGGCTTGACCTGGGGCTGTCTGTCTCTGCCTCTCCCATAATGTTCCAGCAAGAGCTTACCCTGAGGCAAAGGAAGGAATGAACAACCTACCTGCCTAACTGCCCTGCCTCCCTTTTTTCTACATTCTCAGGGTCGGAACCATGATGTGGAGAGAATAAACTCTAATCAGAACACCTTTACATGCAAGGAGCTACAATTGCCAAGTGGAGTTAAAGTCACAAATAACTTAAAAGCAAATACAATGAAGGCAGGTCAGAAGAGAGGCATTATAACCAAAGGTTTAGCAGGATTTGGAGGAAAGAGAAGATACAAGGCATCTTCCCTCTGTTCTAAGCATGGAAGGAAGGGAAAACTCAGCAGGAAGAGATGCAGATGAACCAGGAGGGAAGGTGGCAGGGCACGACCTTTAAAAGAATGACACAGCCGGAGGACACAACATAAGCTTATTAGAACCAAACAGGTCCAAGATGTAGGACGAGTCACCTTCCACTAGATCTTGAGCCTCAGTATATTCTCTCGCTGGAGAAGACTCGCGAGAGTCCCTGGGACAGCAAGGAGATGAAACCAGTCAATCCCAAAGGAAATCAGTGCTGAATATTCATTGGAAGGACTGATGCTGAAGCTGAAGCTCCAATGCTTTGGCCATCTGATGCAAAGAGCTGACTCCTTGGAAAAGCCCCTGAAGACTGAGGACAGGAGAAGAAGGGGGCGACAGAGGATGAGATGGTTGGATGGCATCATTAACTCAATGGACATGAATCTGAGCAAACTCTGGGAGACAGTGAAGGACAAGGAAGTCTGGTGTGGTGCAGTTTATGGGGTCACACAGAGTCAGACAAGGCTTAGCGACTGAACAACGAACAGCACATCGCAAGCTACAGGACGCACCTACAGGAGCTAAGACAGTTCCAAGGCTGAAAATGCAGCTCAAAAAGTGGGCGGTGGCCCAGTCCCTTCCCCAGACAGCTGGAATACTCCTCCCACTCAAAAGTGAACTCGCTCAGTCGTGTCCAGCTCTTTGCGACCCCATGGACTGTAGCCCGCCAGGCTCCTCTGTCCATGGGATTCTCCAGGCAAGAGTACTGGAGTGGGTAGACATTTCCTTCTCCAGGGGATCTTCCCAACCCAGGGATCGAACCCGGGTCTCCCGCATGGCAGGCAGACGCTTTATCCTCTGAGCCACCAGGGAACTCTATGAAATTACCCAGCCCTATAAAAACTGACAGCCCCACACCCTTGTGCCACTCTTGCCTCCTGACATGGCCCATACTCTGACTATGGAGTGTGAAAGTGAAAATGTTTGTCATATCTAGTCGTGTTCAAATTTTTGTGACCCCATGGACTCTAGCCCACCCATCTCCTCCGTCCATGGAATTCGCCAGGCAAGAATACTGGAGTGGGTTGCATTCCCTTCTCCAGAGGATCTTCCCAACTCAAGGATCAAACCCAGGTCTCCTGCATTGCGGGCAGATTCTTTACCTTCTGAGCCACCAGGGAAGTCCCGATGGGGTGTGCTTCTCTTTAAATAAATCCACATCTTGCCTATCACTTTGTCTCTCACTGAATTCTTTCTGGGATGAATCATCAAGAATCTGAGCTTCCTGAGACCAGGTGTGTGATCTCAAGTTAAAAGTCTCTAGGTTCAAGTCCCAACCTGAGTTACACAGTCTCAGAGACAGGACATTATCCAAGGCAGAGAGAGTGGGAAAAAGGCAGAAAAGTAGGGGACACTGTCAGGAAGCAAAAGCGCCCCCAGGCCATTCTTCCCCCCAAGCTAGTCTCCCTTCTTCCCTCTCCAGCACCCCTCAAGGCAATGCCCTCTTGGATGATGGATTGTACTCTGCCTCTTCCCCACCCTGTGCCCAACTCTGGGCTGAGTCCATCGGGAAAACTAAGCGTTTGAGAAGAATCTGAGAATGCCTCCAGGTACTGGTTCTAGCTCTGGGAATTTAAGAATTCCTGCAAGAAATCAGTGGTAACTGTTAGCATCTGTTGCTTGAGAAAATATACCTGTGAAAATAGATTTCAATCGTCTTTACAATAATGCCCCCAGGAGTCAAGAGGGAGGTTGGGAAAAAAAAAAAAAAAAACTGTAAAAGGAAAATAGCCAGCAAATAAAACAGACCTACACTTTCAGAGGGATTCCCTGGTTGCTCAACAGGTAAAGAATCTGCCTGCAATGCAGGAGACCTGGCTCTGATCCCTGGGTGAGGAAGATTCCCTGGAGAAGGAAACAGCGGCTCTCCACTCCAGTATTCTTGCCTGGAGAATCCCATGAAGAGAGGAGCCTGGGCAGTCTAGAAAACTAGTAGTCTAGAAATCATGAATTAACTTTATGATTCTGCTACTAACTAGCTATGTGAGTTTCTATGAGTTGTTTGTTTGGTTTTTGTTTTTTCCCCTTGAAATTTCACTAAGAAGGGATGGGGGCAGGTGGAATCGGTGAGGAATATTGAGCTTGCTTCCCAAGGGAGGTCAGACTGCCAGCGCCTGAGTAAGTGACTCTAGTCAACAGAACATTTCTGAGTCTCAGTCTTCTTATCTACAAATGGGAATCATATGTAACAAGTGAGAGAGGAGTTGTGGAAATGACAGCCTCTTACAATTAATGTTAGGTTTTCTCTCTTCTTCCCTGATCCTTCTAGTGATAGCTGCTCTTTCTTCCAAGTCCCACCCTCATGCTCTTTCTGAGTCTGTCAGTTGACCCTTGAGAATGAACTGTCCCCCTTTTTGTAACACAGAGCTAGTCTTCCCAGAGAGGGGCACTGCAGAACTGAGCGTGGTGACTTCAAACCTCTGGGTGTCCCAGGAAGTAGCTGGCAGGGTGCCCCGGCCCCTTGCCCCCACAATCCTGGGTTCCTCTTTGGCTCCTGCTCAGAAGGTAACTGGCTCAAGGGAGAACGAAGGGCCTCAGTGGGTGAGGCCACCTCCCTCCAGGCCAGGCACAGACAGTGACAACCACCCATTTTGCAACAAACAGGAAACCAGTTTACCAGCCTCAAAAATAGAACAGACAAAAACCCCAAAATATGAGGCTCTGACAGTGGGGCAGCTCAGGTTTCTCACACTGCTTCCTGACAGCCTGCAGAATGTGTTTTCTTTTTCTTTTTTTTTAAATTTCACCCGAGAAAAGTCTTGCAATGTCTTTATAAAGGCAGCTAGCCTCTGGGCACCCAAGCCAGGAGGCAGCCCAGGCAATCAGGCTTCTTGCGCCATCGCCAAGGCCCCGCCTTCCGAGTCTCTGATATGATTGTAAATGGTCAGACCACAGGGCCAGAAAAGCCCAGATCCCTGTCTTGTCCAAGCAGTCTCCACACTCCAGCAATGCCCTTCCTTTGCAGCTTCCCATGGAATCCCATCCACCCACTTCTTCCACAGGTACCTGGAGGCCCCACTGGGTCACCCTAACTGAGAACCACGCTGAGAATTGGCCAGCAGACATTCCCTCCAAAGAACCATAAAGCCATGGAGCTGAGCTCATGCTGTTCCCTCTGCCAAGAACACTGTTCCCTGCCTGATACACTACCCCTCAGAGACATTCACATTGGAATGATGACTCGATTACTGCAGTGATATCACTAAGGACAGGGCTTCCCAGATGGCTCAGCAGTAAGAATCTGCCTGCCAACACAGGAGACTTGGGTTCAATCCCTGGGTCAGGAAGATCCCCTGGAGAAGGGAAGGGCTCCAGTATTCTTGCCTGGAGAATCCCATGGACAGAGGACCCTGGCTGGCCACAGTCCCTGGGGTCACAAAGAGTCAGACACAACTTAGTGACTAAACGACAACAACCTTGTATCACACAGAGTTCCCTTATCCAGCGGTCCCGAAGGAAAGGTGTCTCCGTTCTTGGCCTCTGGAAAGCTGTGCATATCCTGGGCTCTTGATCTGTTTCTACCCTGTGAACACAGAGATTAAGAATTGCCAACTTGATCATGTTCCTTTTCTGTTTTCATGGCTAAGAAGCTTAGTGCCAAATGTGTTAATCACTTCCACAAGTTTCATGTCTTAACCTGCCCCATGGTTTTATTTTAGTTCTTTCTCCTTATTTCCTCATTTACCTTATTTTACTCTCACGTAGAATATCTGTAAATCATTTAAAATCTTTATGCAGAATAAGATGTGTGTGCATGCATGCTCAGTCGCTCAGTTGTGTCTGACTCTTTGCGACCCCATGGACTGTATCCCACCAGGCTCCTCTGTCCATCGGATTCTCCAGGCAAGAATACTGCAGTGGGTTGCCACGCCCTCCTCCAGGGGATCTTCCCGACCCAGGGATCAAACCTGGGTCTCTTGAGTCGTCTGCTTTACAGGCAGATTCTTTTCCGCTGAGCCAGCGGGGAAGCACTGGAATAAGGTAGAGGATACATACATAACCAGTTAAACAGCTCCTAGTTACTTTGCAAAACCCGCCTAGAAGGTCCCTAACTCTGACTTCTCCCTAACCACTCCATGAAAGCGGGGCTCCCCTCCCCAGGGGCCCCATAGGCCCTGTGTGGACTTCCCTGGACTGGCATTCAGCCACAGCTCTGTACTTCCTCTCTGCCCCATTCTCACCACCTTCAGATTAGAAGGTTCTTGGATGTAAAACCTGAGCGCGTACCCTCTGCCAAAAAAAAAGGTACCCAGTGCTCCATATACGTCAGCTTGTTTACTCCCTAAGACAAAACTGCCAGATAGGGAAGGCTGTGCCCATTCTACAACTGAGCAAACCAAGGGTCAGCAAGACAAGATGCTTAGACGGGGCCGCTGAGGGCAGAACTGACACCAAGCCTCGGTGTTCTAACCTTGTCTTGAGTTCATTTCCCCAAGTTGACCCAACATATGAAAAAGAACTTTACATAAAAGAAAATAAGAGAGAGAGAGAAAAGGGAGAAAGAGGGAAGGAAATTAGATTTCCTTAGATTATTAAATAATTTACTATGGACTCCAAACTCATCCGCACCACTTGAACCATTTAAAATATGGCTTGGATTATAAAAATCCATTCTCTACAACTGTCTGGAAAATTTTACACACATTTAATTGTGGTTCCCTCATGCTTACCCTCCCATAGGCTGCTTAGAACAAATAGATTAGAGAATTTAATCACATGCTTGACTGTTTTTGAGTATCCCTATCCTCACTACACCCCTCAAAACATACACACACATTTTTAAATTCTGGGAAGTGGTTACAGAATAAAATGAAACCAGAAGCGAGAGCTAATTCTGCAAGAAGCTTCCAGAAGACAGTAAGATCAACTTTCCTGATGAGTAGGGGCACGTGAACCATGAGGCCATTCACTCCTCAGCTCTACAGTGGCCAGACTGTAACTAAACTCTATGAAAGAATTTTAAATATTTAATGTTCCAGTTGGGAACCTAATTGGTCTGATGCTTTTAAATTAAAATTCCTACTACATAGACTAGTGCATTTTCATTCAACTTGGGAGGCAAAACCGCAGAAGGCTGCCTGGATCTGGGTCCAAGTGAACCTATACAAGTCCAGGTCCCTCCCTCTAAGCCTCAGGCTCAGATGGTAAAGAATATGCCTGCCATATCAGAGAACCCAGGTTCGATCCTCGGGTTGGGAAGATCCCTTGGAGAGGGAATGGCAACCCACTCCAGTATTCTTGCCCTGAGAATTTCATGGACAAAGGAGCTGGCAGGCTACAATCCGTGGGGTCACAGAGTTGGACATGACTGAGCTACTAACACTTTCACTTTCAAGGGAATGAGAAAAGTATTGCCTCTCAGGGCCAAAGAGAGGATATGCTAGCACAGCAGGGAATTATCACTGGATTCCAGGCAAAGCATATGCAAGCAAGAATGGGGAGCCTCTTTTCAGACCCTGTGTTCCCTTGTTTTAAAGTGAGCAAAGTTGAAAAGAAAACGGAATACGGCATAAGATGTGCATAGACAGGGAGGAAAAGGGTTTCTGAGCCACCTCTGTAGGAGCATTCCAAGTCCCAGTGGAGACTGTCTCTTCCAAGGGTTATGTTTGTTTTTCCCTTGGGCCATTTTATATCGTGTGTGTGTGTGTGTGTGTGGTGTGTGTGTGTGTAGTGCCTCTCCTATATGGAACTGTGGACTCTGTGCACCCAGCTGCCGTGCCTAATTCACCCAGATCCCCCCACCCCCACCCCCAGCATCTGGCATGCAATTGAGATCATTATTCGCTGAGAGCAGCAGCTATCTCAGAGCTGGGGGAAACCACAAGCCTGGCAGAGTCCAAAAGCTCTAAGGTCAGAGGGGCTCAGCGTGCAGTTCCAGCTCATCAGCCAGGTGCCCTGGGGGTAGCTTATTCACTCTCTCTGACCCTCCAGCTTTTCATCTTAAGCGTGAGCAGAAGACATCTGCCTGGCAGGCAAAGCGCCCAGCCTAGGGTCTGGCACAAAGCAGGCCCTTGACAAGTTCATTCTGGCCTGTGTCCTCCTGCCTCCATCTGCAGGATCCTGGGCCACCCAGCTTCACCTTTTCCTTGGTCAGCACCCAGGAGCAGGGAGCCAGGGTGCACACCTGCCCCATTTGACATGCCCAGATTCAATGTGGTGGGATGGGCATCACGTGTAACTGTTAGCAGGACTCCCCATCTGTCATCCTCAAGAAAGGATCTCCCAGCCTCCCCATCAGTCCCAGCCCCGACACTTGTCCATCTCCCATACTGACTGCCAGAGTCACTTCTCTGATACCTATCAAGGGTTTATCTCAGTCACTCCTCAGCTTCACACTCCACTGACTCTTGAGCCATGGGATGAACCCTGTGGTCATTCCGCACCGGGTTCACTCTAACCCTAACCCTCTGCTGCTCCTTCCAGAGGCCCAGCCCGTCTGTCCTCCTCCTCCCTGCCTTTGCCCAGGTGCTGTCCCCACCTCCCAACAGCTTCTCCACGCTGCCTGGTGAACTATTGCTCGCCATTCAAGATTCAGCTCAGACAGGAACTCTTCTTAGTCATTCCCACATCCTTCCCAACCCACGCCCACCACCCCTCTGCGCTACCAGTCCATCTTATACACGTCTGTCTCTGGCAGTGCATCTTGTATTGCCCTGATGCTATGGACCCTCGCCTGCCTCCCCCACTCCACGGGGCTTCCTCAGGCTGAAACACATCCTGATCTGGGTGCCCGGCTCCCAGCACATAACTCGGCACATGGCAGGCATCTTCAATAGATGTCAGTTCTCTGTCCTCCCTACCAGATAGGGCCTGGGCACCTGCCCACTCCCTCCCTTCCTGAAGGTTCTGGGGCCTCGGGCCGCTCCCCTCTGCTTTCTGGGCCAGCTTCCTCACTGCCCCACAGTTGTTTCTCAGACCAGATCAGCTGCACCTCCCACATCTGCCCCACTCAGTTCAGTTCAGTCGCTCAGTCACGTCCACTTTGCGACCCCATGGACTGCAGCACGCCAGGCCTCCCTGTCCATCACCAGCTCCTGGAGTTTACTCAAACTCATGCCCATTGAGTCGTATTGCCATCCAGCCATCTCATCCTCTGTTGTCCCCTTCTCCTCCCACCTTCAATCCTTCCCAGCATCAGGGTCTTTTCAAATGAGTCAGCTTTTTGCATCAGGTGGCCAAAGGATTGGAGTTTCAGCTTCAGCATCAGTCCTTCCAATTCAGGACTGATCTGCCCCACTCAGGTCTCCCCAATTCTTATTGACAGCCTTGGGTGCCATCCCCTCAGGAAACCCAGCCGTGGTGACCAACCTGACCACATGGGGGGACAGATGATCTTCCTGGTGTACCCCTTCCTCTGCTCCCCTCATCACTGCCCCACCACATCAGTTTCAGAGAGAGTGCCATGGTGATTAACTGTGTTGGGGGCCCACAGACTCAGGAATGAGTCCCCGCTATGTCAAGGCCCTTTCAGAACTTGGTCAAGTGAGTTCACCTCCGTGAACCTCTGTTTCCTCATACGTTAGGTGGGGCTGGAGGGCCCCTGCCCCCAAGGGTTGTGGTGAGAAAGTGAAATGCTTACGCTGCACCTGGCACACAGCCAAGGCCAGTGAGCGGCGGCGGCTTCCGTCACAGCATGGTTCTGAGTAAAAGCTGAGCAGGAAGGGACATGTCTGGGCTTCCCTTCTGAAGAAGGGGCAGGGACAGGGCCAGCAGGGTGGCTCAGGCCTGACTCAGACGCTGGAGGGAAGGAGCATCTTGAGGGGAATCCAGGGGTGGGGGACTCCCAGCTGAGTGCCTTTGCTACTTTTCCCAGGAAAGGTCAACCCGACAGAATCTAGACTGTGACATGCTCACCACCCCCACTCTCAACCCGACTCCCACCCCCACACCCCCTACACCACCAAGAGCTCAGAATGAGTCAGCCCCGGGTCACCTGGTCACTGAGCCAGCAGCTCAGGCTACTGGGGCTCAGTTTCCTCTTTTCCTCCTGATGCACTGGATCCCCCAGCTCCCCGCGCCCCCCCCTCATCCCCTGTCCCTTCCCTGTGTTCTCTGATGTGGGAGGGATCATGCCCATTGAAATGCTTCAAAATTAAAAGTAGAGGGCATTTAGAACTGTAGACCAAGGCTCAGCCAAGCACAGAGTCCGGGCCTGGCCCCCAGAACTCTCCCCCGGCTGCTTGGCCTCTGTTCCCCCCACTCCTCAGCTTCACACTGAGGGACCCCTCCCCACTATTTGATAGCCCTGTGCTAGAGAACGAGGGCTTCCAGGTGGCACAGTGGTAAAGCATCTGCCTGCCAAAGCAGGAGGCTCAAGAGACACGGGTTTGATGCCTGGGTCAGGAAGATCCCCTGGAATAGGAAATGGCAACCCGATCCTGTTTTCTTGCCTGGGAAATACAGCTACAGTCCATGGGGCCTCAAAGAGTCAGACACGACTGAGGACTGAGCACACACATACAAGAGAATGAAGACGTGAAATGAGGGGAGAAGGGAAAAAAATACAAAGATAGTTGACCCCTCATGCTTTAGACCTTCAGATGGATCCCAGACGCCCAGAGGATACAGAGGAAGGATGCTTAGAAGCCAGCGTGTGTGGGCTCTTGCTAGATCAGGGAGACTGAGGTGAGAAGGGAGGGAGGGAAGGGGCTCAGTGATGGTCCAGACACAGTCTCTACACACCCTGCCAGGTGGCTGCACCCACCTGCAAAGACACCGGGGGCAGGGGTAGGTGGTTGCCCAGTGTCTCACCCCTAACAAGCTGGGAGTCAGAATGCACATCCAGGTCTGCTGCCTCCAATGTGGTGGCTGATGGATACACACGAGGAGCCAGATCACTGGGGCAGGAGTGAAAGGGCTCACAGTACAGGTGAAAGGTGCTCGGAGAGCTTGGAGATGGGCCGACAAGCCCTATGGGGGGAGCTGGAGGACCCGAAGGATTTCATGACAGTCCTGATGTTTGGTCTGGGTCTTGAAGGCTGCATGCCTGGGAAAAGGTTAGGAGATCAAGAGGGCAAACAGCAGAGGCAAAGGCCCAGAGGTGTCCAGTAGTAGGGGCTGCAGCCCAGGGCAAGGTGGTGGAGGAGGCGTCCAGCATTCCCTGCTGTCTTCCCTGCTCACCTGGACCCCAGAAGTCATTCTGTGTTCAGATAATTAGAGCTATAACTCCAATAATAATAACATCTAATATGTACACCATCTGCTAGACATGGTATTCAGCACTTGATCAACAGCATCCTGTTTAATTCTCACAGTAACTCAAAGAGGTAAGTGTGATGATTAGCCCCACTTTACAGGTTAAAAAAACTGGGCCCTGAGACTCCCCTGACGGTCCAGTGGCTAGGACTTCAAGCTCCCAGTGCAGGGGTCAGGTTCCATCCCTGGTGAGGGAACTAGATCCCACATGCTGCCACTAAGAATTCACATACTACAACTAAAGATCTGTATCCCCCACCTGCATGCTGCAGCTAAGACCCGGAGCAGCTGAACAAATAAATTAAAATGAATTTTTTTTTTTTTAAAAAAGGAATTGAGCCAAAGAGGCTAAGTAAGGTCAAGGCATGTGCCCCTGGGAGTGGTGGGGCTGGATTTGAACTGACCAGCAGGGTCCAGCAGGCAGCTCTGTGGACCACGCTGCTTTGCTGCCTCCACAGTCCAGCCCTGCCTTCCCTCTCCCCGGCAGGTCCATCTCTGCTAGTCTCATCCACCCAGGCTGCAGGCACCTCTGCAGCAGGCGCTGTGTCTCCTCCTCCTCCTGGCTGTCTCCCCTGACACTGCACCTGGTCTTCCTAAAGGAATTTGACTGGCATGTCCGGACCTGAAGATTCCAGCAGCAGAAAGCCCTTGTCGCTGTCTGGTTGGGGTTGGGAACCAACAATTTGTTGACTTAATCAGGCAGATGCAGAAAGGTGTTGTCATGGTGGCAAAGTTTCTATTCCAGGATGCCAGGCCGTAATTAAATGTCCCAACCTGCACACCTCCAATTACTGCGCAAGAGCCGGTTTCCCGAGCCTGTTAACTAGCAATTATAGAACCTTCCGCTGAAATTCCAAATCACTTAGTAAAGGTCATTTCCTTTATTTATTTTTCGGATTTGGGAGTAGCAGTGAGATGAAATTACTGCCCAAAGTACAAGTGACATCCATTAATTAAAATAGGTTTATCCAAATAGCCAATCAGGAGCAAATGATATAGTCCAGGGTTCTTACAATTTGTTAGAAGGGCTCCTATTTAAGGAGTACCTACTCTGTGCCAGGAACCACTATAGGTGCTTTAAATATGTTATATGATTTAATGCTTATAATAATAAGATCATCACTTCAATTCAGTCGCTCAGTCGTGTCCAACTCTTTGTGACCCCATGAATCACAGCACGCCAGGCCTCCCTGTCCATCACCATCTCCCGGAGTTCACTCAGACTCACGTTCATCAAGTCTGTGATGCCATCCAGCCATCTCATCCTCAGTCGTCCCCTTCTCCTCCTGGCCCCAATCACTCCCAGCATCAGAGTCTTTTCCAATGAGTCAACTCTTCGCATGAGGTGGCCAAAGTACTGGAGCTTCAGCTTTAGCATGATTCCTTCCAAAGAAATCCCAGGGTTGATCTCCTTTAGAATGGACTGGTTGGATCTCCTTGCAGTCCAAGGGACTCTCAAGAGTCTTCTCCAACACCACAGTTCAAAAGCATCAATTTTTCGGCACTCAGCCTTCTTCACAGTCCAACTCTCACATCCATACATGACCACAGTTCAAAAGCATCAATTCTTCGGCGCTCAGCCTTCTTCACAGTCCAGCTCTCACATCCACACATGACCAAAGGAAAAACCATAGCCTTGACTTGACGAACCTTAGTCGGCAAAGTAATGTCTCTACTTTTGAATATACTATCTATGTTGGTCATAACTTTTCTTCCAAGAAGTAAGCGTCTTTTAATTTCATGGCTGCAGTCACCATCCATAGTGATCCTGGAGCCCAGAAAAATGAAGTCTGACAGTTTCTACTGTTTCCCCATCTATTTCCCATGAAGTGATGGGACCGGATGCCATGATCTTCGTTTTCTGAATGTTGAGCTTTAAGCCAACTTTTTCACTCTTCTCTTTCACTTTCATCAAGAGGCTTTTTAGCTCCTCTTCACTTTCAGCCATAAGGGTGGTGTCATCTGCATATCTGAGGTTAATGATATTTCTCCCAGAAATCTTGATTACAGCTTGTGTTTCTTCCAGTCCAGCGTTTCTCATGATGTACTCTGCATATAAGCTAAATAAGCAGGGTGACAATATACAGCCTTGATGTACTCCTTTTCCTATTTGGAACCAGTCTGTTGTTCCATGTCCAGTTCTAACTGTTGCTTCCTGACCTGCATACAGATTTCTCAAGAGGCAGGTCAGGTGGTCTGGTATTCACATCTCTTTCGGAATTTTCCACAGTTTATTGTGATCCACACAGTCAAAGGCTTTGGCATACGCAATAAGGCAGAAATAGATGTTTTTCTGGAACTCTCTTGCTTTTTCCATGATCCAGCGGATGTTGGCAATTTGATCTCTGGTTCCTCTGCCTTTTCTAAAACCAGCTTGAACATCAGGGAGTTCACGGTTCACGTATTGCTGAAGCCTGGCTTGGAGAATTTTGAGCATTACTTTACTAGTGTGTGAGATGAGTGAAATTGTGTGGTAGTTGGAGCATTCTTTGGCATTGCCTTTCTTTGGGATAGGAATGAAAACTGACCTTTTCCAGTCCTGTGGCCACTGCTGAGTTTTCCAAATTTGCTGGCATATTGAGTGCAGCACTTTCACAGCATCATCTTTCAGGATTTGAAACAGCTCAGTTGGAATTCCATCACCTCCACTAGCTTTGTTCGTAGTGATGCTTTCTAAGGCCCACTTGACTTCACATTCCAAGATGTCTGGCTCTAGATGAGTGATCACATCATCATGATTATCTGGGTCGTGAAGATCTTTTTTGTACAGTTCTTCCGTGTATTCTTGCCACCTCTTCTTAATATCTTCTGCTTCTGTTAGGTCCAGACCATTTCTGTCCTTTATCGAGCCCATCTTTGTATGAAATGTTCCCTTGGTATCTCTAATTTTCTTGAAGAGATCTCTAGTCTTTCCCATTCTGTTCTTTTCCTCTATTTCTTTGCATTGATCACTGAAAAAGGCTTTCTTATCTCTTCTTGCTATTCTTTGGAACTCTGCATTCAGATGCTTATATCTTTCCTTTTCTCCTTTGCTTTTCGCCTCTCTTCTTTTCACAGCTATTTGTAAGGTCTCCCCAGACAGCCATTTTGCTTTTTTGCATTTCTTTTCCATGGGGATGGTCTTGATCCCTGTCTCCTGTACAATGTCATGAACCTCATTCCATAGTTCATCAGGCACTCCATCTATCAGATCTAGGCCCTTAAATCTATTTCTCACTTTCACTGTATAATCATAAGGGATCTGATTTAGGTCATACCTGAATGGTCTAGCGGTTTTCCCTACTTTCTTCAATTTAAGTCTGAATTTGGTAATAAGGAGTTCATGATCTGAGCCACAGTCAGCTCCTGGTCTTGTTTTTGTTGACTGTATAGAGCTTCTCAGATTATTTCCTTCTTTGAGAAGAATAAACTGAAAACCAGAAAAGTGGTGTGTGTGTGCGCATGCTCAGTCCTGTCCAGCTCCTTGCGATCCCATAGACTGTAGCCCGCCAGGCTCCTCTGTCCACGGAACTTTCCAGGCAAGAATACTGGAGTGGGGTGCCATTTCCTTCTCCAGAGGATCCTCCCGACCCAGGGATTGAACATGAATCTCTTGTGTCTCCTGCATTGGCAGGCAGATTCTTTACCACTGCACCACCTGGGAAGGCCCCAGAAAAGTTAAGTAATCTTTTTAGGGTCATACAACATACCTGGAACATTCAAGATCTACAGCCAAGTCTGTGTGCTTCCCAACAAAGTGGTCTCAAGGTAAGAACTCAGTTTAGGATTCAGAACCAGGGCTGGCTATGTGTTTGGCAATGAGTGCTGAGAAGCTACAAAGTATCCCATTCTCCAAGCCTATCTCTGGAGGCTCAGTTGAGACATGAGTCTCTTCCATCCTCTGGCTGTGGTTACACATTAAGGTAATAATTCCTTACCTCTGATGACTAAGCCAGCTTTTTTCTGTTGACAAGAGAGACTTGAAACAGCCTGAGAGCAGGAGGACCTTGGAACACAAATGCCTGGTGCCAAAGACAACACCAGAAGCCATATGACATAGACATCACTAATCAATCATGACCCTCTTTCCCAAGACAACAGCAGAAGCCATATGACGTAGACATCACTAATCAATCATGACCCTCTTTCCCAAGACAACAGCAGAAGCCATATGATGTAGACATCACTAATCAGTCATGACCCTCTTTCCCAGTAGAGCTTCAGGCTCCTCAACACAGGTGATTTCTCCAGTGGATTGAACTGACCCAGGAGATGAAACTTATTTTCACGACATATGGTGACCATATTTCCTACATGCAAAATTCGGATGCGTGGTTTGACTGAAGGTTATTTTCCTGATTTGTTAAGTCATTTATGTTTTATAAAAGCATAAAATGAAATCACATTCAGTTATACACTTAGCAAATCACTTTTAATGAACAGAATGAAAGTACCCATAACCAGCAATGTCCCTGAGAATCTAGGTCATATGGTTGCCACAGGTGACCACGGGTACATACCTCTCAGCCTTGCGCAGAGAAGACAATAAATGCCCAGGGAAAAGTGAAGAGGAAACCATCTGAGACGAGGAAGTGGAGGAGCAGTGAGGATAAAATCCGTGGACATCACCATCTCACCAGGGTCCGCACCTGGCTGTGGACTGAGCCTATAAATTATATTTTAATGCCTTGTTTCAGAAGAAAAATATCCAAACCACATGCCCATCTGCACACACACAACAGATGCGTGTGGGCGCATCTTCCCAAACTGCAGTCAACCAACTTTACACCAAACTTAATCAGGGTCCACTGTTCAGGGCCAGCAGTCAATCACAACGTGCGAAAGCCTAGCTTCGCCCTGCGTCTTGCAGACAGTCCCCAGCCACCCACAAGAAGTGAATGGATTCACTGGAGAAATCCACATATCCATGAGACTGAAACAGCACAACTGCCACTGAGCTTGTCCCAGTTCTTTGGTTCTGCCTTCAGGCGGCAACAATCCTTTCAATTTCTTATTTCAAATAACTAAGTCACCTCCATTAGAGGAGAAATGCTACCAACTGCCTTTAAGCCAGCAAAATGCCACAAACACCCTAGTGTCAGGAACTAACAACTGA
Organism: Capra hircus; assembly: GCF_001704415.2. Lineage (NCBI taxonomy): Eukaryota > Metazoa > Chordata > Mammalia > Artiodactyla > Bovidae > Capra > Capra hircus. Next base: position 16,431,265 of record NC_030810.1, read on the forward strand.
CCCCAGGATCAGGGCAATGATCTCTCCTGGGTACCAGGAAGACTGCAACCAGGGAGAGGGCAGATGCCCAAACTCCACCTTGCTCCCCATCTGTCACCATCCCGACTCTGGGATCTCCATCTAGAGAAGCACCAGCCTTCACAAATCAATGCCCACAGTACCTTGGCGGTCCAACAGCAGGGTTCTGCCTCACGCTGAACTAAGTTGTCTTCCTCAGCTATTTGGAACCCCTTGGAACTCTCCAAGGTACTGACCCTCATTCCTGGCTGGGCCCCTAAAAACCATGCCCTGGTGAACAGTGGTTGTTCAGAGTTTATGTACTATACAGGCACACTTTGGATATTGTGGGGTTGGTTATAGATCACTGAAGTAAAGCAAATATTTCAGTAAAGCAAGGGATGTAAACTTTTGTTTTCCCACTACATATAAAAGTTATGTTTACACTGTAATCTGTTGAGTGTGAAATAAGATTATGTCTTAAAAAAGTATATACCTTTATTAAAAATTACTATTGCTAAAAAATGCTAACCATCATCTGACAATCCAGGGTTGCCATACCTTTTCAATTTGTAAAAATCACAGAATCTGCTAAATGCATTAAGGTGAAGTACAATTAAATGATAACATTATTTTTAAAAGGAATCAATTTAAGATAAATTTAGCTTCATTGCTGTCCTATTTGTGTCTCATGGGCTTCCCAGGTGGCTCAGTGGTAAAGAGCCCGCCTGCCAATGCAGGAGATGCAAGAGGTCCAGGTTTGAGCCCTGGGTCAGGAAGAGCCCCTGGAGGAGGAAAGGGCAACCACTCTGTATTCTTGCCTGGAAAATTCCATGGACAGAGGAGTCTGGCATGCTAGATGGACAGATGGAGTCCATGGGGTCATGAAGAGTTGAGCACAACTGGGCACCCACATTTGTATAGCCTATCCCTTCTCCAGTGGCTCTTCCAAACCCAGGAATCAAACTGGGGTCTCCTGCATTGCAGGCAAATTCTTTACCAGCTGAGCAACCAGGGAAGCCCTGTGTGTCTTATAGTGGGAATAAAAGGTATGTTCTTATCACTTTGAGAAGTAACTTTCTAATTTTTTATCTTCCATTTATAGTGTGAGTCTTTTTTTGAAACCAGGAGGCCGGTGTGGCATGTGCGCCTGGGTTTGCCTACAATTGCCTTGAACCTTTGATTTAACCAAGTTTTCACTGTCTTGGATCTTGCCTGTTCTATTATCTTGGCCTTGGATACTTTGCACCCCCTCTCTGGGAACTCCAAATTTCTAGGATGCTGCTTTTAGCCCTTAAAGGGCACTCCATTTATCTCTTCTACTGGTTTGCGTCTTTCCATGACCAGATGCATATTCATCCCCACTGTACGGAGTGGTCCTCAGGATCGTCAGTTAGTGTTCACTGCCTTATAGACAGATAATGAATAACCTCCTGACTGTGACCCCATCTCTTAAACCCTTGTCTTGACCTGCTCTCTGTGGCCCATTCTGCCGACCAGACAGCTGGGCTCTCCTGATGGTGGGGACAGCGGCCTGTATTGGTCTTGCACTCAGAACAGGCATCACTGGCAACCTTAGGGTCCATGTTTTCTGTTCATTTGCTTGTTTGTTTGTTGTATATTCCAGATGAAAAGAGTCTGATAGTGACCGGGGTTACACTTCCCGTTTCATCCCATAAGAAAGCAGCCACGACAGAATCACAACAAATGTATCTTTGGAACGCTATTCTAAGCACTTTACACGTGTTTGTGTATAAGGCCCTGGCATTACCCACAGCCCCCACCCACGCCGCTTTTTTAAAAAAGATAATAGAGTAGACACAGAAAGATTATGTGATGCACCCCAGGTCACCCAGAGGGTCAGTGATGGACCCAGACCATACATCCAGGCTGGACCCCTCCAGAGACACTGTCCTTAACCACTGTGCTACGTTGCTCTTCCTGCTGAACTCAGAGCATCTTCAGGTTAGGGGAGTGGGAAGTGGCAAAGCATCAGGAGGAGGTGATAAACAGGTAGAAGGTTAGGGAAAGGATGAGTTCTTAGTGTTAGTTGCTCAGTCGTGTCTAACTCTTTGGGACCCCATGGACTGTAGCCCTCCACACTCCTTTGTACACGGATTTTCCAGGCAAGAATACTGGAGTGGGTAGCCATACCCTTCTCCAGGGTGTCTTCCCAATCTGGGGATTGAACCCAGTTTTCGTCCATTGCAGGCAAATTCTTTACCATCTGAGCCACCAGGGAAGCCTTTTCCTTTTTCTTAGGGTCACAGTAAATTCTAGCAAGAGAAGTAATACTCCAAAAAAACAGCAGCTACTGTAGTTATAAAGGCAGATCCTATCTAACTCCCCAAGTGTCATATAATTTAGAGCGAGACAAATTGCCTTATTTTAAAGCTGGGTAAGCAGAGGCCCAGAGAAGCTCCTAAGTGCCAAGTTACAAAGAGAAATACCCAGAGGCACCTGCTTAAGAAGAGAGATAGATACTCAGTCAAACCTGCCTTATGAGGGTATAAAGAACCCCCAAGATGATATTTTAATAAACAAAACAACCCAGGTCATAAAAATATCTGCTGCCTTAGGACAGACAGCAGTGCAGGGCCAAGGCAGTGTGTGAGGCTACCTATCCTAATCGCAGCCAGCTGTCCTCCAGGGGGAGCCAGAGTCGGTCCCTGTCTCTAAATGGAGCCTTCACACACACACTTAGAAACATGAGAAACAAACGGAGAACTGTCTCAGCCCGAAATGGGCAGATGTCTAATAGGATGCCCTGGATCTGGCACAATCTGAGGATGAGGCCAGCTGGGGAAATGTCTCAATTCCAGACACTGCTCAGCAGCTTCCGAGCATCCCGTCTGTAATAGCTGGGTCACATCTGTATTGTGTTCCCATCTGGACACCTCATTTCAGGAGTGATAGTGACGAGTGTCCCCAGGAAGGGAAATTAGCAAATACCAGAGCTGCTGGGAGGACTTGTGGTTCCTCAGCTCAGCAAAGGCAAACCACTGGTCTAGGGACCCACTGCCCCATCTGAGAATGAGAAGCATCCCTGCCCGCCCCCACCACCCCCCGCCCCCCCAACCTCAGACAGGTGAGACAGAACAAGGCTCTCTGCAGTACAGATGCAGCCTGTTAGGATCGGCGCGGAGGAGGGAAGGTGTCCCCAGCAACAGTTTTCTGGACCTGGGTCAGCCTGGCCATGCCCATGAGCCCGTGTTCTGCAGGGCCTCGGAGACTGTTAGAGGAACCACAAGCCTTCATGGTCTCCAGGTCCTGGTCCAACGTCCTTATTCTAGAGATGAGGACTCTGAGGTCCCAGACCCCACAGCCAATAAGAGACAGAAGTGGGCCTGGAATCCAGTCATTGGGACCCCCATCTAGCACTTTCTTAACTTCTGGCATGCAGCCTCTACCAGCACGGGCAGCCACTATATGTCAAGCACATCTTGTCTCTCTGGTGACCCAGAAGCAGCACTGCTGTGGCAGCCCCCAAACAGTGACTCACACGTGTGCCGGACAGTCACCGCCAGCTGCTCCTCCTCCCGAGCACCGCGGGCAAGACTCGATGACCCGGAGGGAGCTTCAGAGATGCTCTCTCCCACCTATCTCCCTCTCACCATGAACCGAGGTGCTATTTCTCTCCCCAGGACCACGGTCAACGGAAACTGCTATGGAAATCTCTTCTTTGCTGCTGACCATAAAGAATGTATCTTCTAGGCCGAAAGGAGATGGCTTAGAGTTACAGAGCCATCAAATAGGAATGGCTGTCAGAAGTCAGCAAGTGCCCTCCAACTCTGCATGATGTCCAACAAGTAATTCTCACACATGAAAGATGATATTAAAACTGGAAAGCTGACATCAGGCCACTTAACACCTTCCCTTTAATTCTAGGTCAGAGCAGCAGGTCTGCACATGGGGTCTTTCCTAGTCAGCCCCTACCTTTGTCCCCCAAAAGAGGCACAAATAGAAAAGAACCATCAGTATCTGTCTCCCAGATTCCTTAACAATTTGGATGGCGACCTGGGCCTTCCCACGTAAGGGGTGTTTGGGACTTCTGTGCCTGCCTGCAGTGACCCATGACAGCCGCCTGCTGACCCCCACTCAGCTCATCCTCCCATGGTGGGGCGCTTCATTTCTTAACAACTTTGTTCTAAGAAAAATCCCCAGAAGACACAGCAAGAGCCTTCTTGACCTGGATTGTCTTTTCAGCCATGAATAAAATTCAAGCCCCAAGATGTCATGTCTATGAAGTTGTGGAAAGCTGGCTTTGGACCTCGGAGGGTGGAGAAGAGTGTCCTCAGCCAGCACTCAGCAGACACTTACCTGGCATGACCTCTGAGCTCACACTGCCAGGGCCAGAGCTGCCCAGAGCAGGGTCATGTGATCACAATCCCTGCTCCCTCCCGATGTTTGTTGCACATGCACCATATCCATCACTTTGCTCAGGATGTCAAATTCTGAATTTGGCAGAAATTCAAATTAGAATGCTCCCATTTCGCAGATGAGAAAATACAGGCCCCCAAAGCTGAAGGGAAATGCTCAAAGCCATACAACTAAGAAGATACGGAAGCGGAACTTCAACTTGGGCCTTCTTCTCTAAGGCCAGTGCCTCCCACCACATTACAGCCACAGAGCTTATATAACCTGGGTGAAACACTTTCTCAAACTCTATTTCAGAATGAAGAGTTGTCCTAAAACATGCTAGGCTCAATCCCCAGTGCCTCCCACAGCATGCTAATCTGGTAATTATTACTCATTTATGATCACTTTCCATGGTGCTCTCAACCAAAAGCTTTATTAAGCATTAATGTGTTTCAGTTCCACAAATATTTATGTTTCAATTCCACAGATACTGATAGGCACCGAAGAAGTTAGTTTCCATATTTTTTAAATGGACAGTTGCTTCTTCTTACAGTAAGTCTATGTACTTCATCTCCCATGCATTCAAATTTTATACATTTATTGAGTAAATAGTGTGTATACAGCACTGTTCTGGGGATATAATAGTGATCAAGACAGATAAGATCCCTGCTCAGGCAGAACTTACATTCTAGCAGAGGAGACAAGTGAATAAATAAATAAGATGATTTCAGGTAATAAGTGCTACAGTAAAAACAGGTGACCAGGGGGGCAGCAAGAGACAACATTTGAACTGATAATGAAGAAGAAGCAAACCCTATAAAAATCAGGTGAAAGAAAGTTGTAGGCAGAAGGAACAGTAAGCACAAAATCCCTGAGGCAGCAATGATCTTGGCCAGTGTTAATGGGACTTGGAGAGCTCAGAGAAAGCAGTGGAAGCTGAGGTAGGCTCATTCACATAAGGCTCTGGGCCAAGGGAAGAGGCTTGGCGTTTCTTCTTAATTAAATGTAGCATGTGTACCCAGAATTAAGGAATAAAACCATCTTCAGAATTAAACCATAAAACCTACACACAATTGATGTAACCAGCCACCTGTTGGTTCCTGGAGTACCCAAAAAGCTGCAAAGCACCCCAAACTAATCAAGGTGGCCTTGGAGGCAGAGTCAGAACTGGTAAGTTTAATAGAAAGTGGCACACCCATCATCTGAGCTCCCATTACCCTGACTCCAACATCTTGAGTCTTTCTTTGCTCCAGGCTCCCATGTAAAGTTTAGATGTGGAACACACATAAAGATAATCACAACACTGAATCCAAAGTGTAGTCTTATGTAGCACATTCCTTATGTACAGTTGGGATGGGTACGTGAAAGCAGGCCACCCAAACCTGGTGAGACAGGAGTCCAGCATTTCTCTTACTTCAGACACCCCAGAGGCAAATTTTTAGTCAAATAACAACTAACAACATCCATCCCTACAGCACTTGTTGGCAACGCAATATCACCCCTCAGTATCTGTGGGGTCTTGGTTGCAGGACACCCTGAGGACACCCGTATATGCAGGTGCTCGAGTCCCCTGCTGACATTCTGGGAAACAACATGAAAATTCTTCATGTAAGCCAGTGTTCATCTTCCTTGTGACCCAGAGAGTTCACCCCCAGCTATCAATCCCAGAGAAACGTTCATGTAAGAGGTTCCATAAGAGGTCATCTATGAAGAAATTCCCAAGTATTGTTTCTTGTGGCCAGGAATTAAAGGCAATCTAGGTTCCTGAGACTAGGGGAAAGGGTAGGAAGAGGTTGTGGCAGAATCTGGCTCACCACTAAAGTATCGCACAGTCATTAGAGGCCCTAACTGGATGCATGGCTGCACAGAGATAACTTGATGAGTAATGCCAGTGAAAACAAATACAGCCAGTGGTAGATAACAGTTATCACCTTTCATAGGAGGAAGCAGGTGTTCACATCTAGCACACCAGCTGATGCACCGTGGGGTAAATACTGGTTCTTTACCTGGACTATTCTGGTAGCTCAACTGGTAAAGAATCCGCCTGCAATGCAGGAGACCACAGTCCAATTCCTGGGTCAGGAAGTTCCCCTGGAGAATGAACAGGCTACCCACTCCAGTGTTGTTGGACATCCTTGGTGGCTCAGATGGTAAAGAATTCGCCTGCAATGTGGGAGACCTGGATTCGATCCTTGGGTTAGGAAGATCCCCTGGAGGAGGGCATGGCAACCCACAGTATTCTTGCCCACAGAATCCCATGGTCAGAGAAGCCTGGCAAGCTGCAGTTCATGGGGTCACAAAAAGTTGGACACAACTAAGCAGCTAAGCTCTTGGCAACTTCCCAGCTCTGGTTCTCCTTCTACAGCCTCCCTTAACAAGCCCTCCCCTTCCTCCCAGGTCAGGTCTAGCGCAACAAGAGAACTTCCTAAAGTCTCCAGAGTAGTTTAAACATTCTTGTCTCAAGGTGAGGAAGATGGGTTAAGTGATTCTTGGGCAAGCTTAAGACTAGAGAAAGAGTTTTGAAAATCAGTGTCAGTGAAACCTTGGCATGAAAGCCCAGCATCTCAAGGAGGGCATGTGAGCAGATGTTGGGATTATCACCATTTTACAGACAGGAAACCGGAGGGGATGGAAAGGATTTAAGAAACTTGCCCCAAGGCACTCACTATCAAATTCTGGAACTGGTCTCAAAGCTCAGGCAGTTTGAATCCAGAGCTTGCACTCTCTTTGTTTGCACATTTTATGTGTGCGCATGTGTATAAAGAAATCTCTCCAACATACAGAAATGTACAGAGACTAATAAAAAGAATACATTGTGCCTGTCTCCCGGGTTTATCCAGTCCACAGCCATTTGACTACAAAGCGTTTCATTCTCGATAGCGTTTATTTGTTCTTGTCTTTCCCCCCGCCCCTTGGTCTGTCTTACTGAAGGATTCTTTATCTTTTGTTTTCTGATTTACTGGATCTTTTCTATTGGTTCTTTATTTTCGATTTTATTAATTCAGTCTTAAACATTTCCTTTCCTCTTTCTCTGAGTTTGCTCTTCTGTTCTTTCCCTTACTTTTGGACTTAGATTCTTCTTTTCAAATATAAATAATGATAGTTCTACCTTTTCTTCTCAGAATTGTTTCAGCCGTTTCCCACTTAATTTTGAAACACAGCTTTTTCACTCTCATTCAGTTTAAATATATAATTTCTATTATGGTTTCTTCTTTGATTCACTATTTAGAAAATTTTTGAAAATTTCTAACTTGACAGGGTTGGTTATCTTTTCATTATCAGATTTAATTGCTTTGTAATCAGAGATTATATGATACTGGCTTTTTTCCTGTGGTTAGAGATATATATGCCACTTTTTTTTAAATTAGTCAATATTCGCTACCTTATCAATTTTTACAAATGTTCATGCATGCTTGAAAAGAACATGTATTCTTCAATTGTTAGAGGCAAGATTTTGTTAAATGCTTTCTATCAGAGGTCAAGAAATGTCCAGTAAAGGGCCAGCTAGTAAATATTTTCAGTTTTGCAAATACTGTCTGTCACAGCTATTCGACGCTGCCGTTGTAGCACAAAAGCAGCTGTTGTCAATACTAAATAGATGAACAAGGCTTCTTCCAATAAAACTTTATTTATAGAAACAGGCAATGGGCTGAAATTTGCCCACAGGTCATAATATGTCAATCTTTACTTCAGACCAAGCTTGCCAGATGTGTGTTAAAATATTCTGTAACCAACCTTAATAAATTCTTTGTCTATTTACTCTGTCAGTTACGGAGTTATGAGTGATGTTTAAATACCCCTTTATTATACTGGATCTGTTCATTTCTCCTTGTCATTCTGCAAATTTTTGCTTTATGTTTGCTGAAGTTATGTTATTAGGTAGAAACAAGTTTAGAATTGTTATAGCTTCATGAACTCTTTTTAAAAGTCCTTAACAACAGACTGTTTTCTGATCATAATATACTTTCTTTTGGCAGTATTCGTCTGGTAAACAACCATCCATTAAAATTCAAATGTTTATTTTATATTTACTTACCCCCTCAAATTTCTATTTTGTTTTGGGTAACAGACAGTTTTGTGGTCACTTTAAATCACAACATTAAATATCAACTTTAAAATGTCTAGTCCTAGATATTAATCCATTAAATTGTTAGCTCCATGAAGGAAGATATTTTTATGTCTCTTGTTCACTAAGAAATCCCCAGTGTTGAGCAATACCTGGCAGAGAATAGGCACTCAATACATATTTATTTCAAGACTGAACTTTTGAATCTCCATTTCAAAGTAAGAGCTCTTCTGTCCCCAAATTGGCTGGTTAAAGGTGATTTCTCCCTTCCCTTAACAGGGCCTGTGATAGGTGGGAATACAGGATCAGAGAAGGAAAGTATGATGAGCCTCTTTTTCCCCTCACCCTCTTGCCCCTAGCCTATTAAGCAGGGCTCTAAGCCTCAGAAGGAGTGGGGTGCCGAGGAGAGAAGCAGGGGCAGTGACTCTCTTACTTGGCTACTAGGTGGTCCGAGAAACCTGACACTCTCTGAGCCAAGCAGAAGTTACAGCTGGGTTCCTCTGGCTGCAAGTCCCCTGAGGTGGGGGCTGCATCCCATCCCTCTGACTGCCCCACCCCTCTGCCCCCAGGTCTCCAGAGGTCCATATCACAGGATCTCACTCTGTCTTTTCCAGTGGGTCTTAAATGTTAAGACTCCCATCCGACTCTCTCTGCCTGATCTATATCTCATCCGTGGAAGCCATCCTCAGCCCTGTAGTAGTGTCTTAGGTACTTCCCAAACACAATCCTCTACACTCTCTTCCTCGCCAAACTCCACTTTGATGTCTCAGTCCAATGTCAGACATCAGAGCAGGTGCCTCCCACCTGCAGGAGAAAAAGTCAGGCTCTCTGAGTTGTCTGGTTGAAGTCTCCACCCTACCCGCATTCCAGCACCATAGATACTCAGGTTGAATTGATCCTTAGGGGATGGACTTCAAAGCCACCTCACAAGATCCCCACTCCTAAATCTTCACCCTCTGGGTGAATCCTGGGTCTTGTTCTTGGGTCGCAGAGTCATGGAGTGTGGGATCAACATTTCCACTGGAAATTCTGCATCTTGCTCAAGCACCTTGTTTTGAAAGGAACATATTATTACTTCTTGGTGCCTCTGTCAAAACTTCCATTTAACATCCTATTTGATTGTATTTCCTAATGCCTTTTTTTTATTATTTATCTTAAGATTTTTTTAATGTTTTTTTATTGTGGTAAAAGTCACATAATATAAGACATACTATCTTAACCATATTTAACTGTACATTTTAGTGGTTGCATTGTTGTGCAGCCCTCACCATCATCAATCTCCCCAATTTTTCACATTCCTAAACTGAAACTCTGCCCCCATTCAACTCTAAGTCCCCATCCCACCCACCCTCATCCTGCCATACCAGCCCCTGGCATCTACCAAAGTATTTTCTGAGTCTATGAATTTGACCTATGACTTATAAGTGCCTCATAATAAATTAAGATTTTTTTATGCACAAAAAGACTTAAGTTAGCTCTATTCTTCTGCCAGATATTCACTAGATGGATATTTAAACTGCAACCCAAGAGATTAAGTTTTCAGCTTGGAGCCAACCGAGCTAATTGCCTGCTAAAACCGCCCAACAAACAAATAAAATTGACACAATTTTTAGAAGAATACGGAAGGGCCAAGTCTGTAAAACATTAACAATGTCTAGGATTCTTGATACTTGTTCAGAATTACCTGATATATGAAAGCAGGAAAAAAAGTGATCCATTTTCAAGAGAAAAGGCAATCAACAAGAACAACATCAAGATAAGCAAGATGCTGGAACCAGCAGGCAAGAATTTTAAAGCAGCTTTTATAATTACACTTGATAACGTAAAAGAAAATGCAATCACGGCGAAGAAGATAGGAAACATCACTGAAGAAACATGAGCTACAAAAGAAGGACAAAATGAAAACTCTAGAACTGTAAAACCCAATATCTGCAATAAAAATTCATTGCTAAACTTGGCAGCTTCTGGAGATGACAGAAGAGACAGTGAATTCAAAGATAGATCAACAGAAAATATTCAAATCTCAAGAATAAAGAGAAAAAGATTTTTTTTAATGAACAGAGGGAACTGATAAATGAATTCGGTAAAGTTGTAAGATAAAAATTCAATATACAAAAATCAGATGTGCATTTATACATTACTACCAAACTATCAGAAAGAAAAATTTAAGGAGCAATCCACTTACAATTGCATCAAAAATGAATAAAATATCTAGGAATAAATTTGACCAAGGAGCAGAAATACCTGAAAACTCTAAGACACTGATAAAAGAAAATGAAGGTTCAAAGAAATGGAAAGATAGTCATGCCCATGAATTGGGAGAATTAATATCCATACTACCTAAAGCAATATGCAATATAATCCTTATCAAAATTCCAGTGACATTTTTCACAGAAATAGAAAAAATAATCCTAATATCTGTATGGAATCACAGAAGACTTTGAATAGCCAGTGCAGTCTTAGAAAAAACAACAAAGCTGGAGGCACCATACTACCTGCTTTCAAACTATATTACAAAGCTATAATAATCAAAACAGTATGGTATTGGCATCAAAACTGATGCAACAATCAAACAGACACAAAGATTGATTAGGGATCTCAGAAATAAACTCATGTATATATGGTCAATTAACTTATGACACAAGAGCCAAAAATATACACTAGGGGAAAGGATAGTATCTTTAATACAAACTCTTGCCTGGAAAATCCCATGGGTGGAGAAGCCTGGTAGGCTGCAGTCCATGGGGTCACTAAGAGTCAGACATGACTGAGCGACTTCACTCTCACTTTTCACTTTCCTGCATTGGAGAAGGAAATGGCAACCCACTCCAGTGTTCTTGCCTGGAGAATCCCAGGGGTGGGGGAGCCTGGTGGGCTGCCGTCTATGGGGTCGCACAGAGTCAGACACCACTGAAGTAACTTAGCAGCAGCAGCAGCAATGGGAAAACTGGACAGCTACATGCAAAAGAATTCATCTGGGCTACTCTCTTACATTATACACAAAAATCAAATGAAAATGGATTAAAGACTTGAATATAAGACTTAAAACCATAAAACTCCAAGAAAATTTAGTGGGAAAGTTCCTTGACATCAGACTTGGCCATAATTTTTTTTTTTTTTTTGCATTTGATACCAAAAACAGAAGTAAAACTAAACAAGTTTTGTGGGTTGTTTTTTTTTTTTTTCTGTAGGGGAAAAAAAAAATCATCAGCAAAGTGAAAAGGTAACCTACTTAGTGGAAGAAAATATTTGCAAGTCATATATCTGATAAGAGGTTAATATCTAAAATATAAAAAGAAGCCATATAACATAATAGCAAAAATGAACAATTTGATTAAAAAATAAGTAGAGGATCTGAATAGACATTTCTATAATAAAGACATACAAGTGGCCAACAGGTGCATGAAAAGGTGTGCAGCATCACTGATCATTAGGGAAATGCTAATCAAACCGTTATCAAAACATTAAGACATAACAAGTGTTGGTAAAGATGCGGAGACAAGGCAGACTCTGTGCACTGTTGGTGAGGATGCAAACTGGTACAGCCACTATGGAAAACTGCATGGAGTTCCCTCAAAAAATTAGAAATAAAACTGTCATATGATTCAGCACTTTTACTTCTGGGTATTTATCCAAAGGCAATGAAATCACTGTCTTAAAAAGACATCTGTATCCCATGTTCATTGCAGCATTATTTACAATAGCCAGGACAGGGAAGCAACCTAAGTGTTCATTAAAGAATGAATGGATGAAGAAAATGTGGTGAATATATACAGTGGGATATAATTCAGTCATAGAAAAGATGGAAATCCTGCCATTCACAACAGCATGGATAAAAATGGAAGGCATTATGTTAAGGGAAATAAGTCAGATTTAGAAAGACAAATACTGTATGACATCACTTATATGTGGAACCTAAAAAAAAAAAAATCAAACTCACAGATAGAATAGATTGGTTCCCATAGGGTGGGGGTGGGGGGCGTGGTGGTGGTGGTAATGAAATGAGTGAAGGTGGTCAAAAAAATACAAACTTCCAGTTATGAGATGAATAAATCCTGAGAATGCAATGTACAGCCTGGTGACTACAGTTAACAATACTCTATTGTTTATTTGAAAGTTGCGGAGAGTAGACATAAAGGTTCTCCACACAAGGGAAAAAATTGTAACTAACTGCTGTCTAAACTTATTGTGATAATTACTTCACAGTGTATACATATAACATTTGTTTTGTAGGCCTAAAACAAATATAATATTATATGTTAACTATATCAGCTAAAAAATTCCAGCCATGGTCAGCTGAAATTTAAAAAAAATTTAATAAAAGAAATGCCAAAAAAGGAGAGCCTCAGGGGCCAGAGGAACAATATGAAAAGATTTACGTATATGTATTTGGAGTCCAGGAAGGATAGAAGTGAAATAATCAGGGTGGGAGAAACAGTTTGAAAAAATATTGGCTTAAACGTTCCCAAATTTTGTAAAAGACAACATTTTGGACTTAAGAACCTCAGGCAGAACTCCAGATAGGTAGAATATGAAGAAAATGATGCCTCGTTGTGTCATAGAACAACTGCTGAAAACCAAAGATAGAAAATCTTATAAGGAGCCAGAGAAAAAATGGCACATCTCATACAGAGGGTCACACTTCAAATTCCAGGTAACTGTTCATTAGAAAAAAGTGAAATGGCAGCCAGATAATGGAACAGCATCCTTAAAATACTAAAAAAAAAAAAAAAAAAAAAAATTAAACTCAGAACTCTGTATCAAGTGAAAATATCCTTTTAGAATGAAAATTACCCAAACACGCTATGTTAAGTAAAAGAAGCCAGCCCAGACAGCATGTACTGTATGCACCCATTTAAACAAAATACCCATAAAGGCAGATTTATAGAGCCAGAAAGTAGGTTAGTGGTTGCCGAGAGCTGGGGGTAGGAACAAAGATGAACCGCAAATGGACAGGAGGGGTGTTCCAGGGGGCGGGGTAGGGAGGAAATGCTCCCTGACCTGGAGACTTGGCCATCTCCCCAATCTCTCCCTACAATGTGTTTCCAGAGCACCTTGTCCATTTCCCACAGTCACACTCAGTGGGTACTATAATCATGTTTAATATCAACACAATTCATGAAGACAGGCTCTGGCTCCAAATCATTTTTCTTGGTATCCCCTGAGCCCCACACAGTGCTTGGAGCTCCATACATACTTGATGAATGGAATTAAGTTTCTCATTTCCTATTGCCTTTCCTGGTGGCTCAGTGGTACAGAATCCGCTTTCAATGCAGGAGAGCAAGAGATGTGGGTTCAATCCCCTGGAGGAGGAAATGGCAACCCACTCCAGTATTCTTCTTGCAGGTAAAATTCCACGGACAGAGGAGCCTGCTGGGGTCCACGGGGTCGCAAAGAGTCGGATACAATGGAGCAACTGAGCAGCAGCGGCAGCAGGGCAGACAGCGGCATTTCCTGTCGACGAGCCCTTTCCACACACCGTGGGCCCTGGGTTCTCCTCTGCGTGGCCTCTCTCTCTATGGGGCTTCTTTTCCTCCAGGGCCTTTCTCTCTAGCAAGAGAGCCTGGATTTCTTCACCTTGCGGTTGAGTTCTGAGAAAACAAAGGTAGAAGTTGCCGGGCCTCACTTCTACCGCATCCAATTGAGCAAAGCAAGTCAAAAGGCCAGTCCAGATTCATAGGACTGGCTTCTGGACGGGAGGAACAGTGGGTACACAGGGGCTGGGAGAAAGTGCAGACAGCCAGCTAGAATTAGTGCCGGCCTTCTGCTCATACTTCTTGCTAATTCCTTAGAGATTACGTCCCATCCTTTGCATGGGACAAAGAAAATAATGGTGTGGTTAGAGGTTCACCTGGCCTAGGCCTTAGGATGTTAATATTAACTGGAGGAGGGGCCTCCAAGAAGGCTGCTCTGCATTTTTCTGCTACACCACCAGAGGCCCCATATTTGGGAGTAACAGTGGGGTTTTCTCAAACTTTCCTGCACTTAGTTCTCATCACACAAAACTGCTTTTTGTGGAAGAGGAAGCTCTCCGTCAACCCAAGCATCTTCCTACCGTTTGGTCCACAACTGCTCTGAGCCTGAAAGAGGTCTGCTAATGTTTGCGGAATGCAGTAGAGACTTGCCCTTAGTTCAAGCATTTATATTCTCTTCTTTGCCATTTTCACATCCTTTCGATGCTCTTGTCCAGTTTCACTTTCCCTGATGCTAAGGACTGATTTATGTCCCCCAAATCAATGTGTTAAAACTCTAACCACTGGGACTTCCCTGGTGGTCCAGTGGTTAAGACTTCACCTTTCAGTGCAAGGGGTGAAGGTTCAATCCCTGGTTGGGGAACCAAGATCCCACATACCTTGTGGCCAAAAAAACAAAACATAAAACAGAAGCAATAATGTGACAAATTCAATGAAGACTTAATAAAATGGTCCACCCCCCCCCACACACACACACACAACTCATAAAAAATAAAAACAATCCTAACCCCCAATGGGACCGTACATGGAGATAGGGTCTTTAGGAAGTAATTAAGGTTAAATGAGGTCAGAAGTGCCATCCTTAGTTGTTCAGTCGTGTCTGACTCTTTGCAACCCATGAACTGTAGCCCGCCAGGCTCTTCTGCCCACAGGGATTCTCCAGGCAAGAATACTGGAGTGGGTTGCCATGCCCTCTTCCAGGAGATCTTCACAACTCAGGGATTGAAACCAGGTCTCCATGTTGCAGGTGGATTCTTTACCATCTGAGCCACCAGGGAAACCCAGGTCAGAAGGGTGGGGCCCTAATCAAACAGGACTGGTGGTATTCCTAGAAGAGGAAGTGAAAGAGATCTTTCAGCCTCCCTAATTTTTAGGGAAAAAGTGTCTGCTGTTTAAGCCACCCAGTCTGTGGTATTTTGTTAAGTCAGCTTGAGCAGGCTACAACACTGCCTCAGTGGCTTAAATCTCCTCACAGGGATCCGACAAGACAGGCATCACATCTCACAGATGAGAAATGAGACCTGTTTTAACTGCTGTAAGTTGGCCAAGGTCACCTGATGAGTGACAGGTCAGAACCCAGAACGCCTGGTCCCAAGACTCAAGCGTCACCTTTTTGCCTCTAGTGCGTCTCCTGGTAACTTGTAGTTTAGGGAAGGAGGTGGAGTCCTGGACTTGTGTGGCTGGAGGCTGGTTGCTTCTGGCCCTGCCCTCTGCTGCATTCTACCCTCTTCTTAGGCACAGGCCATCCCAGAGTATTGACCTTGGGGGGACAGAGAGAAGAGGAATTCTGCTTGGGCTGCACATTCCTTCCCAGCCTTTGGGGAGGGCAACAAAGAAGCCCAATTAGCACGGAGTATGTAAGTGGGCGGGGAGACAGCGGCTTTTGTCTTCCCTTCTGGGGAAGTACACACACAGCTTCTTTCTAGGTCCTGGTCATTCCAAGAGGGCGCTAGGACATCAGCATACACACTCATGTCAGTGATTCAAAAGCCCTGGAACCAAATATTTTTAAAATCCATTTATTTCTCTCTTGGCACATAAAAGTCTGGTTACTTGCTATTTCAAAGTAGGCAGCAGAAGCAAAGAAGCTGGTTTGTGAGCTCTAGTGACAGATTTAATCTTCAGTAAAAACCACCATTGTATAAGACTTTTCAGTATTCGGGGCATGTTTATACCAATTGAGCTTTATGCTCCCATCAGGCATGAGTAGGGTGAGTATTTGAGTATTATGATCCCCATTTCATAGGTAAGGAAATGAATACATAGGAAGTAAGAAGCTATTAATAGCCCAAGAAAGCACCAAGAATCCACCCCAGAGCCTCTCATTCAGAGTGCAACACTCTTTCTATCTCAGAAGGCTCTAACATCGAGATGGTCATCACCTGTTTCCTAACTACTTCAAACAGAAATCTCTATTACTTTCCACTAATCATCATCTTGCTTTATCGAAGCTACCACCCACCATCTTGTAACTTAATCATCAGTTCAGTTCAGTTTAGTCACTCAGTTGTGTCTGACTCTTTGCCACCCAATTGACTGCCGCACCCCAGGCTTCCTTGTCCATCACCAACTCTCAGAGCTTGCTCAAACTCATGGCCATCGAGTAGGTAATGCCATTCAACCATCTCATCCTCTGTCATCCTCTTCTCCTCCTGTCCTCAATCTTCCCCAGCATTAGGGTCTTTTCCAGTGAGTTAGTTCTTCACATAAGGTGGCCAAAGTATTGGAGCTTCAGCTTCAGCATCAGTCCTTCCAATGAATATTCAGGACTGATTTCCTTTAGGATGGACTGGTTTGATCTCCTTGCTGCCCAAGGGGCTCTCAAGAGTCTTCTCCAACACCACAGTTCAAAAGCATCAATTCTTTGGCACTCAGATTTCTTTACAGTCCAACTCTCACAACCATACATGACTACTGGAAAAACCATAGCTTTGACTAGATGGACCCTTGTCAGCAAAGTGATGTCTCTGCTTTTTAATATGCTGTCTAGGGTGGCCATAGCTTTATTTCCAAGGAACAGAGCAAGTATCTTTTAATTTCATGGCTGCATTCACCATCTGCAGTGATTTTGGAGCCCAAGAAAATTAAGTCTGTCAGTGTTTCCATTGTTTCCCAATCTATTTGCTATGAAGTGATGGGATCGGATGCCATGATCTTAGCTTTTTTGAATGTTGAGTTTTACACCAGATTTTTCACTCTCCTCTTTTACTTTCATCAAGAGGCTCCTCAACTCCTCTTTACTTTCTGCCATAAGGGTGGTGATATCTGTGTATCTGAGGTCATTGGTATTTCTCCTGGCAATCTTGGTTCCAGCTTAAGCTTCATTCAAACTGACATTTTGCATGATGGACTGTGCATATAAGTTAAATAAGCAGGATGACAATATATAGCCTTGACCTATTCCTTTCCCAGTTTGGAACCAGTTCATTGTTCCATGTCCAGTTTTAATTAACAATTAAAACTTGATGTGCATACAGATTTCTCAGGAGCCAGGTAAGGTTGTCTAGTATTCCCATCTCTTGAAGAATTTTCCAGTTTGTTGTGACCCACACAGTCAAAGGCTTTGGCATAGTCAATAAAGGAAAAGTAATACCCCTTTTCAGTTAAGGCCAGGATCACACAGCTAATGTTATAAGTGGCCTAGACTCCAGTCCTGCCATTTTTCCATGCAATCCACACAACCCACCTTCCAATTAACCTCAACAACCCCAAACCTTCATTAAAAATCCTCTCATACCTGAGCAAAGTCACTCGGTCATGTCCAACTCTTTGCGACCCCATAGACTGTAGCCTACCAGGCTCCTCCATCCATGGGATATTATCAGGCAAGAATACTGGAGTGGGTTGCCATTTCTTTCTCCAGGAGATCTTCCCGACCTAGGGATTGAACCCAGGTCTCCCGCATTGTAGGCAGACACTTAACCACCAGGGAAGTCCATTCACACCTAACCAACTAGAAAAGACCTTTTGCACCAGTCTATATTGTTTGTGACAAGCTAGTCCTTCTCATGAACATGAGGAACAGTAACTCGAGTTAACGTGTATTGGTGATCACCAGATTCTGTGTCCCCTGTTTCAAATGCTTGATATGTAATAACATTTAAATCTCACTACTTTTGATGTGACCTCCAGAGACCCCTTGGTCCCATTGCGGTTTCACCTTCCTGAAACCCTAAAAGAGTGATGGACTGTAATGTGAATGATTCACCCTTGTCATGCAGTGCACAGCCTGTACAACTGAACACGATTGCCCTGCTGGCCTATGCCAGTTACCCTCCTTGCTCTGGTATAGGGCTTACTCTAGGCCTTCTCTCTCACAAATAAGGCTGCTTCCCTTCTTTCCCAGTCTGTGAGCCATCTGCATATTTTATCATTCATTAATAAATATTTTGTAAAAGCTTTATTTCTCTTTTGCAGTTGCTTTCCCAGGAGTCACCATCACAGCAACGAGGGTACACTCCCCCTGGGAAAGAATGAATGAGGACTTTAGGGACTTAAGAAAACAGGAGATTCTAAACAGAGTACATGGCCTTGGATGTGTAGCAACGCTTATTCAGTATGTGTGCAAGGGTATGAGATGTCCTAGACTTTTAAGGAACATGGAATTACAGTATGATTTATCTCACACAATAATTAGGCTGAGCATTAGAGAAGATAAAGGGAGAAGGGTACAAGGAGAGGGACTTCACTATTCATGTGACATTCAAAACCATTCAACACCAAAGAAAACACTGCCTAGTTCATACCACTGTCTACATTTTACAGAGGAGGAAACGTAACTTCAAAAATGGCTTATCCTTCAAAACCCAGCTCAGCGGTGTGAACTGATACAACCTTTCTGTTTGGCAACAAATAGCAGGAGTCGTATTTTCCTTTTGATGCAGTAATATACTCCTTGCAATTTACTCCAATAAAATAATGAGACTGGCCTAAATATGTAGAGGGAAATTCATTACAACATTAATCACTGATATTGTTATTAACTATAATTGAGAATGGCAAAAAATAAGGAACATCTTAAATGACCACTGGGGAAATGGCCAAGTAAATTACGGTGGATCCAAATAATAGGATATCATGCGGTCACTAACACTCAGATTTTCAAGATGATTGTGACATGGGAAAATGTTTGTGATATAAGAATCTAAAACTATATATAGTAAAAAGTTATTTAAAAGTATATGTGTGGATACACACCAGAAACAGTAGAAAGAAATGCACCAAAACATTAATAGCAGCTGTCACTAGGTGGTAAGACAATGTATTTCTTCTGTATTCATGTGCATTCTTTTCAAGTATTCTATAGTGAATACGTATCACTTTAGCAAGGAGAAGTGTCACCAGCGAAGGTGCCCCAAAGCTCAGGTGCTGCCGACAACAGATTAGGGAATTCTTCCTGAAATAGGCAAGAGACATAAGCCCGGATGGATGGAGAAGTGCTTTCTTGTCTCAGACAAAGTCCACATGACATTCAGCTTTTCCACCAGCTTTTTAAAAAAGTATTTTCTTTATTATTTATTTGGCTACCCCAGGTCTTAGTTGCCACATGTGATCTCTAATCTTCATTGCAGCACATGGGGTCTTTTCAGCTGCACATGCAAACTCTTAGTTGTGGCATCTAGCTCCACGACCAGGGATTAAACCCAGGCTCCCTGCGCTGGGAGTGTGGTCTTAACCACTGGACCGCGAGGGAAGTCCCCCACTAGCTTTTTGACCAGGAGCACTTCACTGCATGTCCTCACTGACAACACCTAAAACCTAAGAACAACTCGATTTTTTTTTCTTCTGAATCAGTGTCCATGCCTTTCCCTCTTGGCTGGCTTTGTGACACCTCTTCCTCGTTGCTGTTGCCAACTTTACCAATTTACCATCACCTGCAAATGAATACCCACTTTTGCCTAATCCTAAACAAGCTTTTTTTTGCATTGTTTCAGGGTACCATACAGGTTCCACATAGGACGTCCAAGACACCACTGGGAAGGTATGGGCTGGGAACAGTGACACAAGGGCTAGCTTGGGCCTGCTCTCCCCTCCCCGACCCAAGCAGAGCAGCCATTATCCATCTTTGGGTGAATACTGGACTTTGTTTGCAAAAGGGACCTGAGAGTGATTGGAGGCTATATACAGGTCTAGATCATTAATAGATCAGTAAACACTCCAGTAATTGAACTATTCCTGTAAAACTATATCACAGTACAGAACATAAGGATGGTTCTTTTCAAGGCTGCACTTAAACCTCATTGATTCTAATTCACTGGACAATGACAGCAAGGCCTACTTTTTCTAAAGGCTTATTGGGGAAAGTGTGTGGGGGGTAGAGGAATGGGTGTGTGTGTGCATGCTCAGTCGTTCAGTCACGTCTGATTCTTTGGGACATCATGGACTATAGCCCGCTAGGCTCCTCTGTCTGTGGAATTTTCCAAGCAAAATACTGCAGTGGGCTGCCATTTCCTCCTCTGGGGGAATCTTCCCAACCCGGGGACTGAATCCACGTCTTCCACACCTCCTGCACTAGCAGGTGGCTTCTTTACCACTGTGCCACCTGGGAAGCCCACGGGGGATGGCAGGTGAGCAAAACGAGGGGGAGGGTGGAGAGGACCAGGAAGGAGAGAGGAGAAAAGAGGGAGGGGACAGGAGGGAAGTCAGGGGCCTAGGAGAGCTTCTTCAAACACTGATACCAAAGAGCACTTTTAAGAAGGTCCATAACTTTTATTTGTAATTTCTCAAAAAGCCATGACTCTGACCTCTCTGCCTTTGTAGGTGCTATTTCCTCTGCCTAGAAAGTCCTTTCTGCACTGGTTCAGCCAGTAAACTGCTCAGACCTCACCTGGCTCAGATCCTACCCCCAACCCCCATCCCCAGCTCCGTGGGGGCCAGCTCCCTGTGCAAACCCCAGTGGAAATGGTCACAGTTGCGAATTAGCTGGATGACCCTCTGCTTGTTCTCCATGCTAGACTGAAGTCTCCTTGAGAACATGAGTCCTCCTTGTCATCTCTGCACTCCAAGCCCAGATCCAGGCCTGACACCTGGCCATACAGCTTTCTTGCAGAGTCAGACAATCCCGGGTTTGAGTATGGGCTCAGTTACTCATTAGGTGCAGGACCTTAGAATGTTGCTTAACCCCCCAGAGCCTCAGTTCCATTACCTATAAAGTGGGTATAATGCCACCCATCAGAGGGTGGTTGGGGGGACTGACTGGCCTCTTCACCTTTATTTATCTCCACAGCACCCATCACCATCTGACAGATGATATATTATCTTGTTTCTTCATTGGCTGCCTTCCCTCACAAGAAGGCAGGGATGTCATGCAACAGGAACTGGCACCTCGTAGGTGCTCCATACATGTCATTGCATGAATGAATGGATTGAATATATACATGGGCAGCCCCTCAAGTAATGCCTGACCCTGTGACCGTACTCACAAAAGAGTGAGAGAGTGTTCTAGCTAATGACCCTCCAGCTCCCCCAGCACAGGCAAACTGTCACCAGAAGAGGGAGGAGGAAGTTGGTGGAGCAATTAGAAGTAACCCACGTAAAATCAGAAGCCTGCACGCCATCAGTGGGAATGCAAAGTGGTATGGCTGCTAAGGAAAACAGTATGTAGTTTCCTCAAAAAAATTAAAAATATAACTACCATATGATCCAGTGATCCTACTTCTGGATATCTATCCTAAAGAATTGAAAACGGGATCTCAAAGAGATATACACATACTCATATTCATTGCAGCATTATCCACAATAGCCAAGAGGCAGAAAGAACCTACATGTTCATCCGTGGATGAATAGATGAGCAAAATGTGATATATACATACAGTGGACTACTAGTTAGCCTTAAAAAAAGAAAACCCTCCCCTATGTGGCAACATGGGTGGACCTTGAGGACATTATGCCAAGGGGCAATAAGCCAGTCACAGAAGGACAAACACTACATGTTCCACTTATATGGGATATCTAAAACAGCCAAACTCATAGATTCAAAGAATGGAATGTTGGTTGCCAGGAACCTGGGAGCGGGCTACAGGGAGTTGTGGTTCCACAGGTGCAAAGCTTCAGTTAAGATGAGTAAGCTCCAGGGATCTGCTGCAGAACACTGTATCTATAGTCAATGATACTCTATAAGACACCAAAAAAGTGTTAAAAGGGTAGACCTCATGTTAAGTGTTCTCACCACATTGAAATAAAATTTAAAAAGTGGTCCCTGAATTAGAACTCTTACAAATCAATAATAAAAAGAACAATAAAGCTTAAAATGGGCAAAACTAAAAAAAAAAAAAAAAGAAGAAGAAGAAGAGCAATAACAGGAGCTGCTCAAAAAAAAGAAGAAAAGAAAGTGATTCCCATAGGAATAGGGCTTCCCTTGTGGTTCAATTAGTAGAGAATCCACGTATAATACAAGAGACTGCCTGCAATGCAGGAGACCCCTGGGTTGGGAAGATCCCCTAGAGAAGGAAATGGCAACCACTCCAGTATTCTTGCCTGGAGAATCCCATGGACAGAAGACTCTGGCAGGCTACAGTCCACAGGGCCATAACGAGTCAGACACGGCTTCGTGACTAAACCACAGGAATAGCATTCTCCAGATCCACAGTTCTTCAGCCACTCCCGTCCAGCCAGTTTGTGTGTCTCAGAAACACTACTGGCCTATATGGTCCTCTCGGCAGTTGTGTTGACTGGAAGTGCAGGAGAAACCGGGCAGCTCCATCCAGACAGCAGTTCTGAAGAGGGAGCCCTCACTAACAGGTGAACCTGCCTGGCCCAACCCAACCATCTGGCAAGACTGCTGAGACCCAAGAGGGGCAGAAGTCCCAGGCTGTAAAGCTAGTGAGAAAGAATGGGAAGAGGGGAGCAAGTGAATGCAGGGGGTGATCTCTACCCAAAACTCACCCTGTCCACATAATGCCCTCCTTGAGATCACACTCCCTTTTCATAAAGCTCTTTCCACTTCACGGAATTCCTCTATATCCCAGACCTCTCACCCCACTGTACATAGCAGGAAAGAATGCTTTTAATTTTTTGAAGTGCACTCTGGACTCTGATAAAGGCAGCTGGCATGTTCTGGAGCTCAGAGGTTTCTCTGGAGGTCAGGGAACCCACTGGGTGGGCATAGACCATGCCCCTCACTGGACTGGGGGACTCCTCAAGGACCCTCATTAATGCTCCATCAGGCCTGCAATCCACAGATGCTCACAAAGGTCTCTGGAAGGAACTGCCTTCATCAGAGCTAATTCTTAACCATACTAGGCACTGACTCTCCTTATTTAGAAGAATTCCTAACTCATATTTTGAAACAATCCAAAGAGCTTTACCAATTTGATGGACTTTTGCCTTTCAACCATTTCCAAAACATGACCATTACTTAAAAGATATAGAATGGCCTTCCCTGGGGAATCCTAGGAAAGGACCATAGACTCTGAAGGCATTTCTGGGAGGTAATTAAGGCAGTGATTCTCCTCCACCTTGTCCAGCATTGGACCAACTGGGAAGACTAAAAAAAAAAAAAAAAAAAAAAAACAGATCCAAAATCTTACTCCCAGAGACTCTGGTGTAGGAAGTCTGGGGCACAGAGTGATTGAAGTATTTTTACTCCCCAGGTGATTCTAATGTGTAGCCACGTTGGGGAACCGCTGCTTAGCACTGGGACTGTAAACACACAAGCTGGGTTCCCCACTCTGGTGGTGTTAGATGCCTATTTGAATGTTATGAATTTTGTAAATTTGCAAAGCCCTCATTGTAGAAGCTGATCAAGAACAGATGACTTGCCCAAGGTCTCAGAGCTAAAAGTGCCAGTTAAGGCTCCTTCAGGGGTATTTGTTCAGCACCTGAGCCCTGGTCAATCTCCTAATCCCCAACCAGGATCCCAGCCACAGTACCAGAGGGTACATCCAGTGCACCCGGGCAATCCAGTCTGTGCATCTGTTTTATCTGACATTCACAGGCTTTTATAAAAGTCTGAATTCATTGGCTCAGAAAGAGATTTTACATTAAAACTCTGGATTTGGGGCCACCACTATGCAGCACCCCCACAAGGCAGAGCTCACCTGTTGCTGGCTTGCTGGTCCCCTCCTTGGACAGCCCCCCTTCAGGCTCTCTGAAGGCTACCCTCTCCCCATCCTGTATGGCCGCTGATCTGACATGTCTGTTCATGTCACATCCACTTTTGTGACCTCTGCTTTATATCATGAATAGAGGTGACGCTTCACAAAATGGGAAGATATCTTAGATATCTCATGATTTCAGGAAAAATCAGTCTTTGCTTTTACCTAAATAAATGGGAATAAGACCCAATACACAGAAATTCAGATTATAATGACAGAAGGAAAATACCACAATGACAGAGTATTTTATCATTCTCAAACTACTTTCATGCACCTTAACGTCCTTGAGTTACAAAAGTCCTTCCCTCTCTCTCTCCATCTAACTCTATTGCTTAACCACGTCCTGAAAACGGTCTGGATGTAAGTCCAGATCAGTGGCCACTAGACAGAACAGAAACCCATGAGCATAGGAAGCGTTGGTCCTATTGCTTCTCAGAATAATCCTCAGAGATGCAGAATTAAAAGAGAAAATATGATTCCAACATATAATAAGGATATCAAGGGGCAGCATGTAATCTCACACATACAGATAGAAACTATGAAATATGTTCGTATACATTCAACAAAAGTCAGAAGGAAATTTGAGGGATCCACATAATTTTAGATTGGTTAATTAGCCTCTTTTAAAAATGTTGCCTTTATGTTCCTATTTTTTTTAAGTGACTCAAGAATCCCTAAATTTCTTGCAATTTTCTCCCATGTAAAATGGAATAACAATGGTATCTGTTGTGCAGAAATATTGAGAGAACTGACAGAGTTAATGCGTATGCAACACTGAGAAGAGCACGAGGACAAAGTAAAGGACTCAACTAATATCTGCAATTATTATCATTATTCAGGTATCTAAGGCAGCATAGCTCTCCCTTTTCTCCTCCCTTTGCCCAAAAGAAGCTAATCAAATGGGTCTATGGAATGCCCATGACTTCTGTCCATTAAGTAAGGGTGAACATGTTCCCATGGGGCACACTTTGGGCAAAGTTCTTGTTGAACCCACAGATTTAAACTTTTAAGTGACTATAGTGTCTATTACAGAAGAAGCATTTGTGTACAATTCACTTGTTGGAAGAGCTACATGGAGGTACTTGTTTAACTCTCTCTCTGTCTACTTTTCTTTCTCCCCACAAAGGCCTATAAACTCCAGGATGGGAAATGTGCCTAATTCCTTTCTGCACCTTCAGCATCCAGCCCCATAGTTGGAAGTCAGTAAACATTGCCAATGTTGAGATACAGAAACGAATATTCAGACAAGGCAGATATAAACCAAGATAAAGATTCTTTATTTTGGTTTGTGGGACAGTCTTGCCAGCAGTAAGTCTTGGTGCCTGAGTGACAGGCTGTGACACTGCTCAGATGCCCCTTAAAGATAAAGGTACTCATTCTCCCAGATGCCAGGAGTGTTGCCAGCTGACAGCTCACAGTTGAATCCCTCCCTAGGAACTGCCTTTACCAAAGGGAACTGCATTACCTAAAATGACCCACCACAACCCTCCCCACGAGCAGCCTGAATCCAGTGACCGGTCAGTTGCACAGGGACAAAGCCTGGCCCCTTGGCCTCCACATGGACCAACTCTGTGAAGTTCCGTTTCAGCTCCAGAACGAACTGTATAGAATAGACCTTTGTTGCAACTGCATCACAGTCTACCTTTTCCCTTGGCCTAACCCTGCTCCCTCCCTCCCAGCAAGCCTTCTGCACACAGATCTCCATCTCCAAGTCTGTTTCCTGGGGAGCATGGCCTGTGACAGTTGGTACCAGGGTTAAGAGCTCGGAGGTGGGAGCAGGCTGGCCCTTCCAGGAAGTTTCTCATCCCCATACTCGCACGACTGACTGCCTCACTTTATTCATGGTCATCTCAGATGCACCACCTCAGAAAGACTTCTCTAACATCCTGTCTAATGCTTCCCCACCTGTATCAACTGTTAGCACATTATCCCACTTTATCTCCTCTACAGTCATCACATCTGAAACTGCCTTGTTCTTACTCTTTGCTTTCTTACTTGGTCGTGGTCTTTCCCCTGCTCTCCTGCCAGATGTAAGCTCCAGAGGACAGAAACCTTGCTAGGCTGCTCACCAGTACATGCCCAGCTTCTAAACTATACCCAGCACAATGTAAATGCTTAATAAATATTTGCTGTGTGAATGAATGAATGAATGAGAAGATGTATACACATTCACAGTGGAAAGCACTGGGCTGAGAATGAGCAGCCCTTACCTCTAGCTCTGCTTCTGCCATTAACCACGTGTGTGACTTCAGTCAAGTGCCTTGACCTCCCTGAAACCCAACAGTCTCATCTGTAGAATGAGCTGGCCGAATGTGGTAATCACTAGGGGTTCTGGCAGCTCTAGCATGCTATAATTTTATATGATCATGCAACTTGGAATTACTCTGTCTATAAACTACATGGAAATCATAGAATGTTTTAGCTGGAAAGGAGCTTCCCAGAGCATTTCACCATATCCGATGACTGCTGCTGCTGCCGCCGCTAAGTCACTTCAGTCGTGTCCGACTCTGTGCGACCCCATAGACGGCAGCCCACCAGGCTCTGCCATCCCTGGGATTCTCCAGGCAAGAACACTGGAGTGGGTTGCCATTTCCTGTGCTTTCAAATACCAATTTCATGATTTTATAAGTGCTAGAGAAACTTCCATGGGAGACTCTGCATTAAACAATATACTTAACATACGGGTCATCAAAGCATTAAACACCAGGAAATAACTATTTTCCTCTTTCCATAAACACCAGGAGAGAAGTGTGAAGTCTCTTTTTCAAGTCCTATGAGGTAATGGCAAAAAGAAAGCAGTGCAGGAGGCTGCCTGAGAGCCAGTGGGACTCTGTGCTCACATGAAGCCCTAGGAGTAGCGCCTGGCCTGGAGCAAGCCCTCAAGGGATGCTGGCTCTCATAGGCTAGTTCTTTGAAGGCAAACAACAGTCATTTTGAGGCAGGGACTCTTATTAGGCATCCTGGAGTTACAGAGACTGAAGCACAGCCATCCATGTCATACAGCCTGTAAGCAGTGGAGTCAGGGTTTGAACCTGGACACTCTGGTCCAGAGCTTTGCCATTTAGCCCCAGAACAATATTGTCAGCCACAGGAGGCTTCTTCTCTTTTTTAAAGACAGGAATCCTGGCCTGGGGATAAGCTACTACCTGACTCTCAACTAGGGGTAATGGGTCTGTTCTAGAGACAACTTTCTCAAACATTTATGTGCACACGAATCAGCTGAGTGATCTCAAAAGGAAGGTTCCGATTCAGAAGATTTGGGGACTGAGACCTGCATTCCTAACTGTTTCCAGGTGCCCCTCATGCCACTGCCACCAGACTTTGAGTAGCAAAGGTGTAGAAGAAGGAACTCCTTCCAAAAGTCAGAGACTAGCTTCTGGCCCAGCCCGGGCAAACCCTGGTGATGAGACCAGAGCCAGGAAGCACCTCACCTCTCCGGGACTCAGAATCCTTGCCTACAATGTAGAGATGAACTCACCTTTGCACCCACAGCCCAAGATGCTCCTCGTGCCCAAAGCATAGGGTATGTTTGTGTGTGTGTGTGCGTGTGCGTGTAAGCACATCATAAACCAGAAAACTCCTAAGAATAAGCTGGGGGCAGGAATGTGCTTGCCTACTAGTCTCTAGTCCCCTAGGACACAGGTCCTTGAGGGGTCACCAGCAGAGTGCCTGGCACATAGTACGCAATTAGTGTTCAATCAGAGAGCCAAGCACTTTAAGAGATTATCTAATTTAATCTCCCCAGCCATCTTTGATGCCCATTTTACAGATAAGGAAACAGACATTACTGACTACACCCCAAACCATCCATGCTATCAAATGCTGAATCCTGGATTCAAACTGAGGTCTGCCTGGTTCTTATACCAAGGCTGTTTACACCCTCACTCCTATTACTCCTTTAGCTGAGAGGCTTGGCTGAGCCTTCCCAATGGACCCAGATTTTACTTCTGCACCTAAGTCAGTCAGATTTTACTTCTGCCGTCTAAGTCACTTGGTCACATAGAACAAACGAGGACCCGAAACGGTGGGCTCTGACCTGGGGACAGATCCTACAAATACAAGTTGAGGCTTTTCATTTTAGGGGTTGGAGAAGGCATAGAACAATTATCTGGTTAAAATAAACTCTTTCAGTATTCTGCAATGAGAAACCAAGTTAAAGGCTTCTTATTATCAGGGACCCCAAAAGCCAATGTCCAGACTGTGAGAGTTTAACAAGTTAAAAGGTTAAAAGGAGCAAATGCTTGAAACAGTTGTTCTTAATGTGGGGTCCATCAGGGTCTCCCAATGGCCCCACTGTCCACAATATTTGTCCTTGACACTGATATAAAGCTCTGGCCCTGGCAGGAAATGAAGAGGTCGCTGAGTCCAGCTTCCCACACAAGACAATGCCACAAGGGAGGATGGTTTTGAGGCCAATCGTCCACTAACCAAATATATTTGAGGCCCAGCGGCTTAAGGAAGGAAGAAAGTAATATGAGAGGATGACATTATCCTTATTTTGTGTGTGTGTGAAAGTGAAAGTCATTTAGTCATGTCCGACTTTGTGACCCCAAAGACTGGAGCTCACCAGGCTCATCTGTCTATGGAAATCTCCAGGCAAGAATACTGGAGTGGGCAGCCATTCCCATCCTTATCTTAGAGGCAGGGAATGGATGCTCGGAGAGGCTAAGGAGTTTAGTCCAAAGCACAAAGGGATGAATGGCAGAGATGAGACTTGAATCCAGGGCCACATGACTCCAAAGCCTATGTCCTTTCCTCTGTCTCCCTCTATCTGTAAAAGGGCAGTAAGACCCCGGAGCCCAGGAAGGAGCTGGGCGGGGCTCTAGAGGCTCCCCCAAACATGGCAGGCTTCAAGTATGATGGTGACCAGTACCTCGCCTGTGGCCGCAGTGAAAAGCTGCTTCCGCTTCCATGACTCCTTCTGCTGGGGCCCCCAGCGCCTACGGACAACGACTAAACCCAAGAGAGCAGTCCAAGACCCGAGGAACCCTCAGAGAAAACTACTTCAGAGGAGATGCTGCCGAACCCACTCAGCATGGGAGCCTCCAGCGCATGCACCAGTGGGGCAGTAAGCCCCAGCTGGGGACATGACATCAGGAGCGGGAAGCGGTGCTCTCACCCAGAAAGAACCCTGATCCCAGGGGGCTGCTGTCCTCTGTGGCAGAGGTGTGGCCAGCAGGCCCGGCACAGTCACAGAATAAGAAAGGTCAAGAGGCTGGAAGGTCACGAGACCAGCTGACCCTGCTCCTCTGGGCCTTACATGGAGTGAAAGGTGAAAGCTGCTCAGTCGTGCCAACTCTCTGTCCATGGTATTCTCCAGGCTAGAATACTGGAGTGGATAGCCATTCCCTTCTTCATGCGATCTTCTTCTTCCCAATCCAGGGATCAAACCCAGGTCTCCCACACTGCTGACAGATTCTTTATCATCTGAGCCACCAGGGAAGCCCAAGAATACTGGAGTGGGTAGCCTATCCCTTCTCCAGGGGATCTTCTGGATCCAGGAATTGAACCAGGGTCTTCTGCATTGCAGGCTGATTCTTTATCAGCTGAGCCCTAGGACCTTACACAACACGTCCCCTCATTTAACCCTCCTCACAAATGGGTCGGAAAAGCCTGAAGCCATGGAGGACAGGCTGAGTGGTGGCCATCTGGGAGCCCTGTCGGCCTTCTAATATTATCAGAACCTCTCTTGTTCTACCTAGAACCAACTGCTCCTTGCTCAGCTCTCAGCAGAGCTGGGGACTCTTCACCAACACCCCCACTGCCCTGCTCGGAACCAACAGCTCCCTGGCCCCTTCCCCAGGGTGCCTTGTCATTGCCTTTGTTCTGTGGGCTCTGTGCCCGTTACCCATTTACCCTATTAAATACAGAGAATGAAACGCAGCTTTCATCAGCACCTAGTGTATTCAGTCTCTGGCACAACAAGTGCTCAGTAAATGCTGGCTCAATGACAGCAACAGTGTGAAGAGTCTGACTCAGGAGAACTCTGGGGAAGAAACAGTTCTCCAGCCTTATCAGCACGAGACGATGCTGGAGCTCCTTCACAAAGCCAGGCTAGAATTCTCCTGGGGGCATGCACCGATCCATTAAGTACTTACTGATCATCTGCTATGAGCAGGCATTACGTGGGGATGTGCAGCCTACAAAACAGACACTAGTCCTTGTCTTCATGGCCCTTACATTCCAGCGGAAGAGATAGACAAAGATGTTATATAGTGTCAGGTAGTAACGAATGCTCTAAAAAAATAATAAGGGAAGGTAATAATGGTAATAAAGTGACAGTGTGGCTCAGATGGTAAAGAATCCATTTGCAATGCAGGAAACCAGGGTTCAGTCCCTGGGTCGGGAAGATCCCCTGGAGGAGGGCATGGCAACCCACTCTAGTGTTCTTGCCTGGAGAATCCCCATGGACAGAGGAACCTGGCGGGCTTCAGTCCATGGGGTTGCAAAGCGTCAGACACTACTGAGTGACCATGCACACATGAGAATAAAGAGTTTTAAGGAATGCTATTTGAAGTGGGATAGCCAGAGAAGGTATTCCAGACAGAGAGAAGAGCAAGTGCAAAGGGCCCTGAGCTGAGAATGCTCTTGGAGCCAGAAAGCAGTGATAAAAGTTGAAGGGCTGGGAAGTGAAGCTGGCGCAACATGCAGGATTATACTTGCCCTAGTAAGATCTCTGGATTTTACTCTAAGCACCATGGGAGATACTGGAGAACCCTGAGCACAGCATTGATGCTATCCGATCCACATGGTTTGGGGACCAGAATAACTGATCTCCTGTGTGAGCTCCAAGGACATCTAGAGACGTTAGAGGAACCCTCGTACAGAAAGCAATTTGTTTTGAAAATAAATTGTCACAGTCTGCTTAGGCTGTCATAACGAAACATGACAGACTGGGTGGCTTAAACAACAGAAATTAATTTTTCATGGTTCTGGATGTGGGAAGGTCCAAGATCAAGGTGCCAGCCAATTTTGTTTCTGGTGAGAGCAGATGGTGACCTTCTCACAGTGTCCTCACACGGCCTGTCCTCAGTGCATGCACTCCAGGGGGTGAGCGAGAGGGAAAGCAACCTCTCTGGTATTTCTCAAGGATGCTAATCCTATCAGATCAGGGCCCCACCCTTAGGACCTCATTTAACCATAATTACCTCCTAAAGATCCCACTTCCAATACAGTCACAATGGGAGCTGAGGAGTACACAGTTCAGCCCGTGGTAACTGTACTCCTAAAGAACTAGAGGGAAAAAAACCCTTTCTGCTCCTTCATGGTTAGCTTCAGAAGAGCTGATGAAGAAAATCAATGCTAAAGCCAGAATCAGCCAAATACAGGGAGAAAGGAAGCAGATCTCTGCAGTAACCCTAGGGCAGAAGTTCTCTACCTTGGGGTGGTTCTAATTCAGAAGCACAGACGGGGCCCAGGGAAAGTACATGTTAACAAGCATCCTCAATGGACTGATGGATGGTGGATGATGACAACTCTCCCTGGGCCACGCTAAGAAGCAGCACCAATAATAAAGTTAATTCCAAGTCCCTAGAGACAGAGTATGCAAATAAAAGGTGATTTTGTGTCCCTCATACTTTCAACAAAAATGCTTTAACCCAACCTGCCATGTTAACTGCTCCTCATCCACCTGACACTTGTCTCTCTAGATTGTATGATGTTTGTATATAGGATAATCCATGAACCAGTGAGCCTACAAACACTGGTGCCTACATGTCCTCACAGGGCCATAGCTGGACCTTGGCATCTATGCTGCCATGTTTCATGTACCATAATCCTCTCCCCAGGACTAGGCCAAGAATATGTGGAGAAGCTATAGACAATGACCTTCAGGAGAAATTCAAGGACTCCAGCTGCCTGAGCCCTCTGCCCTGCAGACGTGCCCTATGGTACACCAGCCAATCCAAGTAGATGCTCCCAGGAGCCATCATGTAGAGATGTACTGGTTTGGAGAGCTGCTGATGGCCCTGGGTGATGAGGAACATGCTGTAATTCTCCTTGGTGCTCAAGGGGCAGCTGCCAGGATGTTTTCAGTAAACCTCACCATCATGAGGCTTCCCTGGTGGCTCAGACGGTAAAGCGTCTGCCTGCAATGCGGAAGACCCAGGTTCGATTCCTGGGTCGGGAAGATCCCCTGGAGAAGGAAATGGCAATCCACTCCAGCACTCTTGCCTAGAAAATCCCATGGACGGAGGAGCCTGACAGGCTACAATCCATGGGGTCACAAAGAGTTGGACACGACTGAGCGACTTCACATTCATCTTTCACCATCGTTACAACTAACCCCATCAACAAGACAATCTGAGTGTGTTCTCTGTTCTCTGCAGCAAGAATGAGCCTAAGAACCAAGACCAGTGAAACTGGTGGCGTAGACTCCCACACCACTGCAAACTTACTGAGTCTCAGCTGATCCTCACCCTCCTCCTGTGCTGTGCCCTGATGGCAACTCGAAAGATCCAGAAGAATGTGACCAGGTCCCTGGGGTCAGCTGTGGTAGGATGTGACTGACATACCTAGGAGGTCACCCTGGCTTCTTTCATTTCCACTCCACCCACGTTCAGACTACCAGGAAAGCCCTGATGGCCTTACTTCCAAAGTATCCTCAAACCGACACCGCTTTCCATTCCCACTGCCAAAGCCCTATCACACAATCACCACTTGCCTGGACTACTCCAGTAGCATAGCATGTTCTCCTTTTTTCTACTCTTGCTCCTCTGAAACCCATCCCCACGTGGCAGATCATGTCCCTCATCTACTTAGAAACTTCCAGGGGCTTCCCAATACCAACTCCTGAGCCCAGCCTACAAGAACCCCAGGATCTCACCCTTGCCCATCTCTTTGACCTCTTCATTCAGGTCTTCCCTCAAATGTCCCCTCCTCCGAGGAGCATGCCCTGACCACTCTAGCTAAAGCAGCCCCTCAGTCACTTAGTCACACTTTGCTTTTCCATCTTCCTCAAAGCACCTGTCAGCAGCTGACAAGCCGGATTCACTTTTTCTGTGTTTAGTGCCTGTCTCCCATTCTACAATATAAAGCATGCTGGTTTTCTTACTGCTGAGTCACCGGCCCTGGAACAGGGCCTGATGCCTCAGAAGGTACTCAGTGAGGGTTTGTTACTGCCTTACTGGTATTGACCAAACATCTCACCACCTCTGGGGGTTATGAGTGGCCTTCATCACTCTGTCTTATTCAGTTCTCTGGGTCATGACAGCTTCCACTCAGGGGTGGCTCCATTGGCTCTGCAGCACCCAAACCAAGCCTTAATGCCTCTGGTACAGATTGCTGCAGAACAAAATGATCAGGTTTTGCTTCCAGGGAATGAAAGGCCATCAGGATTCAGCTCCTTTGACACAGATGGCCCCATGAACTCCTTGCTTTCTTTGTTTCAGGATTTATATACATAAAAAAATTTTATTGGCATATAATTGATTTACAATATTGTGTTAGTTTCAGGTGTACAACAAAGTGAATCATTTATACATATACATATACCCACTCTGTTTTAGATTCTTTCCCCATGTATGTCATCACAGAGTATTGAGTAGACTCATTTTTAATTAAACTTGTTGAGATCATCGTAGATTTACAGGGAGCTTAAAGAAATAACACGAAGAGATCCCACATCTGCTTCACCCAGTTTCTCCCAGTGGCAACATCCTGCAAAACTATGTCATAATATCTCAGTGTCTGGATATTGTCATCAATACTGCACGATACAGAGCCTTTCTGTCACCACACAATCGCTCAGGTGGCCCTTTCAGAACACAACCACTGCCCTCTCCAACTCTGACAACCACCAAAGACCCCTTTTCTATAATTTTGTCATTTCACTCCTGGTGTTCTTACCACACTTTCAGACCCCACGTCATTGCTGCTGGATGTTGGCTGTCTCGCATCCGCTTGTGGTCAGCCTCAGGTCTGGCCCCCTCTTCCTCCTGAGTCACACTGTCCAATCTTCACCCTTAAATGGCACTCTGATTTTTTTTTAGCAACTTCTTTCTACTGTATTCAGGGTATTTGACATGTATCTCCATCTTTCTGGGTGGATAGTATATCTCTGTATAAAAAGCAGGAGCTTTGAATACTGTCTCCACTCCTTTCAGCCTCAGTTTCCTCATCTGCACAATGGGGTCAGTAATACCAACCTCCTTGAACCATGGAGATTAAAGGACATAAGGAAGGAACTTCCCGTTACCTAGCACACAGTGGGCATTTAATGCCTGGTAGGTGGGAGGGACAATGGTATGTAATTTATAAATTACACTTATAAATCTCAGCCAGTCTGCAAAATAAAAATAGCAACTAAACAAAACTCCATTTCCTATGGGATTAAAGTCAGAAAGGATCGTCCTGGTGCACAATTCCTACAGTTTACACACCGTAGCTGAAAACTGGGCTAAATTATCTTCTCCCAAAAAGGGTATCCAAGATTTTGGAAAGAAATACATTAGAAATCCACCGATAAATAACATTCATCACACACACACCTGCTGTGTGCCCTTGTCAAGTTTCTCTACTTTTCTGAACCTCCACTTCTTGGTCTGCCACAGGGGAAGCCAGCCTTGACCAGTGGTTTCCTCAACCTGTGCTTCAGACTCCACAGGGGAGGGCAAGGCAGTGTCCTACAAAGAGCTCTGGCCTCCTGCTCCCCTCACCCACCAACCCAAAGCAGCCTTCTATTACTGATCCTATGTGTTAGTTCTGCGGAGTTTTCCTCTTGTTTTAATTTTAATTTTTAATTTTTTTAACCTATTATTATTTTTTCTACATTTATTCCTTTGTCTGCCTTTCCTACTGTTCTTTTCTCCTTGCAGTTAACCTTTAATGTATATAAATCTCCTTTATCTACCTCTATTTAACTCTGCATATCTATTCTTTCTTTCTTTTCTTCCTCTCTTTTCCTCTCAACATATTTGTTAGCTTTATTTTCATTGCTTTATTCACCAATTGGCACCTTGATTTAGTTTTGTTTTCCAATTTGTGCTTTAATTAGTTTTATTCTGGTAGATATAATTTTTAGTTTCCTTTGTTCGCCAGGTCAATCTATTGTACGTATTTTTGCTGGACTGTTTTGATTTTGCTTAGGAGTGTATATGTACATGTCTATATTCAGTCACACTTTCTATTGTTGTTATAAACCTCTGCATCTACATTGGGCTTTTGCAGTTCTATGGAGTTTTTCTCCCCCCCCTCCTTTTTTTCTTTCTTCTTCTTTTTTTTTCTCTTTATATTTTTAATTTTTAAAATCTATTATATTTTTTCTGTACTTATTCCTTCGTCTGCCTTTCCTACTATTCTTTTCTCCTTGCAGTTAATCTTTATATAAATCTTCATCTACCTCTATTTAACTTTCCCTATCTATTCTTTTTTTCTTTTCTTTCCTTTCCTCTCAACATATCTGTTAGTTTTGTTTTCATTGTTCTTTTCCCCACTTGGCACCTTGCCTTAGTTTTGTTTTCCAGTTTGTGCTTAAGTTAGTTTTGTTCTTAACTGGTAAATACAATTTTTTATTTCCTTTGTTTGCCAGATCAATCTACTGTACTTTATTTTTGTTGGAGTGTTTTCACTTTGCTCATGGGCATATATGTATATGTGTATATTCCGTTATTTTAATTATTATTTGCCTGATTTTGTAACTGCCATTGGCCTGGGGTTCATCTTTGGTTTCTTATTTTTGGATATTTGTTTTACTCTCCCTCAATGCCATAACAAACCACCTGTAGAATCTTCATTCTTGACCAGAGATCAAACCCTGAGCCTTTGGAGTGGGAGCACTGACTCCAAGACCCTAGACTGCCAGAGAACTAACCCTAGGGGGTATCAAATAGTGAGAACTCACACAAAGGAAACCACTTGAATACAAGACCCGGCATCACCCAACCACCAATAGCACCTTGTGCAGGACACCTCATCTAAACAACAAACAAAACAAAAATACCAACCCAATCATCAGCAGACAGAAGTACCACCTCACTCAGCCTTGCCCATCAGAGGGAAAACAAACAAACAAACAAACAAACAAAGTCTCAGCACAAATCTCACCCTGTACAAAGCTCACACAAACCACTGCACCAACATTAGGAAGGCAGAAACCAAAAGGAAAAAAGAATTCAACTTTCCTTGAAGCCTGGGAAAAGGAGACCTCAAACACAATAACTTAAAAAAAAAAAAAAAAAGGCAGAGGAATACTACACAAATGAAGGAGCAAACGAGAAACACAGAAGTCCAAATAAATATAGAGGAAATGGGAAAATTACCTGAAAAAGAATTCAGAATAATGATAGTAAAGATGATCAAAACCTTGAAAACAAAATGGAGGAAATGCAAGGATCAATTAACAAAGACCTAGAAGAATTAAAGAATAAGCAGACAGAGACAAAGAACACAATTACTGAGTTAAAAATACTCTAGAAGGAATCAACAGCAGGATATCTGAAGCAGAAGAACGAATCAGTGAGCTGGAAGATAAAATGGTGGAAATAACTTCTGAAGAGCAGAATAAAGTAAAAAGAATGAAAAGAGTTTAGGACAGTCTCAGAGATCTCTGGGACCATATAAAACGCACCAACGTTCGAATTATATGGATCCCAGAAGAAGAGAAAAAGAAAGGGTATGAGAAAATTTTTGAAGCGATTATAGTTGAAAATTTCCCCAACACGGAAAAGGAAATAGTCAATCAAGTCCAAGAGGCGCAAAGAGTCCCATACAGGATAAACCCAAGGAGAAATGCGTCAAGACACATACTAATCAAACTAACAAAGACTAAACACAAAGAAAGAATATTAAAAGCAGCAAGAGGAGAAGCAACAAGTACATGCAAAGGGAAACCCCATAAGCTTAACAGATGATCTTTCAGCAGAAACTCTGCAGGCCGGAAGGGAATGGCAGGATATATTTAAAGCACTGAAAGGGAAAAAATCTAAACCAAGATTACTGTACCCAGCAAGGATCTTATTCAAAATTGATGGAGAAATAAAAAGCTTTTCAGACAAGCAAAAGTTAAGAGAATTCAGCACCACCAAACCAGCTTTACAACAAATTTTAAATGGACTTATATAGTCAACAAACACAACAGAAGAAAAAGATCTATAAAATCAACCCCAAACACTTAGAAAATGGCAATAGGAACATATATATCAATAATTACTTTAAATGTAAATGGATTAAATGCTCCAACCAAAAGACACAGACTGGCTGAATGTATACAAAAACCAGACCCATATATAGGCTGTCTACAAGTAACCCACTTCAGACTTCAAGACACATATAGACTGAAAGTAAGAGGATGGAAAAATATATTCCATGCAAATGGGAAGCAAAAGAAAACTGGAGTAGCAATCCTCATATCAGGCGAAATAGACCTTAAAATAAAGAAGATTAAAAGAGATAAGGAAGGACACTACATAATGATCAAGGGATCAATCCAAGAGGAAGACATAACAATTGCAAATATCTATGCACCCAACACAGAAGCACCTCAATACATAAGACAAACACTAACAGACATAAAAGGAGAAACTGACAGTAACACAATAATAGTAGGAGACTTTAACATCTCACTCACACCAATGGACAGATCATCAAAACAGAAAATTAATAAGGAAACACAAGTCAAAAGTGATACGTTAGATGAGATGGATCCCATTGATATCTTCAGGACATTCCATCCAAATGCAGAAGAATACCTTCTTTTCAAGTGCACATGGAACATTCTCTAGGATAGACCACATCTTGGGTCACAAATCAAACCTCAGTAAATTTAAGAAAATTGAAATCATATCAAGCATCTTCTCCAACCGCAACACTATGAGACTACATATCAACCACAAGAAAAAAACTGTAAGAAACACAGACATGTGGAGATTAAACAACATGTTTCTAAATAATCAACAGGTTACTGAAGAAATCAAAAGGGAAATCAAAAAATTTCTAGAAACAAATGACAATGAAAACAAGACAACTTAAAACCTATGGGATGTAACAAAAGGCAGTTCTAAGAGGGAAGTTTATAGCAATACAATCCTACCTCAAGAAACAAGAAAAACATTGAACAGACAACCTAACTTTACACCGAAAGCAACTGGAAAAAGAAGAAAGAAAAAAAACCCAAAATTAGTAGAAGGAAAGAAATCATAAATATCCAAGCAGAAATAAATTTAAAAGAAATGAAAGAAACAATAGTAAAGATTAATAAAACTAAAAGCAGATTCTTTGAGAAGAGAAACAAAATTGACAAACCCTTAGCCAGACTCATCAAGAAAAAGAGAAGAATCAAATCAACAAAATTAGAAATGAAAAAGGGGAGGTGACAACAGACAATGCAGAAATAGAAAGGATTATAAGAGATTATTATGAACAACTATATGGCAATAACATAGATAACCTGGAAGAAATGGACAGGTTCTTAGAAAAGTTCAATCTTCCAAGTCTGAACCAGGAAGAAATAGAAATTAAGAACAACTCAATTACTAGCACTGAAATTGAAGCTGTGATCAAAAATCTCCCAAAAAACAAAAGCCCAGGACCAGATGACTTCACTGGAGATATCTATTAAACATTTAGAGGAGAGCTAATGCCTTTCCTTCTAAAACTCTTTTAAAAATTTGCAAAGGAAGGAACACTTCCAAATTCATTCTACAGGGCCACCATCACCCTGATACCAAAATCAGACAAAGACAACACAAAAAAGAAAACTACAGGCAAATATCACTGATGAACATAGATGCAAAAATTCTCAACAAAATATTAGCAAACACAATTCAGCAACACATCAAAAAGCTCATACATCATGATCAAGTTGGGTTTATTCCAGGGATGCAAGTATTCTTCAATATATGCAAATCAATCAATGTGATACACCATATTAACAAATTGAAAGATAAAAAATCATATGATCATCTCAATAGATGCAGAAAAAGTCTTTGACAAAATTCAGCACCATTTATGATTAAAACTCTTCAAAAAATGGGCATAGAAGGAACCTACCTCAACATAGTAAAGGCCATATATGAAAAGCCTACAGCAAACATTATTTTCAATGGTGAAAAACTGAAAGCTTTTCCCCTAAGATCAGGAATGAGACAAGGGTATCCACTTTCACCAATATTATTCAACACAGTTCTGGCAGTCCTAGCTACAGCAATCATAAAAGAAAAAGAAATAAAAGGAATCCAGATCGGAAAAGAAGTAAAGTTCTCAGTTTGCAGATGATATGATTCTGTACATAGAAAACCCTAAAGATAGTATCAGAAAATTACTAGAGCTAATCAATGACATTATGCAAAGTAGCAGGATACAAAATCAATACACAGAAATCACTTGCATTTCTATATACTAACAATGAAAAATCAGAAAGAGCAATTAAGGAATCAATCCCATTTACCATTACAACAAAAAGAATTAAATATCTAGGAATAAACTTACCTAAGGAGAAGAAAAAACTGTATACAGAAAATTATAAGACACTAATAAAAGAAATCAAAGACAACATAAACAGATGGAGAGATATTCCAATTCCTGGGCAGGAAGAATCAATATTACAAAAATGACTATACTACCAAATGCAATCTACAGATTTAATGTGACCCCTATCAAATTACCAATGGCATTTTTCACAGAACTAGAACAAAAAATTTCACAATTCATATGGAAACACAAAAGACTCCTAATAGCCAAATCAGTCTTGAGAAAGAAGAATGGAACTGGAGGAAGCAACCTTCCGGACTTCATGTTATACTACAAAACTACAGTCATCAAGACAGTATGGTACTGGCACAAAAAAACAGAAATATAGACCAATGGAACAAGATAGAAAGCCCAGAATTAAACCCATGCACCTATGGGTACCTTATTTTTTTACAAAGGAGGCAAGAATATACAATGGGGCAAAGACAGCCTCTTCAAAAAATGGTGCTGGGAAAACTGGACAGCTGCATGTAAAAGAATGAAATTAGAACACTTCCTAACACCATCACAAAGATAAACTCAAAATGGATTAAAGACCTAAATGTAAGGCCAGAAACTATAAAGCTCTTAGAGGAAAACATGGGCAGAACATTCCATGACATAAATCAAAGCAAGATCCTCTATGACCCACCTCCTAGAGTAACAGAAATAAAAACAAAAGTAAACAAGTGGGAACTGATTAAACTTAAAAGCTTTTGCACAGCAAAGGAAACTATAAGCAAGGTCAAAGACAACCCTCAGAATGGGAGAAAATAATAGCAAATGAAACAACCGACAAAGGATTAATTTCTAAAATATTTAAGCGTCTCATACAACTGAATACCAAAAAAACAAACAACCCAATCAAAAAATGGGGAAAAGACCTAAACAGACATTTCTCCAAAGAAGACATACAGATGGCTAACAAACACATGAAAAAATGCTCAACATTGCTCATTAGTAGAGAAATGCAAATCAAAACTACAATGAGATATCACCTCACACCGGTCAGAATGGCTCTCATCAAAAAGTCTACAAACAATAATTGCTGGAAAGGATATGGAGAAAAGGGAACACTCTTGCACTGTTGGTGGGAATGTAAATTGATACAGCTACTATGGAAGAAGGTATGGAGATTCCTTAAAAAACTGGAAATAAAACCACCATATGACTCAGCAATCTCACTCCTAAACATATAACCCGAGGAAGCCAAAACGGAAAGAAACACATGTATCCCACCATTCACTGCAGCACTATTTATAATAGCTAGAACATAGAAGCAACCTAGATGTCCATCAACAGATGAATGGATAAAGAAGTTGTGGTATCTATACACAATGGAATATTCAGTTCAGTTCAGTCGCTCAGTCGTGTCCAACTTTTTGTTACCCCATGGACTGCAGTACGCCAGGCCTCCCTGTCCATCACCAACTCCTGGAGTTTACCCAAACTCATGTCTATTGAGTCGGTAATGCCATCCAACCACCGCATCCTCTGTCGTCCCCTTCTCCTCCTGCCTTCAATCATTCCCAGTATCAGGGTCTTTTCAGATGAGTCAGCTCTTCACATCAGGTGGCCAAAGTATTGGAGCTTCAGCTTCAACATCAGTCCTTCCAATGAACACTCAGGACTAATCTCCTTTAGGATGGACTGGCTGGATCTCCTTGCAGTCCAAGGGACTCTCAAGAGTCTTCTCCAACACCACAGTTCAAAAGCATCAATTCTTTGGCACTCAGCTTTCTTTATAGTCCAACTCTCACATCCATACATGACTACTGGAAAAACCATAACCTTGACTAGATGGACCTTTGTTGCCAAAGTAACGTCTCTGCTTTTTAATATGTTGTCTAGGTTGGTCATAACTTTCCTTCCAAGGAGTAAGCGTCTTTTAATTTCTTGGCTGCAGTCACCATCTGCAGTGATTTTGGAGCCCCAAAAAACAAAGTCTGCCACTGTTTCCACTGTTTCCCCATCTATTTGCCATGAAGTGATGGGACCAGATGCCATGATCATAGTTTTCTGAATGTTGAGCTTTAAGCCAACTTTTTCACTCTCCTCTTTCACTTTTATCAAGAGGCTCTTTAGTTCTTCTTTACTTTCTGCCATAAGGGTGGTGTCATCTGTATTACTCAGCCATTAAAAGGAACACATTTGAGTCAGTTCTAATGAGGTGGATGAACCTAGAACCTATCATGAAGTGCGAAGTGAGTCAGAAAGAGGAAGATAAATATTGTATTCTAACGCACATATACGGAGTCTAGAAAAATGGTACTGAATAATTTATTTACAGGGCACCAATGGAGAAGCAGACATAAAGAACAGACTTATGCACATAGGGACAGGGGAGGAGAGGGTGAGATGTATGGAAAGAGTAACATAGAAATTTATATTACCATATGTAAAATAGATAGCCAAGGGGAATTTGCTGTATGGCTCAGAAAACTCAAACAGGGGCTCTGTATCAACTTAGCGGGGTGAGATGGGGAGGGAGATGGGAGAGAGTTTCAAAAGGGAGGGGATACATATATACCTATGGCTGATTCATGTTGAGGTTTGAAAGAAAACAGCAAAATTCTGTAAAGCAATTATCCTTCAATAAAAAAATAAATTAATTTTTTTTAAAAAGGAAAGAAAATCCATTACATTAGTACAAATAATTTGAAAATCGTGTATATTTTGTCACAGTTTTATCCATATTATACATACTTAAAGTTTCTTTGTGATTTCATTTAATGTTTCATCATAAATATTTTAGATTTTCCTATAGAAAAACTGTAGTTATGGCTTATAATGTATCATTGTGTTGATGTCACATTATTAACTCAGTCTGTAATGCTGAATTCTAATTTTTTCCATCATTCATAATATCAAAATAAACATTTCTTTACTTAAAAAAAAAAAAAAGAGTCCAGGAGAGCTTTCCTTTGAAAAAAGCTTTGGTGGTTTAAGAACTTTTGAGACCACATCCTGATAATTGCTGAAGTTTCTCTATCTGGGCTTCCCTGGTAGCTCAGACAGTAAAGAAATCTGCCTGCAATACAGAAGACCTGGATTCAATCCCTGGGTTGGGAAGAGCCCCTTCTATTCCCTAGAAGGGAATAGCTACCCATGCCAGTATTCTTGCCTTGAGAATTCCATGGACAGGGGAGCCTAGCAGGCTATAGTCCATGGGGTTGCAAAGAGTTAGACATGACTTAGTGACTAACACTAACACTGCTTCTAGCTCTAAAGGCATGTGATCCTGAGCACTTGCTCTCGCGAACAAGCACAGGGTTCTCTGAAGAAGAAACAAGTCTCAGCTTCAGCACCAAGTCTTCCAGGAGAACTTCTCTGACTCTGCAGATAAAGGTAGGGTCACCTGTGGCCACATGCATGGCAATAACTTGCCCACCGGAGCATTCTAGGGGTAGAACTAAGGAATCTCAAGGTCCAGAGCCTGGGCACCTCAACAGCAAGGTGATGGGGATGCTCTGTGTGTGTGTGAATACCCGTGAGGGGCTGACCCAGCTCCGACTAATGGGCACCACTGGGGGTGAGAGGACCCCACGTGAATTGTAGCATGGCTTACTTTGTGACATAGTCACTGCAGAAGACTTTGTGTGACATCCTTTCCTAACCCAGGAGGGCAAGGACGTAACAGTCCATCTTGCTCAACTTTGTAAACACTTGGTGATCATCATCGACGCAAATGACTGCCCATGTCTGTTAGGGCAGCCACTTGTCATTTTAAATTAAATTTAAATTAAAGACAATTTAAAATCCAGTCCCCCAGTTGCATTAGGCCTATTTCAATTGTGGCTACTCTAGTAGACAGTTGTAGAACATTTCCATCATCACCCTAAGTTCATCTGGACAGTGCTGCCTGAGCTCAGCCTTCTCCAGATTTCCTCCTATGAATCCGTCACCACCATGGTCCCCACATCTTTACCACTCATTCGTAAAGGGCTTGGACTGGGGTGAATGGTGCCCCTCTAAATTCATGTTCACCCAAACTATGACCTTATTCTGGAAGAGGGTCTTTGCAGATGGAACCAGTTGAGATGAGGTCACAGTGGATTAGAACGGGGCCCAAATCCAAGAGGATTTATAAGAAGAGACACAGAGCAGGAGGAGGCCATGTGGTGACAGAGGCAGAACCTGGAGGATATCTACAAGGAAAGCCAAGCATCGCCTGCAGCCACCAGAAGCTAGGAAGAGACTGCTTCTCCTGATACCCTCGACCTTGGACTTTCAGCCTCCAGAACTGTGAGAGAATAAACTCGTTGTTTAAAGCCACCCAGTTTGCAGTAATTTATTACAGCAGGCACAGGAAACTAACACAGGACTCTCCCTGGAGACCTCCACATTCTCATACAACTATCCCTCCTTCCCAGACATCTCAGACCACTGGCTCCTTCAGATATTAACCTCTAGACATGACACCCACAGAGTCAAACATTTCCTCAACCACGCCAGCCAGCCAGTCACTGCACAAGGTGAGGAAGGCTGGCACTGGAGGGGCGTGGGCTGGTGGGACTGGCAGGGGCTGCCCACGAAGGAGCCAGGAGACTCCTGTAGAGCCTGCAAATCCCACATGCTCACTCTTTTCCATTCTAAAACAATATCACAAGGTTCCCAGAAAGCAAAAAGCCCCAGGCGATCCAGTCGGTGGTTAAACAGTGGAGCCTGATAGCTTACTTTATTAACTTGCTAAATCAAAGGGCTGTTATAGTCTCTGTCCAGTAATAAAAGTCAGGAAGGAGCTGAATCACCCACCTATTAGCGTGGGGTTGGCATGGTTAATGGATGTGACCCGGCCGGACCACAACAAAGCTGGCCTGCATTTCCACCTACCTCCACCTGCCGCAGTCCCCTGCCTGTGGATGAAGGCTGCAGCAGGCTCTGTTTGCCTTGGCTTGCTTTTTAAATACACCCAAAATTATTGCTCTCAAATACACTCCCACCCAACTCTTCCACGACCCCAAACAAACACAAAGAAACCAAACATCCAGAAATCCAGGGATCATTGAATTCATCCTTTAAGGAAGCAGCCAGCCCTAAGTTTTTACAACACATTGTAAACAGGTGCAAGCCCCCCAGAGCCCAATGCTAGGCAGCATGGATAAGCTGAGCCCTGATCCAGCATCGCCCTCTGACCACACAGGGCCAGAAAACAC
Source organism: Capra hircus (assembly GCF_001704415.2). NCBI lineage: Eukaryota > Metazoa > Chordata > Mammalia > Artiodactyla > Bovidae > Capra > Capra hircus. The sequence continues at coordinate 16,475,855 of NC_030810.1, forward strand.
CCCTGGCTCTTTCTGCCCCTCGCCCTACCTTCCTGTGGCTATTCTCTGGAGCGCTTTTTCCCACTGCTTTAAAATGGAAAAGAAGGGCTCTGCTCTGAACAGACAGGCCTGGAACCACTGTTTTCCTTCCTGGAGCTTACTAGCACTGCTGCTCTGGATAGCTGATCAAATGCTTGGTGCCTCAAACTCTTCCCATGTAAATGATGACTCCAATGGGACCTTCCTTCTAGGAATACCTAGGAAGGTAAGTATCTAAAGTGCCTAAGTTTGCTGTATTAATGTTCCATTAATGTTGCTTGTTAATGATTTTGATGAATAATGTGCCCAGCATACAGTAAGTACTCAGCAAAAACAATAATTACTGTTATTATTTCTAAAGTAACATCTAGCAAAACCAGGCTCCAAGTGCAATAAAATCTCATTATAACAGATTCAATTCAACATCTATCTAAATTACATCCCTAAAAACGTTCCAAGAACACCCCCAAAAAGACTGAGACTGAATCGCCCACTCATGTTAAAAGCAGGACCCACAAAGATCCACAGAGTCCCAGGGAGCCAGGTTTGGCAGATCGCTCCCTACCGTCACAATACCGGCCCTTCATACAGGCCATTTGATTTATGACCACACTAGGACTGACTTCTTCGACCAGGAGCTCAGGTCCATTACGCTCCATTACTCTCAGCCTCGTTTGCAGGCAGCCTCTGGGGCTTCATCCACTTCCATCAGGAAGTCTTGGTGGGAAGAGTTCTGTGCGCCCCCATGATCATATAATTCTTGATTCCCAAGGCGCAGACCCACTGAGGATCCAGAAGAAGCAACCCAGCGTGAGTTCATTCTTCCCAAGAGGAAAGAGAGAAAAAAAGAGGAGCATTCATTCTTGTCCTCTCCTGAGAGGGTAACGTTCCTTTGCATTTGCTTCTGAAGTCTGCTAACTGGATGGGGATTTTGGCACCATCCTTCTTGCCAGAGCATCAAGAAGGTATTAAGGCCAGTAACCTCTCCTTCACCTGCAATAGGAACTACAGCTGGGATCTGTCCGCCTGGCGTTGATCCTGCGTGGTGACCTCAGACCCAGTCTCTGTGGCTCTCCAGAATGGGACTTAGTGGCGAGAAAGTTAAGGCTTTTCTTACACTGGAAAACGATTCACCCTGGAAATTGTTGCTATGAGAACAGGAAGGAAGGATGCGTGCATTCAGCTACAAAGTCAGTACTCCATTCTCACTCACAAAGCACCTCGACTTCCTCCCAGACCAAAGAGCTGGTGAAACACTAGAGTGGGCACACGCCCTACACAGCAAATCCCAAATTTCATGGCATATGTGCCTTTCCAGATGACTGCATGGATACACTCCATAACACATTGTTAAAGTGATAATTAGCGATAGACTTGCTATGAATATTCCAAATAACATTTCTCTGCACGACAGTTGATAGAGACAAAGGGCATCACAGGAAATGTAAGAAGTGACAGAGGGATTTTTGTATTTATATGTGTGTATGTGTATACATACATGCATACATACATATCTTAAACAGGCATTGGGAAAATAGCATAAATCCGAAGTTCAACAAATTAAACAATCTCAGAATCCATCCTCAATGAAAGGCACGTGGGTGTGTACATTTCTCACACAATGCTGAGGGAACATGGTCCTCCGTCATTAAAAAAAAAATCCAGGTGGCACTAGTAAAGAACCCACCTGCCAATAAGAAATGCGGGCTCAATGCTTGGGTCAGGAAGATCCCCTGGAGGAGGGAATGACAACCCACTCTAATATCCTTAATTAGAGAATCCCATGGACATAGGAGCCTGGTGGGCTACAGTTCATAGGGTCACAAAGAATTGGACACAACCGAAGATACTCAGCACACACACACAAGAGAAGAGAAACCCGGTTTTGGACGCCGCTCTTCCAAAAAGCCCTGCTTAACAGCAGCCAAGGGTGCTAATAAAGATGGGTAGTTCACGAAAAATCACAGGAAGCACTGAGGAATAAGCAAGGAAGGAACGGCAACCAAGGTGACTCACATTTCAAGAGTGAAAGAGAAAAGGCTCCTATTCATGTTAAACATTTTTCCTCCTAAGTGAGGAGGAAAGATTGCTCCTTAAGATTGCTAAAGACTCTAGCTCTGCCCCCACAACCTTTAACACACATTCCCACTTTGAAATTCACAGCGATTTTGCTCCACATAGAACAACGGTGATGTCGACGACACACTCCCTCTCCTCCCCACTGCCTAATTCAGCAGCACAGACGAAAGACTCCAAGCATCCAAACTGATGAGAGTGAGATGGGGAGAGGACCTCTGAGGTGAGAAAGAACGAAAGAAGGAGCCCCGGACCCTGCCCCGGTCACGTCCACTGCAGACAGAGAACCAGTGCAGCTCAGGGGCGCGGGGAACACCAACCCTTCAAGGGCGCAGAGGAAACAAGGAGAGAATGCAATTAGCAGCGTTGCTGTATCTCCCCTGTTATCATCAGGGATTCTGGACTTGCTCAGATGGAATATTCTATTTTAAGGGTGAAGTTAAGCTCTTCTAGTCCAAGATGGAAAATCGGTGGCAGCACACATTAGCACGTGCACAGAGTCCTCCGCAGGCAGAAGCCCCCGCCGCCCCTCCTGCAGTATCACTAGACATCACCCAACACCACTCCCTATCTTAACTGGTTACAGAGTCTGAGGACAGCCCCAGAGCCATCTAAGTATGCCCCCTGCAATTTCTAAATGAGGAAACCGAGGATCAGAGAGATAGAGAAGTGTGTCCCAAAGGCTTTAAACTATGTGGCAGGATCTGTTTATATAACCCAGGACCCTGGGAGTCTTAACCTTGCTTTTTCTACTACAATGATGCTATTCCCCTTCTTTCTTTATTTGGACTAAATTAACACCCAAACCACAGAATTATCATGAAAGGAGTAAAATTAAACATTAGGATCAGAATTTAGATAAAGGAAAAGTTAACATCCAGTGTACAATAATCTCAGCACTGCAGACAGAACCCACCAGTCTGACCTTTGCCTCTTCAGGACCTGAGGGAACCCAGCGTCAGGGCAGAGGTCTCCAGGAACAGCCTGGGAGCACATGCTGCTGACAACTGCCAGGACTCACTCTTCTGCCTCGGGGCCTTTGCACTGCCTCTTCCCTCTACAGGTGCTCCTTCCCTGGATGTCCACAGGGCTCACTCTCTTGCCTCCTTCAAGTCTGCACTCAAACGCTATCTTCTCAAGCCCACCCTGACCACTCACTTTTAAATTGTTCCCTGATACTCCCAATCTTCTGAACCCTACTTAATTTTTCCCATAGTAATTTCACATTCTAACCAGCTATACAATTTACGTATTTATTATATTTATTATCTACCACCTTCCATTTTTAATAAATATGCATGAGGAAGAGGAATTTTGTCTTTTGGTTCACTCCTGATTCCCCTGGGTCTAGAATAGTATCTGGCATATAATAGATGCTCAATAAATACTAGTTGAATAAATGAAAGAATGCTTACTCTTTCCCTCTGCTCCTTGTCCCTTCCTTTTCTCCTTTAGCAACAACTACCTACTCCCCTCACACCCTCTCTCTCTCTCTCACACACACACACACACACTCACATACACATACACACACATAACCCAGTCCACCCCTTTCTCTTCTTTGCCAGCTGTATCTCAGGCTTGCCACTAAGAGCCACAGGATAGTTTAGACTAAACTTACAACAGTCAGTAAAGATACTGATATTACCAAGTCCTCCATTAGAAATTCATATTTTATATGCATATATGGTTTTGTATGGACGTCCCATTGGCTCAGTGGTAAGGAATCTGTAATGCAGGAAATGTGGGTTTGATCCCAGGGTTGGGAAGATCCCCCTGGAGGAGTGAAGGGCAACCCACTCCAGTATCCTTGCTGAGAAAATCCCATGGACAGAAGAGCCTGGCAGGCTACAGTCCATAAAGTCGCAAAGAGTCAGACAGATCTGAGCAACTGAGCACACACACACACACGGTTTTGTATGCATGAAAAACCTCTAGAAGGATATGTAAGAAACTGATACTCTTGGGTCTCTCCAGGAACCTAGGTGGCTGGGGCATAGACTTTTCATTCTCTATACTTCTGTACTATTTGAACTTTAAACTACATGAATATAATTAACTCTTAAACATGTTAAATTAAAAATTAAAATAATAAGAAAACTAAAAAAACAAAAACACCTCACATATTCCTCCACTCTTATCCTCAGTATCATCTTAATACACATTTTTCTGGGTGAAGCTGACCGAAACACCACCAGCCATGGGTTAGGATGGTTAGACAGGGTGGAAAGTGGTCCTTTTCTCTAGTTCCCATATTTTCTTAAATGAGATTGTTACTTTCATAATGAAATATTTGAAAAAGTTTCCATCAACAGAAGGATATGAATTAATGCAAATTTCTCTGCATACATAAAACATTGAGACTCTGTTTCAATTCATGAATCCCTTTACCTTTAATTTTGTTTCCTCCCATTTGGATTTCACATAGAACAGATTTCTGAATAAGCTGTCTAAGATGGTGCCAGAGTCTCTGGAGGTGCAGATGAAGAATAGACAATGCCTACATGGAGGTTTCACCCAGTGAGGACGATCACAAGCAAGCAAGACTCAAAGGACACACTTGCAAAGGACAGCTGTCATGAACAGGCCAGTGGCTTATGTGCAAATTTCATGTTTTCCCTTTGGGGTTTTCAAATTGTTCCAAATGTTCTGCCCTGAGATGTACAACTGAACTTACAACTTTTCTCCCTTGCTATACTGTGGAGTGAAAGTGTTAGTCCCTCAGTTGTGGCCAACTCTTTGCGGGTACCATGGACAGTAGCCCACCAGGCTCCTCTATCCATGGAATTCTCTGGGCAAGATTACTGGAGAGGGTTGCCATGTCCTTCTTCAGGGGATCTTCCCGACCCAAGATTGAACCCACGTCTCCCACCCTGCAAGCAGACTCTTCACCATTTAAGCTTCCCCGGGAAGAGTATACTGTGGAGTTAATATGTTATTCATCACTGACCTTCCCTAGGCTGTGATCTGAGATGAAAAATAACAACCAAAGTGACTTCTAATTGAAAAAAGAAAAGAACAACTACCCTGGATTAAGAAAGACACTAAAAGGTGAGAGTAAGAGTTAAGAGGAACATGGAAAGAAGAACCAGCCTCGCTGAAGCTGCCTTCTCCCAGAGATAAAGGCCTGCTCCAGTCACCTCCAAATTTACAAAGATATCAGTTCCACCAGACCACACTTGCCCTCACACCTCAAGTCAAAGCACATCTACCACACATGTGGTCCTCACCAGGAGTGGCAGGATCACTACTGAATCTCCCTTGGGACAGGGTGGGGGAGGGGAGAAAGGTACCAGGGAGCTGGCAGGAGACACGTTGCCCAGACCAGGCAGTATCTGTCAGAAAGGGACCCCTGTTCACAAATGAAACAACTGTGACATACCCATGGCAACTTCTGAGAAACAGGAATGTCCAGAGGTGCTTCTAGCCTAAAATAACCCAGTTGCAGGTAAGAAGTGGAGAAGGCAACAGCAACCCACTCCAGTACTCTTGCCTGGAAATCCCATGGAGCCTGGTGAGCTGCAGTCCATGGGGTCACTAGGAGTCAGACATGAGTGAGCGACTTCACTTTCACTTTTCACTTTCATGCACTGGAGAAGGAAATGGCAACCCACTCCAGTGTTCTTGCCTGGAGAATCCCAGGGACAGGGGAGCCTGGTGGGCTGCCGTCTATGGAGTCACACAGAGTCAGACACGACTGAAGCGACTTAGCAGCAGCAGCAGGTAAGAAGACAGTTCAATCCAGAATGTGGAGGGACGGGAAAAAATTAACATTTTCTCATAGAGATGGTTAACCAGAACTACCACAGCTGAAGCAGGAACCATATGCTTCAAGGTAGATAGGAGATCAAAGTCCATAAGGAAGGGCATCCAGGTAGGGTGGAACCCAGTGGTGGAGGGAAGATGTCTTCTCATACTATCCACCCACACAACTGGTTGTAAGTCAATAGATACTTTTCTCAGGGTTATTCTGAAAGCTTCTGGACTCCTGCTGCTGCTTCGGCTTCTCTGGCCTTTGTTCCAGCTTTTGTGGTTGCTGGTGAGTATGTGTGAGTACGTGACCTCCATTCGGTGGGTCCTGGGTAGACGGCCAGGGAACTGTTATGGGTGGCCCTTGGTCATTGCTGGCGTCTGTGAACAGGGAGAGTGCTTATCACGATGGGACTCGACCATTCTGCCATTTCCATCATGTCAATGGTGCACAGGCACGGACGAGGAGGATGGAGTGGGCAGTGGGCAGGGTACAGCAGGAGCCTGGGGAGGGAGCCAGGCAAGAGGTTAACAAGGGTGTCAGGGCTGCCAGGATGGCAGGAGGAAGGAAGGACCCCAGGATGGAATGACATGGTCAGAGATGAAAGAATTCGGGAAGAAGGGCAGAAGGCCGGAGGATCAAGGAGAGGGGCAGAAGGCAGGAGGAGAGAGGCAAGGCCAGCTTGGGCTGGAAGGCTCATCACACTCCTTGCCATGCCCTTGCCACCTCCTGCTTTGCCCATCTGCCTCCCATGCCTTGCCTTCTGGTCAGCAGAGGCCATCCCAGCCCCACTCCCAACCCCTACCTAGTACTAACCCTCCTCTATGCCCTACCGGGAAAATAAACTTACTTCTGCCCTTCTTGGGCCTGTGTGCCTTCAACTCCAGTATCCTTGATGCTCCTCTTGGTGTGGAGGCAATCCCTCCAGGCATCAGTTTCCTTGGCCTCTGGCAGAGTATTGCAATCTGCGCTTTCAAAATCTCCTCTCTTCCCATTCTTCAGGAGGGCGTCAGCACTTTCTGTCCCTCGACAGGACAAGATCCAGCAGGAGTGGGCAACGTGGGGTCAAATCCGAGACACCAGACTGAGAGGACAGGAAGGGGAAACATGGGACAGTCCCGGGTGATCTGGACCATCTGGTCACCTCATTCTAGTTTTATGAGTGGACATTTAGACAAGGAGACTAAGGGGGATCAGAATCCTAGATCCAGTGTATAGGGTCACCAGATTACTTTTTACTTTGCACCCAAGACCTTTCATCACCATGGATCTTCACAGGTGCAAGCAGGACAGTTTCATGCTTTAAAACCATGCGAACACTAATGTAATCAACAACCACCTCAATTTGAATCAGCCTGCATGGAAGCAGGTCCAGCAGTCTCTCTGCCAAGGCTTCCTCTAGGATGAGCATGCCCCCTTGCCAACACCCTCCTCTTAGCAGGCCCTTGCCTGGAGTAGTGGACAGGACACAAGGCCAACAGAAGACCTTGGACCCAATCCCAGCAAAAGCCATGAGCTTTCCTTCTGCCTTTCAGCCACAGGACTGTTTGCTAAGCCAAGTTGGATAAACATCTTAGAAACGCAAGCATTTCCTGTGGCCACCAGAATGACTGAAATGTAAGAATCCATTACTGGTAGCCCCCAAATCTTAGAATACACACTTTATACCAGACTTTACCAAACATCAGAATCAACTGGAGGCCTTGTTAAATCTAGATGTCGGGGTGACACACCCACAGTTTCTGATTCAGTAGGTCTGGAGCGGAGGCTGAGAATCTGTATTTCTAACAAATTCCCAGGGGCCGCTGCTCCAGGGACTACATTTTGGGAGCCACTAGTCTACACCAAGAGAAGTTAACAGTAGCACCTGGCTTACGTTAAGGAATCACTACCATCACAAATGACTCAGACTTAGTACTCTAACCTCACCCAAAGCAGAGGCACCGAAAAGCCTGAGACAGAGAAAGCTACTGCTGGTCAGTGCATTCATTTTAAGGCAGCAAAAGGGAAAGAAGTACCTTAGAGTTCATTTCATCTCTCTCCTTCACTTCATTTAATAGTTCTAAGTTTATGGAGATTAAATGACTCACCCAAAAAACAATAAAACACAGATAATCGAAAGCAGAACCCAAACTTGAAACCCCCGCAGCACAAGGTCAAATCATAAACATGGAGTCTCAGAAAACCTGGACTGCAGGGATCAAGAGTTTCTACAATCGCTGAATTTGGGCTTTCTTCCCGTCCTCCCCAACAAAGCGCTCATTCCATGCTATGGTCATTTCTTGGAAAACCCATGACAGAAGCAGTTCCTGGGTCTCCAAGGTCAACCATGAGTCCACTGTCTGGCACTTAGACTGGTTTTCTCACAGAAATCTCCTTATTATATGTGTAGGGCCTGGGGATAACTCCTCCCAGTAGGCACTGTATTACTGAACCACAGTGATCTAACACCATGAAGAATATGATTTCCTTAAAATCTCTTTCTGAGCTCCCACGTGGGCCTTTGCCCTTCCTGGTCCCTCTTCCTGACCCACTTTTCTCATGCCAGGCTCCTTCTGTCACCCAAGTCTCAGCTTATATGTTTCTTCTTCAAGAGTCACTCCTGAAAAACTAATCCAGGCATATCTCACTCCCACTCTTCCTATCCCATCACCTTCCCTATTTTCTTTACAGGCCCCAGCATGGTGTGAAACACTGTATTCATCATTCACTAGCACGTGAGCTCCAAGCGGGTGGGGACTTGGCCTGTCTCATTCACCACTGTGATCCCAGCACCTGCAACTCTGCCAGGCACACAGCAAGTTCCTTATACATATCTGTTAAATAAATAAGTGCACAGAGAACAAAAGACCCTAAAGCACTAGGAGCATCTTCTTCCCAAGTGGGTCCCAAAGTTGGAATCTGAGATTTTCCTTTTCTCTCCCTTTGCACAGTAGGAGTTGGACCCCTTGTGCTCCAACAGGATGCGGAGGAAGAAAATGTTCCCTTAGGCTGGTGTCTTCAGTGACAAGAGCAAAAAGACAGGAAATTCCAGGGATCAGGGCTGATGCTGAATCACTTCCCAGCGCCGGTGCCCCTTCACATGGAAAGGATGCTGGTGAGTCTGTCTGGGCACAGGATTTGGGAGGCAAAAGGTGTAATGGAAGGATGAGACGCATTGGAGTCAAGGACTTTGGGCTCCAGCCCGAAGCAAATCATTTCAAACTCTGGGCTTCATTAGTTTCTTCATCTGTTAAATAGGAATAGTAAAAATACCAGACAGGACTTCTCTCGTGGTCCAGTGGTTAAGATTTTGCGCTTCCAATGCAGGGGTGCAGGTTCGATCCCTGGTTGGTGAACTAAGATCCCACATGTTGCATGGTATGGCCAAATTTTTTTTCAAATTTTTAAATAAATAGATTTTAAAAATATCCAAGACACGGGGTACTTGTGAGTTTCAAGGAAATTAGCCTAAATAGAAACTCTCTGTAAACAGTAAAAGACTATAACTTGCTATTTGCTGATCAATAATAAGACCAGGTAGTCTCTGGAGGGATCCGAGCTGATGAAACGTATCAGGGCAGGAATGTCCACTGGTTCCTGCTCTGTCCCCTCATAGTTCTCCCCAGCGCCTCCAGGTCTCAGGCTGCTGGGTGGAAACCCTGGCCCAACAGTAGCCGTCTTGGGGTGCTGGCACGGGCCACTCAAAGCCCTGGTGCAGCTGCCAGCAGCATCGCAGCCACAGATGGTGTGGCCAGAAGGAGGCCCAGGAGAAGACCACTGTGGGAAGCCGCAGAGGAGCCTGGGGAAACCATCAGTGGAACTGAACCAGGGCAAGTGGTAGAAAATAGTCTGAGATCCCTGGCCAAAAATCTCTGGATAACCTAGAGTCCCATAGATGGTGACTTCAGAGTAGCCAAGATTCCCTCTTATCACCCTGACTTCTCGACATCCTTGGTGGGGGGTGGGATGGGGGGTGGTGCAGGGTCTACACTCCTTCCTTTCCCCAACCCTATATTAACCTGGGTGATGCATGAACCAATTTCCCATTAGCCACTTTTTTAAAAAAAAATTTATTGGAATGTAGTTGATTTACAATGTTGTGTTAGTTTCAAGTGTATAGCAGATTGAATCAGTTATACATACATGTATATCCACTTTTTTCCTAGATTTTTTTCCCATATAGGTCAAATTTTCACACTGCAGGCAAAGAAGTTCTTGGCCACAAGGTGCCCTCACATTGCGAGTGTCACCTTCTCTGACCCAGGCACTCCCAAATCATTAATCATTCATCCTCCAGTGATTACCTTAATGACAAATCTGCAGGCAAAGAGTAATTTCTCATCCCTTCTACCAAGAATTCAATTCATGGGGCAACTGGCTACCAACCACATACAACTGGGCATATTTGTCACACAGCAGTCAGTACATCTTCAGGAAAACACACACAACAGCCAGCTCCCACCTTGGAGCACTACATGACCTGGTTGCAGGCACAGAATTCATTACCCTCACTGTGAACCACTATGTTCATCACCAGGAGAAAGCCACACAGGGTGGGGAATAAAGCCAAGGGGTCATCTTCAGTGGCTGAGTTCTCTTTTGTCTCTGAAATGCTGCATTGATTGTGTCATCTGGATCACAGGTAAATTCTTTTATTTCTGGCAGTGTTATGAAGTGATTGATGCTGGTGGATCTCAAATCAGAGATGTTCAGGGAGGCATCATACACCAAGGGGCTTAAAGAAGGAAAGATTTCAACAAGTCAAAAGGGCGAGAAAGGGAGGTCCAGGCAGAGGGAGGTGAGCAAAGCAAAGATGGGGCGAAGAGTGTGCCCAGGGCAAAGTCAGGACTGGGATGTGGAGGGATGAGAGCTAGTAGAATGGGAGGCTCTTATGAACTCTCTAAGGAGAATCATACCGAAGCTATTGATACAAGTCTCCCCCACCACTCCCCACTCTAGGTTGAGGATGCCACCTGGGGAGACACCAGACTACTATAAGTGATGATGAATGTGGGAGTGCCAAGGGAGGACCAAGGGAATGCACATGTTGAGGTCTCTGGCTTTCAAGGGGTGAGAAGAAAAGGGAGGGGACCACGGAGGCTTATTCAGTCTGTCCACTTCCTGGGCCTGTACCCAGGGCCATCTACTGCCCCTGGGGGTGGAGACAGGCCTGCCTTGTTCTCTCCTTCTCTCCCTCCCCTCCCTGAGCTCTGGTCTGGGGCGGAGAGAAACAGCAGGACTCTGCTACTCCAAATTTTGGTGGGCAGGTTGGGACCTGCTCACAGGCCACCCAGCTATCTGGGACAGGTGCTGGGGGAGGGATGTCTGCTAGTCAGTGTGAAGGGTCCTGGGGTCTCTGGTTTGGGGTTAGGCAGGGCTGGCTAAGGAGCATCCCACTGGACTTCTACGTTCTCTGAGCTGCTATAGAGACTGAGCCTTGTGTCAGGGGTGCCCTTCACAGCTACATCTTGGCATACTCGTACTGTATTTTCAAAGTGAAAGTCACTCAGTCATGTCTGACTCTTTGTGACCCCATGGACAGTAGCCTACCATGCTCTGTCCATGGGATCTCCAGGTAAGAACACTGAAATGGGTTGCCATTTCCTCCTCCAGGGGATCTTCCTGACCCAGGGATTGAACCCAGGTCTCCTGTACTTCGGGCAGATTCTTTACAAGGGAAGCCCGAAGTCAGGGTCTAAACTCACTTTCCCCATCAAGTCCCTGACTCTTTTCATCAATAACAATTTTTCCTTTTCGACATTCTCCCAAAGGACACAGTTCTTGTAACACTCTTCATCTCTTAAAATTACTTGTGGATCTGTCTATCTCCCCCACTGGACCAGAAAATCCTTCAGATGAAGGTCCACATCAGATTCAAGTGCACAGGCAGCCAGGCGGATCCCATAAATGGGTGATGCAGTTCATTTATGGGGCCAGGATGGTATTCATCCTGGTGTGGGCCAGAAAATTGGGAGTTTCAGGATCTGTGATGAATGGGGGAGGGGACCTGCCTCATCTTAAGGGGTAGCTGCTCTTGTTGAAAATACTACCATGTGGGAGTGTGGGTGTATATTGCCAGAACTTCAGATATTCAGGGAGAAGAAGGTGTCAGCATTCTCATGTGAAATCACCACATTTTTAGTGTCAGCAGTAAATTCAAATTTAAGACACCATGTTGTGAGCCGAATGAATGCATCTGCAGGCCAGGCTGACTTGAGTGCCACCCATTTGCAGCCTCTAGATTTTCTGCACATTGCCAGTGCCTGGCACATTGTAGACGCTCAATAAATGCTTGTTGATTGAAACGCAAATGAGCAAATGAATGAATGACTAGAAAAGAAGGAGCAGATGGCTGAGAGAGGGGAAACAGGACGGATGCCCAAGAGTCAAGATGCCAAGTGGCAGGTCGGGCAGCTCAAGGTGACCCCAGTGCCAAGCTGTCAGTGTGAACATCATGGTGGTCTTGCTGGCTGACTGGGGTTGGGGGGGCGGGGATGAGAGACTTGGACCCTGTGAACTCAGAGTCAGCATCCAGTTCTCAGATGGCACTACATTAAGACACTCTCACTGCAGCCAAAACAGACACAGCAAACAAACTGGTGTGCACACACTCACTTGTACAAGGTGTGCAAAAGTGGAGGCTCAGGCATGGCACAGATTCCACACTCCCAGAGATGTCCACCTTCTGCCAAGAGAAGAAAGAAGAGATTTTGCGATTTGAGGGCAGCAAGGCGGAAAGAAAAGAGTCATCCAGCCAGAATTCTGCCTCTAGCTAGAAAACTCCTTCTCTGCCGCCTGTGGACCGCACTGAAGGCTCGGGTGGGGGTGGCCGTGAGTGAGCCTGGCGTGGACCCTCAGCCTCCAGGAACTCTGTCAGGAGGGAGTGGTGCGCAAGCTGCCTGGGTGGAATGCCTGGGGTTGCAAAAGAAAAGTTATTTCAGGTTCAACTGAGTTATAATTTATTTCTTCTAACCGATCATTACTGCTGTCGGCTCTATAAATAACCGCCCAGGGAGGCTGCTTCTCTGCTCCCAAATCCTCCAGAAGCACTGCCAGTTTCTCTGTGGTTTCTGGCCTGCCAAACATACAGCACATTTCTTTTCTGTGCAGCCCTTCAGGGAATCCTTCTGCAGTGCCTGCCAAGGAATCTGCTGAGTTCTGCCCGACTCAATCCTCCCCTTCCTGATCCAACTCCTCTCCTCCAAACAGGCCACTCAACCCCCACCCGCACTCCACAAGGGGCCTCACTGCCTGGACACAGGTGGTTCCCCAGCCAAGGTCCCAGCTTCTCTCTATTTACTCTGCTTCAAGCCAACAGCAGTCCTCCATGCGCAGAAGACGGGAGTTATTTGTCGTACAGAAGCCCAGCTGCCGCAGCAGCCAAACTTCATCCCAGGAAGGAAAAGAAGGTTAGCCTGATAGCATCACCAGCAAAATATCAAAGGTCAATACAGCCTCAGGAAGGATGGCTGTGGCTTACAAGAAGTCAACTTCAATTATTTAAAGAAGAACATATTCAAGCATGACTCGGTTTAATCAAGTACAAAAAGAAAAAAAGTATGTTCTTGGTGGTGTTTGGAAGGATGGAAAAGTCCTTTCTAAGTGCATGGCGCCTTCTCTTTAAACAGAGGAGCTAGGAAGGAACTGATATTCAGGGAGACCCAAGTTTGCCAGACTCCAAAGCTCACGTTCTTCCACTGCAGTGCCCCGTTGCCTCTCTAGCTGGGAGACCAGAGTCTGAAGACATGTTTATTTTTCTATTCTTCAGGTTAATTTTGCAGCTCAGAAAGCAAGGACAACTTGGATATTTAACCACACTCATTAACAGCTATATTTAAACTCCTTGGAAACTACTCTCTCTAGCTAGTCGACTGTGAACTCCTCGGCGGTCACTCTTCCACCATCTGTTAGGAAAATGACCATAAGCGCCGTGGCCGCTGGTTGCTCTGCTGCTGTTTATTCACTCAGTCTTGTCTGACTCTTTGCGACTATGTTGCTTTAATGGTCTAATAATAAGAGCTTGTGTATTCTTGAATAATTTCAGAAACAATCATTACTGAGACTTCCTCAGTGGTCTAGTGGTTAAGACTTTACCTTCCAATGCAGGGGGTGTGAATTCAACCCCTGGTTGGGGAGCTAAGATACCACACGCCTTATGGCCAAAATACCAACATAAAAAAGAAGCAATACTGTAACAACTTCAATAAAGACTTAAAAACAATCATTACTAATATTAACAAAGCGATTTTTGAAAATGTAAGTATTCACAATTATTCAATCCCCCGAAACAAGTTAGGTAGCCCTCTATATGTTGCCTTGACAACGCTCCATGCTCACACTGTCAGGAACACTAATAACACCATGTTGTTGTTTAGTTGCTAAGTTGTGACTGACCCTTTTGGTGACCCCATGGACTATAGCCCACCAGGCTCCTCTGTCCACAGGATTTCCCAGGCAAGAATACTAGAGTGGGTTGCCATGTACTATATCGTAATACATTGTATTAAATACATGACATTGATAAATAAATATTAATAAATAAATTAAATGAGACCTCTCATATTAAAAAAAAAAGGACAAGGATCCTGTTTTCCATGGCGCTTACAGTGCAGTCCATGAAACAATGTCAGACAATGTCAGCTAGGGATAATTGCCACAAAGCAAATAAAACAAGGTTTTGTGATAGAAAACGATAGTGAATGACTATGGGAATGAGAGGAAAGACATATAGGAACCTCAAGGAAGGTCTCTGCGAGTTGCATGATGAGGAGGCCACCATGCTAAGGTCTACTTGGAGAGTAAGTGCCCTGGGCAGAGAGAATGTCAAGTGCAAGGTCCTAGGGCAGGAGAGGAGGCCAGTGTGGCTGGACTACAATGAGTTTGTAGTAAGAGAGGCTAGAGAAGTTAGAAGCTAAGGGTAGAAAGTCCCTGCCAGAGACGAATCCTAGCCACAGTGCCTGCTAACTGGGTGAGCTTAGAGATGAATGCACATGCTGCTCAGGGTTATGAAAGGACTTCTGTAAAAGACAGGCCTCCCTGGAGGCTCAGACCATCAAGAATCTGCCTGCAATGCAAGAGACCCAGGCTCAATCAACCCCTGGGTCAGGAAGATCCTCTAGAGAAGGGAATGGCTACCCACTCCAGTATTCTTGCCTGAAAAACTCCATGGACAGAGGAGCCTGGCAGGCCACAGTCCATGGGTTGCAGAGTAAGACATGATTGAATGGCTAATACACACAGGTACAAGATGAAAAGAATAAACATATGAAGCGTCAGTATTAATCAGAAGCATGCACAGCACACAGTTTACGTCAATAAATGGCAGCCTTTGGTGTCTGCTCACTTCTGTAACATTGATCTCCCCATAGCATGGAAGTTCTGTACCAGCTGGGCACAGCCAGTCTTCTACTCTGCTGATCCATAGCAGCTGTCATCATGCTTTGCCAATTGAAAGAGCTCAATGAAATCTAGTAAATGAATGAGTTGAAAAATGGGAAAAGGCTATAGCATATCAGACCTTGGCTGAATACAAAAGACAGATTTTGTTTTAACTAAACTTTTTTCTAATTATAAAAATAATGTCATGTATATTCTGTAAGTCTATGATATTTGAAACCAATATAGATGCATATTCTACACACCATTTAAGACATATTTTCTGCTTCATATGTGATATGAGAGGTAGTGGATCATATGGGTTAAGAATGTGTGGGCTCTAGAGAGACTGCTGGGATGGACATCTTGGCCCCATCATCGGCCATCTATATCATTTCACTGAAGTTACTTGCCCTCTTCATGGCTCAGTTATTTTTATCTGCAAAACCTAACAGGCCAACCTTGTAGTAGTATCATGAAAATTGAGTTGATACAAAATGCCTAAGTACTTCTTGGACTGTGGCACCACTGACTTAACCAGTCCCCTTTCGTTAGAGGCATGACTACTTCTCAGGTTTTATAATAAACATCACACTAGAAATATCCTTATAGCTAAACTCTTGTAACATAAACAGGATTTCTCTCCTCAAGAGAAAGCAACTAGAAATGGCATTGCCAAATCAAAGGTTATACAGATTTTCAGGCTTTTAACACAACTGCCAAATTGTCCTCAAAATACAAGTATGGATCCATTTCCTCAAATTTCCGTCTATGCTAAGTACTAAACTTAAAGAAAATCTGTGCCAATTGGTTGGGGGGAAGAAGGATATTTTATTGTTTTAATTTGCCTTTTTTTTAATTACCAGGGATGTGGAACAGTTTTCATTTGTGTTGCTTCTCTTGTGAACTGCCTGCTAATGTTTAAAATGGAAGTCCATTCTAGTCATTAGAAGCAGCAGAACAGGCGGCTTAAAGTGAATTCCCTGCTACGGGGAACAGTCACACTGAGCCAGGTGGCTGTATGCTATGGAACTTTCACATCTCTTTATCTTGTGGCGAGTCGAACTAGGTGAGCTCCGCAGTCCTCCCTCAACCCTGAGATTTAACTCTGGTTCAAACCAGCAAGGGGAGTCACCAAACCTGAGACCAGTAGCCCCCATGTTTTCCCAGGATAGATTTAATAGCTAAACTTCCACCAGGAGCCTCTGCATTAAGATGCCCACATTACATCAGAAAGAAAAGTTCAGGTGATGAGGCTATGCTTCGAGTAGATGAGGACACGCCACAATGGGGGAAACTCCCTAACTCTCCCTCTTGCCAAGATGGAAACCTTGGAGGGCCACAGACCAAACCTTGCTACAACACACACCTTCACAGTCCAGGGTGATGGAACATGAGATTTCCACGGTGTGGCTGTGGCCTGCTTATCTCAAGCCATATCTGTATAATTTTCCTTGTTGCTCTGCATTGGCTTTTGGGACAATAATTAGACATATAACCTCCTCCGTATCTCACCCCCCGACAGGTATTAATATTTACACAGCAATTTTCTCCTAAGCTGGCCAAAAATCCACCAGACTTGGAGAGTCTACTGTGTTTGCAGTAAGCAGACACCTGGACCCAGACTGGCTAGTTGTCTGCTCTTAGAGCACTACTGTTCTTGGATTAGAAATGGGCCTGAAAGTATCTGACTCCTCCAGCCAGAATTCTGCACTGTTTTCAGAGGACCGTCTTCATTTTCACCAAGGGGACTTTCCTCCTCTAAAACCTCCCTCATTTCTGCCGTCACAGTTGGAGCTTCTTGCTGGGTTTGGCCCCACCGGCCTAACGGCAGTTGGAAGCAGAACACTCACATCTCTTAAATGACTGCTCTGCGGAAGGAGTCATGTGTGGGGTGAAAACCCTGGCGAATTTTCCTGCGGGCACATGGTAAGCCCGCAAACCTGAAAGCTGCAGAGTAGTAAAATCAGCAGCCAAAATAAAGCAAAAAGAAGACCATCTTCCAGGAGAGAGGTGGAATCAGATGGAGGCAAAGCCAGGACTAGGTTCTTGGCAACATGAGTGAAACCCCAAACTTGGAGGGGAGTGCTTCTTGCCAGCCTCTTACTTAGCACACTCCTTGGAGGGGGCCAGGGTGGGGGGAACTGGGTGCTGTGCATGTGACCCTCAGAGATGGGCAGACTGGCTGATGACCCCAAAGAAGACCCTTCTCCCTCCTCAGTCTGGGATCACATTGTAGCAGAGGATAGAGTCACTTGGTAGCTTGCTTGAGCACTGCATGTTAATCCACCAAAGCCGTATCTGGCGGCGAGTGTGCTACACTGGGCCAAGCACTGGGGCTGATAAGAAATCAAGTTGCTCTAAGGGCTTGTGATTTCACCAGGGAGATGATGTTCATAACAGTAGCTCGCAAGTCAGGTGCCAGAAAGAGATCCCAGCAGTGGGTACCACTAAACACCCCTGAGGGAAGCTGGCAGACTCAGGAGGAGGCTGCCTGGCCTTTCTGGGAATGGGTGCTTTCACCTTAGAGTGCAGGTGGGGTGGAGTTCAGGCCAGCTGATAAGAAGTGAGCTGGTTTGTGGGGGAGAGCGCAGACGGGGAGAGCAGCTGAGCAGGGCACAAGCTGCCTGCATTCTCGGCCCTTGGAGGGGGGTTCCTGCAAGGCAGACACAGGGAGGGAGGAGGCCAGATTTCAGAGAGGCCTGAATCCACACAGAGAAGTCTGGGTTTTATCCAGTAAGCAGTAGGGAGCAGTTGGAGACATGTGAATAGCAGATTAACACACTTAGAGGAGAATCTTAAAGGCTTCAAGCTTTCTGTGGGGCTGCAGAACAGTCTAGGGTAAGGAGTATGCTAGAAATTTTTTCACAGTGATCGAGCTGGACCATGGGAGAGAAAGAGATCTGAAAGGTACTACAAAGCAAATCTCTAAGGGAGAAGAGTCTGGCAAGATGGCTTGAGGATGAGTCAAAGGCAGTTGTGAATTTTGCAACTTGGTAGCTGTGAAGTAGAGGTGGCCTTGTCAAAGGCAAAAAACAGGTTGCAGCCGAGGAGGTAAGAAGTGATGGGCTCAGCTCTGGAGAGTAACAGCCGTCTTACAAGAACTTAAAAAGGTCCAAACGTCCAAAAGACAGGCAGCAAAACGGAAGCAGGAGGCCACAGATTTTTGTAATTTCTGTTCAAGGGAATTAAAAATATGACTGAAGTTTTATCCAGTGTCAATGAAACAGCTGTCTGTCCAAACAAATAACCAAGTTAGTGTAGGTTCTGCACACTCTTTCTGCCTCCCCTGCCCGCAAGCCTCCCCAGATAGTTTCTCAGACTAGAAGCAGTGATCGGCCATAGAGAACAGGACTGAGAAAATGCAGAAATCCAGATTTCTAATCCTCTTTTCTGCTGACAAACCCCTCTGAGATCAGTGGTCCCCATGATTTCCCAGGATAGATTTAATACCTAAACTTCCACCAGGAGCCTCTGCATAAGGATGCCCACATTACATCAGAAACAAAAGTTCAGGCTATGCCTCCAGTAGATGAGGACATGCCATATTTTCACACTTAGGCCCATGCTTTCAGTTCAGTGTGTAAGTACTGAGTCACTTCTTCCTTTTCCCTTCCCCTCCCGGCTCCCTCTTCCCCTCCCACCAGTACCACCACCTCATCTTCCACCCCCTAAACCACTGCACATGGTTTTCTCCATCACATTGCAGTGCAGCTCTCATTCCCTCCAAGCTTGTCTTCTTCTTTAGAAATGCTGGGAGTCTAGTAGGACATGAACTCCAGACTCGACAGGACAGAGAACCACAGATTTCAGCAAAGACAGGCAGCTTGTTGTGAAAAGAGCATAGAGACAAGTCAGGAGACTTGAGTTTGGGGAGTCAAGCAAGGGAATCAGATAAAGATCCTTAGGGACCAGGGGGCTCATGATTCCCCAGCTCTGCTGACGTAGACAAGTTTTCTCACTCCACAGATACAGATGGGTGATAAGCAGCTCCCTTTCAGGAGGTAACCCCAAGTGCAGTGCTCACAGCTGCAGTCGCTCTGAATGACACCGGGAGGGAAGGAAACAATGAATGCAAAAAAAAGGGCAATGCTTAAGGTGGAATGGATGTGAACAGTCTGAAACGTACACCTCCTCCAGTTCCTGGAAAACAAAGATGAGTCAAGCAGAAGCTTAATTTCACAGGCTTTCCTCCTCCGCTCGTCACACACATTCCCAGACACAGACTCATCCGTCCCCATGTCACCCAGCATCCAGAGCTACCAGCCACCGCCTCCTTATAAATTAAGCTGAAGGGACAGATCCACCGCCTCTGGGGAGTTGAAAACAAACTAGGCCACGTGGGGATGATTCTAGGGACCTGAGGGCAGGTGAGCTGAGCGCAGTAGAAAAAGCAGAGAAGGCTGGTCTGACGCTGTTCTGAAGGAGCCGAGCATCACTCGAACTGCACAGCCTGGAACACGCTGTTATTTCTAGTTTCCTAGACAACTCTGCCTAAACCAGGTAGAAAATGGAACTCCTGCTTGGAAAATAATACAGGTCCTGGGAATGGGACAAAATAGGAAGGGCAAGGAGATGATGCCACGTGCCACTTCAGGGGGTGAGGACAAGCAGAGAGAGGGCGGCTTTCCTAAAGGGAAACTGAATTCCCATTAGCTTCGTGCTTTCAGTATTTTTGCATTTGTGGCCAACAGAATGATTCTAATTCTAGTTTGCTGCTGAGGGTGTGGATTACACAGGTGCATGGATTTGTCAAAACTGATCTGTACATTTCACTGTACATTCCGTGTCATTGTTGTTCCGTTGCTCAGTCATGTCTGACTCTGCAACCCCATGGACTGCAGCCTGCCGGGCTTCCCTCCCTGTCCTTCACCATCTCCCAGAGCTTGCTCAAACTCATGTCCATTGAGTCGGTGATGCCATCCAACCATCTCGTCCTCTGTCATCCCCTTCTCCTCCTGCCTTCAATCTTTCCCAGCATCAGGGTCTTTTTTACATTCCTTAGATACCAGTAAATCTGGCTCTCCCAATTAACTGATTATGTGACCTTGGATGAGTCATTTAACCTTCTGCGGTCCAAAGTTCCCCATCTGTCAAATTGAAACTAAGAAGCCAGCCTCTAGGTGCCACGTGGCTGTAAAATTTATAATTGTAAGAGCTGGTTGTGGCAGGAAATGTGCAGTACATTCAGATTAAGAAGCACGACGATCATTGATCCAAGCTAGGAAGAATTTATGAATGAGATTTACTGCCTGCAGAAAACTCCTCCAACATCATCCATCCTGGAACCAAATGTGGATAGAGGTCCAAGGAAAGAAGAGGTCCAAGGATAGAGGTCCCATCAAGGAAAGAGGCCAACAATCACTCCCTTTGTAGTATCACCTGCCCCTACAGGTTCTCTTAACCTCTTCCTCCTGAAATTCCCTAGTGGCCTCAAGATTGGGGCACACAGTTCTCTTTCATTGCTTCCAAACTCCCTCTGGGTTTGTGATGTCCAGGTGCCTGCAGCAGGGCTCGTCCCAGGAGGGGAGGAGAAAAACGATTCATGCTTGGGTGCAGACACCATCCAGAGAGAGCTGGATGGTTGCAAAGACTTTGAGGATCTGAGAACCAGCCAGCCAATATCCCTATCACCATTCTTATGGATAAGAAAATGAAGACCCAGAAAAGTGGTATCACTTCTTACCATTTCTAAAGCCCCCGCAAAGAACAGAACAATGAAGCGGCCTCTGGCTAACCTCAGGCTGGTCTTCTCACAGTGAGTTGAATCTCTTACTCCACAAATGGGTGACCTCTGGATAAAGGGACTGGATCAGCCATGACTAGGCACTGAAGCATATCCAGGTGATTATGCAGCTCACCTGATTCTCTTCTCAGAAGGACTTTGAAGAGAGCTCAGATATACAGGACGGAGCAACGGCTTCTGTCAGGATGGAAAAGAATTCCCAGAAGATGTCTTGATAGCAGCTACTCTCAGACATAGCTGAGTGGCAGCTGATCCCTGGAAAAACTCCGTATAAGAAAAACTATCAAAGGAGCATCAGATCCAGATTGCAAATTGCTTTAGCAGCTAAAACAGGCATAAAGATAGAGCAACTCACACTAATCCAAGGGGTTTATGCTTCAGTGCTGGCTGCCTCTGACTCTCACCCTTGACCCAGACCATTCATCAGTATTTTGATAAGTAGATTCCCTTCACAGAGCTACTTAATCTGGGTTCCCAGAGAAGTCTTGCAGAGATTAATGAAAGCAGTGTGCCTCCTGCCAGCTCTGGAGGCTGGGGCAGTTAAACAGCAGAAGGGGAAGGATGTGTCATAGGTACACAAACTTTCTTATCTCTGGACTTGACTCCACAAGAGGTGAGCTCAAGTATCTTTTCCATTTAAACACTTGGATCTATTTTTTTTTTAATCCACTTTTTCCTAGGTATCCAGGGAAATTAAAGCCCTGGCTCATACCCTCCTGGACACCAGCTTTTAGTGCAGAGCCATAACAGCATCTGGAGCTAAACAAAGATTAGGAGACAAGAGGGTAGGAAGGACAGTGACAGAGAAGAGATCTGCTGGGACCAAAGGCACAGCCAATGAGTTAGACCCACCTTGTGACCCTCCTGCCAAAAGCTCTCTGGCTATGCCCTCTTAGGTGGTGGTAGTAGGGAAGCTGGGGCTGGAACCCAGAACCCTGTGGCCTTACAGAAGTGCAGCCAGCACCGGTCACTCAGGCCCTGCCCTCAGAGGATGCTCTGCAGAGTTGCCACACCCCAAACCGCAGGGATGGTCTGCTCTGGGCATTGCCACTGTCTCCTCCAATCGCCTTTAAAACAGGGTGACTCTGGGTGCTGTGTTCCCTGTTAGAAATGATCCAGGAACATTTTCTGGATTGTACTCTGGAGAGATGGGAGTTATTTTAAAGCAGAGTAAGACATGACCAGGAAACTTTAGACTCGAATTCAGTTTGTAAATTATTGTACGTGTGCTCCGTCGCGTCAGTCGTCTGACTGCAACCCCATGGACTGCAGCCTGCCAAGCTCCCCTGTCTATGGAATTTTCCAGGCAAGAATACTGGAGTGGGTTGCTGCTTCCTACTCCAGGGGATCTTCCTGACCCAGGGATTGATCCCACATCCTGTATCTCCTGCATTGCAGGCAGATTCTTTACCACTGCGCCACCTGGGAGACCCTTGTGGATTATCAGACAGGAGTAAAATCCGTCTTGAGTAGTTGGTAGAACCTTATATTTGCTAGGATAAAATAGTCTTAAAAATGAAAAGTTACAGCTGGGGCAAGAAGGAGGTGGATGAGCAGGGGCAGCAGCTTCTACTATGGTGAGTGCCGATGCTGACAATATCTGTCTGTCACACGTCACTTCACGATGTGGGAGAAAACATAACACAGAACTCTGGGCTCACAAACAGGTCTGAAGGAGCTGACAAGTCAACTAACAAAGGCTTCTGTGGTAGAAAAGACAGTCAAAATCTGAGCCCCTCTGTGCCTGCCCTCCTCCCTGCTGTGACTGCAGCTGGCATCTCAGCCCTGCTGCCTGTGAACAGGCAGGAAGATGGATAACTACCCAGCTGAGTCAAAGTTCACCATCGGAGGAAGACACAAGGCCAACTGTCTAGGAATCTTCAGTCCCTCTAACACCGACCGTTCTCAGAGTATGGGGTGCAGATGCCCTAAGTCTGTGGACAATGAACTGGGGGGATGGGGGAGGAACATGCCTTGGTCAGGGGAGGGGATGAAGATCCCAGCCCTTCCATCTAGGCCACTGCTCTTCAGAAGCTTGTTTTCTGGCCAGTCCCCAGGGCTGGGGGTCGTGGGCATACACTCTGAGAAAACCATAATTCAAAAAGACACACGTATCCCAATGCTCACTGCAGCACTATTTACAATATCCAGGACATGGAAGCAAACTAAATGTCCATCGGCAGAGGAATGGGTAAGGAAGGTATGGTATATCCAACCATAAAAAAGAATGAAATTGGGTCATTTGTAGAGATGGGAATGGACCCAGAGTCCGTCCTACAGAGTGACACAAGTCAGAAAGAGAAAAACAAGTATCATATATCAACACAAATATATGGAAGCTAAAAAAATGGTACAGATGAACCTACCTGCAGAGCAGGAATAGAGATGTGGACGGAGAGAACGGATATGTGGACGCGGGGCGGGGAAGGGGAGGGTGGGACAAACTGGGAGATTAGGATTAACATACACACACAAGCGTGTGTAAAATAGCTAGCTAGTGAGAACCTGCTGAATAGCACAGAAAGATCAGTTCTTGCTCTGTGACGACCTAGAGGGGTGGGATGGGAGGTTGGGATGGAGGCTCAGAGGGAGGGAACATAGGTATACATAGAGCCAATTCACTTCATTGTACAACAGAAACTAACACAACCTTGTAAAGCAATTATACTCCAATAAAAACAAATAAATAGAAACCACTGGTGCCACTGCCTCAGCAGTAGTAGGTGCAAAAGACACTCCCTTCTCGATCCAGAGCTGGACACCAGAGAGGTCAGGCTGATCTGCAGCTCTGGGTCCAACCCAGAGTGCCTGGCCTGCCTCCTGGCCTCTGAAGCATGGCTGGTCCCAATAGCAGGCTACTTGCCAAGAAGTCACAGCGAGCTTGGCCGCTCCTTGTGGGGTTCACTGGGTCTGGACCCAGAACCCCTCCGTCTTGCCTGAGGTAGAAGGTCAAGCAGGTTCTACAAGGTAGCCCCTGTCCCCTAATTTTTCCCTCCCCCACTACCTTTTCAGCTCCAAATCAGCCTTTCGATCAGTTTCTCTCTGACTTTGACTGGCCTCTGGGGTGCTGGGTATTTATTGGAGGAACACAGCTGATCCATAAGGCACTCTGAGAGGCAGGAGGCTGGTCTTTTCCCCCAGCTGACTAACCACCCCTGGACAGTCAGCAGCACAGTGGGTTCCTGATGTCTTACGGTTCATTCAGAGGTCACTTGAAGGGCTGGACTAGACTCTAAAAGTCCTGGCTCACCATCTATGTCCTGCCTTAAAGGCAGACTCTCTCTCAAGGGTGATCACTGCTAGGAGACCCATGACAGGAAGGGCAGCCTCTGAGTATTTTTAAACACAACGGGCCAAACTATGACCTGCAGAGTTTCTCCAACACTATCTCCCCCAGATTCGATTCCTCACAGCCAACCTGACGGAGAGTAGGGATGGGTCTTTCTAATAGGTCTTTTTATATATGTATGTATGTATTTATTTATTTTTGGATGTATGGCTTGCTGCTCATGGGCTTTCTCTAGTTCCAGCTGGGGACTACTCTTCATCGAGGTGCTTGGGGTTTTCGTTGAGGTGGTTTCTCTTGTTGTGGAGCACAGGCTCTAGGGCACAGGCTTCAGAAGTTGGGGCACATGTGCTTAGTTGCCCCGTGGTATATGGGATCTTCCCGGACCACGGATGAAACCTGTGTGCCCTGCATTGCCAGGTGGATTTTTAATCACTGGACCACCAGGGAAGTCCCAATCATTCAGTCTTTAAATGCTACTGAAGATTTCCTCTTAGAGAGGGGTGGTCAGCAGAGACACCGGGGAGCACACTGTTCTGTATTGGGTATTCTTGGACCAGATGAGCCCCCAGCATCCCGGAACACCATCTTCCTAGAAGCTGCAAGAAGTGGAATGGATGGGGCATTCCTGTCTTGACCCCAGTTTCTCCAAGCCATCATCTGCCTACAACAAGCTTTTCCTATAAAGGGCCCATAGGAAATATTTTAGACTTGGCAGGGTCATATGCCACTTCTGCTGCATATTCTATTTCTTCAGGGTCTTTTTTTTTTTTTTCAGAAAACAACTCTTTGAAAAATGTAAGGACCATTCTTAGCTTGAGGGACTGAGCAAACACAGGCAGTAGGCAGATTTGGCCCACAGACAGGCTGCAGTTTGTAGACCCCTGGCAAACAGGAAGAAGCTGGAACACTTTTTTACTGGTCTCCACCCAGCAGCCCCTTGCCACCTGCCCTCCCTGCCCGGATGTCTCTAGACCCTCCCACAAGCCGAGAGACTAGCCCTGACACTGCTCCAGCTGCACCTGGCATCTGTGCTCCGACTGAGGGTAGCCTCTCTGCAGCACGCACTTCACTGAGAAAGCACATTGTACAGATGGGATGGTAAGCTATCCTGTCCTCTGTGTGGTTAACACCAAGATGCTGAAGGCCCAGGCAGCCCCATCCTGCACTGTGCAGTCTCACCTGATCACCCATGTTCATCCATCTCCCTGCCATGGTGGTGCCATTTAGTAAACGACTTAACTCGGGTTCATTCTACTCTACCTCCTATATAGCACAGGACAGGCAGACCCAGAGCATGGCAAATCCCACCAGTTCCGTCCTGGAGCATGGTCAGGACCCATCACTTTCCACGTGTCCACTGCTGTCAACTAGGCCATGCCACTTCTCCCTGGACCGCTGCCAGGCTTCCATCTAAGCCCACTCCTTCCATCCCTGCCCTTCGCCCTCCCCCTTTCTTAAAGCCTTCAAGGGTTTCCCATCTCATTCAGAGAAAAAGTCGATGCCTACGAACAATGAAGGGGCTTCCCAGGTGGCGCTAGTGGTAAAGAACCTGCTTGCCAATGCAGGAGACATAAGAGATGTGGGTTCAATCCCTGGGTCCGGAAGATCCCCTGGAGGAGGGCATGGCAGCCCACTCCAGTATTCTTGCCTGGAGAATCCCAAGGACAGAGGAGCCTGGTGGGCTACAGTCCACAGGGTCACAAAGAGTCGGACACGACTGAAGCGGCTCAGCACGCACACATGAACAGTGAAAATAAACCCAACGTCGAGGCCCTTCCACTGGCCCACTAAGTCCCCTGGGTCTGCATGGCTACCTGCCTGGCCTCACCTCCCATCTCCTCCTGGCTAATGCCAACTCTAACTGCGCTGGCCTCCTTCCTTACCCAGGTTTTCTTTTTCCTCTTAGCACTGATCACCAACCGTTCACATAATTTTTCATGTTTTTTTCCCTCTTTAGTCTTACTTTTTGCTTTTCTCACTAGAATATAAGCTCCATCAGTGAGAGGTTTAACTTCTACAATGTGGTACCCTAGGGCAAAGTGCTCACCACAGAGTAGGGGCTCCACAAATACACAAATATCTGTAGCACGCACGGGGACAGGTCCCCTGCTGATGGGGGAGAGATGGCAGCCGTGACACCACGCATTCAGCCGCACTTGGATACCTTCATGCAAAGAAGCATCTGGCTCTGAAGCCCCCTCAGGACAAAACAATGAAAACCGATCCACCCCTGGAGCCAGCAGTCTCAAACTGTTTATATTCAATCCTAAAGCAGCAACAAACTCAAATTTCAGCCAAACTAACCAACTATCCACAGGAAAAAACAAATGATTGCTTCAGGTTTAGAATACACATGCTCGTGGCTCTTCCTCACCCACCACAACCATACGGTAGGACCAGAAAGAGCAAGGGGAGCTCCGGTTTTGGTGGTAGGTTAGATTTCAAATCCTAGAGTTGCCTGGTCAAGTCTTCTGATCTGGATGCAGTTCCAAGCTCTCCAGGCCTCACTTTCCTCATCTGTTAAATGGAGATGTTGTTACCACTGTTCAGTTGATAAGTCATGTCTGAATCTTTGCAAGCCCATGGACTGTGGCATGCCAGGCTCTTTTATCCTCCACTGTCTCCTGGAGTTTGCTCAAACTCACGTCCATTGAGTCAGTAATGCTATCTAACCATCTCATCCTCTGTTACTCCCTTCTCCTTTTGCCTTCCCAGCATCAGGGTCTTTTCCAGTGAGTCAGTTCTTTGCACCAGGTACCCAAAGTACTGGAGCTTCAGCTTCAGCATTAGTCCTTCCAATGAACACCCAGGACTGATCTTCTTTAGCATGGACTGGTTGGATCTCCTTGCAGTCCAAGGGACTCTCAAGAGTCTTCTCCAACACCACAGTTCAAAAGCATCAATTCTTTGGCGCTCAGCTTTCTTTATAGTCCAACTCTCACATCCATACATGACCACTGGAAAAAATTCAACAATCCTACCTATAAAGTAAATTTTTATACTGTACTAGCACCAACATCATAAATTTGAAAACGTGTTCCTTCTGGAGAAAAAGACAATTGGCCTCAGAAACTATGAAAACGCAAATTATTAAGGAATAGACATTTTAGGTAAGAAATTTAGAGAACAAATAATGAGGAGACAGCCCAAACAACATCTAAACAGCTTCGAAAAGAAGCAGAACATGAGTATGGGTGACAGTAAGGCAAGAAAGCTTTGCTTAAGATGTGAGTCGAAAGTCCAAGACCTGAGGGTCTTGCTATCCAAAAGCACTGTCCCTACTCCTCCAAGAAGGAAGATGCTGCTCTCCTAATATCACTCTCCACTCCACCATCCCCCCCCCACTGACCCCACCCATGCCTCAGACCTTTGCCAAAACACCCCTTCTTCAAAGAAGCCTCCCAACACTAGATCAGGTCATTCATTCATTGCCTCACTCATTCAACAAATAATTACTGAGCACCTACTATGGGTCAGAGTCTCCTTATTACTCCCTGCTTTCAACTTTACAATTAAATAATTTCATGCACAACCCTCCAATTTACTTGCTCTCCCTTTCACTAGATTCTCATCTCCCAAATTTCATCCCCAGCACCTGGCACAGTGCCTGGAACAGAGTAGGCATTCTATAAGCATTCATCACATGAATGTATAAGTGAGTCAAAGCATTCAAAAACTCCCCTTCCTATGCCCAAACCAAAATGCATCCTGCTGTCTGCCTTACACAGCTATAACTGATAATGTAATCAATGGGAATTTTCTTTATTTTTAACTTGAGGACAATTGCTTTACAATATCGTGTTGGCCTCTGCCATACCACAACATGAGTCAGCCACAAGTGTACATATGTCCCCTCCCTCTTGATCCTCCTCCCTACCACCCCCGCCCCCACCCCATATCACCCCTCTAGGTTGTCACAGAGCACTGGGTTTAGCTCCTTGTGTTATACAGCAACTTCCCATTAGCTCTCTGTTTTATATATGGTAATGTATATGCTTCAATGTTACTCTCTCAAGTCCTCCCAGTCTCTCCTTCCCCTGTTGTATCCAAAGTTTATTCTCTATGTCTGTGTCTCTATTCCTGCCCTGCCAATGGGTTAATCATTACCATTTTCTAGATTTCATATATATATACTTTTATATATGAAATTTGGTTTTCTCTTTCTGACCTACTTCATTCTGTATAATAGGCTCTAGGCTCATCCGCTTCACTAGAACCAACTCAAATGCAGGAAGTTCCTTTTTATGGCTGGGTAATATTCCATTGTATATATGTACCACAGTTTCTTTATTCATTCATCTGTTGATATACATCTGGGTTGCTTCTGTGCCCTAGCTATTGTAAATAGTGCTGCTATGAACATTGGGGTACATGCGTCTTTTTCAATTATGGTTTTCTCAGGGTATATCCCCATTTGTGAGATTGCTGGGTCATATGGTAGTTTTATTCCTAATTTTTTAAGGACTCTCCATACTGTTCTCCATAGTGGCTGTATCAATTTGCATTTCCACCAACAGTACAAGAGGGTTCCCCTTTTTCCATATCATTTCCAGCATTTATTGTTTGTACACTTTTTGACAATAGCCATTCTGACTGGAGTAAGGTAATACCTCATTGTAGTTTTGATTCACATTTCTCTAATAATGAATGGATTTCCCTGGTGGCTCAGATGGTAAAGAATCCATCTGCAGTGTGGGAGACCCAGGTTCAATCCATGGGTCAGGAAGATCCCCTGGAGAAGTTCATGGTAACCCACTCCAGTATTCTTACCTGGAGAATCCCATGGACAGAGAAGCCTGGTGTCCAAAGAGTTGGACATGACTGAGTGACTAATACTTTCTACTTTTCTAATAATGAGTGATGTTGAGCATCTTTTCACATGTTTGTTGGCCATCTGTATGTCTTCTTTGTAGAAATGTCTGTTTAGGTCTTCTCCCACTTTTTGATTGGGTTGTTTGTTTTTATGGTATTGAGCTCCATGAGCTGCTTACATATTTTGGAGATTACTCCTTTGTCAGTTATTTCATTTGCAATTATTTTCTCCCATTCTGAGGGTTGCTTTTTTATCTAGTTTATAGTTTCCTTTGCTGTGCAAAAGCTTTTCAGTTTAATTAAATCCCACTTATTTATTTTTGTTTTTATTTCCATTACTCTAGGAGGTGGGTTGAAGAGGATATTGCTGTGATTTATGTCAAAGACTGTTTTTGTCTATGTTTTCCTCTAAAGAGTTTTATAGTTTATGGCCTTACATTTAGGTCTTTAATTCATTTTTACTTTATCTTTGTATATGGTGTTGCTGCTGCCGCTAAGTCGCTTCAGTCATGTCCAACTCTATGCGACCCCATAGATTGGACTATGCAGCCCACCAGGCTCCCCCGTCCCTGGGATTCTCCAGGCAAGAACACTGGAGTGGGTTGCCATTTCCTTCTCCAATACATGAAAGTGAAAAGTGAAAGTGAAGTCGCTCAGTCGTGTCCAACTCTTAGCAACCCCATGGACTGCAGTGCACCAGGCTCCTCCGTCCATGAGATTTTCCAGGCAAGAGTACTGGAGTGGGGTGCCATTGCCTTCTCCAGTATATGGTGTTAGGAAGTGTTTTAATTTCATTCTTTTACATATAGCTGTCTGGTTTTCTCAACACTACTTACTGAAGAGGCAGTCTTTTCTCCATTGCATATTTTTGCCTCCTTTGTCAAAGATAAGCTGCCCATAGGTGCATGAGTTTATTGCTGGACTTTCATTCCTGCTCCATTGATCTATATTTCTGGCTTTGTGCCAGTGCCATACTGTCTTGATTACTGTGATTTTGTAGTAGTCTGAAGTAAGGAAAGTTGATTCCTCTAACTCCATTTTTCTTTCTCAAGATTCCTTTGGCTATTTCGGGTCTTTTATGTTTCCATACAGATTGTGAAATTGGTTTTAATTCTATTGTTTTATAATTCTATAAAAATGCCATTGGTAATTTGATGGGGATTACATTGAAACTGTAGATTGCTTTGGGTAGTATAGTCATTTTCACAATATTGATTCTGCCAATCCAAGAACACGATACATCTCTCCGTCTGTTTGTGTTGTCTTTAATTTCCTTCATTAGTGTCTTATAGTTTTCTGTATACAGGTCTTTTGTCTCCTTGGGTTTATACCTAGGTATTTTACTCTTTTTGTTGCAATGGTGAATGGGATTGTTTCCTTAATTTCTCTTTCAGATTTTTCATTGGTAGTGTATAGGGATGCCAGGGATTTCTGTGTATTAATTTTGTATCCTGAAACTTTACTAAATTCATTTATTAACTCTAGTAATTTTCTGGTGGCATCTTTAGAATTTTCTACGCATAGTATCAAGTCATCTGCAAACAGTGAGAATTTTACTGCTTCTTTCCCCATATGGATTCATTTTATTTCTTTTTCTTCTCTGTTGTGGCTAGGACTTCCAAAACTATGTTGAATAGTAGCAGTGAGAGTGGGCACCCTTGTCTTATTCCTGAACTGAGAGGAAAGGCTTTCAGTTTTTCACCACTGAGAATAATGTTTGCTGTGGATTTTTCATATATGGCTTTCAGTTTTTCACCATTGAGAATATTTGCTGTGGATTTGTCATATATGACCTTTATTATGTTGAGGTAGGCTCCATCTATGACCATTTTCTGGAGAGCTTTTATCATGAATGGGTGTTGAATTTTGGCAAAACCTTTTTCTGCATCTACTGAGATTATCATTTGGTTTTTATCTTTTAATTTGTTTATATGGTATATCACATTGATTTGTGCGTATTGAAGAACCTTTGCATCCCAAGGATAAACTCCACTTGATCACGGTGTGTGATCCTTTTAATGTGTTGTTGGATTCTGTTTACCAGTATTTTGTTGAGGATTTTTGTGTCTATATTCATCAGTGATATTGGCCTGTAATTTTCTTTTTTGTGATATCTTTGTCTGATTTTGCTATCAGATAATAGTGGCCTCATAGAATGAGTTTGGGAGTGTTCCTCCCTCTGCAATTTTTTTAGAAGAGTTTGAGGATAGGTATTAGTTCTTCTCTAAACATTTGATAGAATTCACCTGTGAAGCCATCTGGCCCTGGGCTTTCATTTCTTGGAATATTTTTTATCATGGTTTCAATTTTGCTGCTTGTTCATGATTTCAGTTTCTTCTTGGTTCAGTTTTGGAAGGTTGCACTTTTCTAAAAACTTGTCCATTGCTTCCAGGTTGCCCATTTTATTGGTATAGAGTTGCTCATAGTAGTCTTTTATGATCCTTTGTATTTCTGTGTTATCTGTTGTAACTTCTTCATTTTCACTTATAATTTTATTGATTTGAGTCTTCTACCTTTTTTTCTTGATGATTCTGGCTAGTGGTCTGTTAATTTTGTTTATCTTCTCAAAGAATCAGCTTTTAGTTTTATTGATCTTTTCCATTGTTTCCTGCATTTCTTTTTTATTTATTTCTGCTCTTATCTTTACAATTTCTTTCTTTCTACTAACTTTGGTTTTTTTTGTTGTTGTTGTTATTTTTCTAGTTGTTGTAGGTGTAAGGTTAGGTTGTTTATTTAATGTTTTTCTTCATTTCTTGAGGTAAGTTTGTATTGCTACAAACCTCCCCCTTAGAACTGCTTTTGCAGGACGTTTAAATCTACTAAAGGAGGTTAATTTATGTATAAATTTAGGAATAAAGGAAAACAATAGGCTCTATAGCAACTGGCAGAAGGTAATTTTCCCTGAAAGGCAGCCCCATGGGAAAGACTAGAGAACAGGACTGTAGGTGTTCTCCGGGGATTGGCAGAGGTAGTGAAGAGTAGTCGTTAAGGGGAAGGTGGAAAGAGCCAGATTGCCTGGGACAGGGCCTTGACCCCACCACTGACTAGCTGTATGACTCTGGGCAAGCTATGGAACTTCTCTGTCTTCCAGTTCCCAAACTGGAAATTGGAAATAATAAGAATATTATCTTCAGATAACTGAATTAATAATGAAATGAGTTTGAACATATGAACTGCTTAGAACAGTGTCTTGCACAGGCTAAGTACACACAATGTTGGTTATTTTTATGCTTTTGAAGAATGAGCAGAAAGGTAGGTTAAAACCAACGAGTTTGATGTGCTTTCATTAAGTCCACAAACCACTCCGAACAAATCTCCAAGATACCTTATTACTTAAATTAAGTAAGTCAAGGGCAAGTGATGGTTTATTTACTCCAGCTTTTCAGCCTCAGTTGCAGTCATAGTCAAGCTACCATAATGAAATACCACAGACTGAGTGGCTTAAACAACAGGTGTTCATTTTCTCACAGGTCTGGAAGCTGGAAGTCCAAGATCAAGGTGCAAGCAGGTGTGATTTGTTCTGAAGCCTCTCTCCTCAGCTTGCAGGCAGCCACCTTCTTGCTGTGTCCTCGTGTGGCTTTTCCTTTGAGCGCTGCAGCCCTGCTGTCCCTTCCTCTTAAGAACACCAATCCTACTGGACTAGTCCCTGCCCCCTCGTGACCTAATTTGACCTTAATTACCTCTTTCAAGGCCCTATATCCAAATACAGTCGCCCAGAGGCTAAGGCTTCAGCACACGAACTTGGGAGGAGGGCACAATCTAATCCGTAACAGCTGAAATGGTGAGAACGCCATGTGTGTGTTTGTGTGTGTTAGTCACTCAGCCATGCCCGACTCTTTGAGACCCTTTGGATTGTGGCCCACCAGGTTCCTCTGTTCGTGGGATTTTTCAGGCAAGAATACTGGAGCAGGTCACCATTTTCTCCTCCAGGGGATCTCCCCAACCCAGGGATTGAAACCATGTCACCTGTGGGCAGATTCTTTACATACTGAGCTGTCAGGGAAGCCCTAAGAATGCTGTGCCCATCTAAAATGAGAGCTGAGCCAAAGAGCCCCTCAAGGTGTTTCTAGACCTAGAGTCAAAGATTTTATTTCGCACATCCCAAGGTGCCCAGTACAATGACAGGCATATGTTTAAAGTATAGAAAATGCTCACTGTGTTAATTTATAATGAACACTATTTAAGGCTGCGAAAACTGTGTACCTTCCAAAGTCTATACATCTTATTGTTCACCGTATATGTATACGTGGGCGTGTGTATAGATACACACACACACGCACACTCCCAGGAGAACAAAATGCAGTAGTGAGGAAGAGCTGCTTGATGAAACTGAAGCTAACTAAACGTAATTATCTCTGAGATCTTCAGACGTTAAGCGGACGACAGAAAAGTGAATGCAGAATCCCCCTGATGAACATAATCCCCAATGATGAACATAATCCCACAGAGGACAGCATCAGTCTCACCTGCTGAAATAACCAGCTTTCAGTGATCTGTGCTTTATCTGACAACTCAAGCAATAAAATAAGTCTTATCAATGATTTCAGAACACCTTCAATGAGTTGATAGAAAATATTGCGAACAGACAGGCGAGACTCAAAGTCAAGAAGCTCAAAATCCTCAACTGCTAATATGGCAAAACCCAGGCAAATCAGTGAAGCCAGACTGTCAACAAGCAAATATCTATATACTAAATAACTTCTAAAGAAAACTTTTATATTATACTTATGGGGTCCTTTCATAAAAATCAACTTTACTGAGGTATAACTTCCACATAATACAATCTATATATTTTAAGTGAACAGCTGGATTTTTTTGACAAATGCATACACTGGGGAAACTATTGTCTGCAATCAAGATACAGCAATTTCCATAATCCCAGAAAATTCCCTGATACCCCTTCCTTGTGAGCCCCTAGTCCTATCTCCCCCACCCTACATCAGGACAACCATTCTTCCACTCTCCCCTCACAGAGTAGTTTTGACTATTATAAGATTTCATATAAGTAGAGTTATCAATATACACTCTTTTATATCAGCTCTTTAAACAAAAAGAAAACTCATGTCTGTCCTTGCCTGTATCCACAGTTTATTGCTTTTATTACTGAATTGGATTCCTGCATGTGAGTGTATAGTAAGTTGCTTATACATTTCCCTAGTTGATGGGTGTTTGGGTTTAGATTACTTCCAAATTTTGGATTATTGTGAATAAAGCTATTATGAACATCCATGTACCAGTCTTTTTGCCAACATAAATTTCTCTTGAGTAAATACCTAGGTGAAAAATTGCTGGGTCATGTGCTATTAGCTGTTTAACTTCATAGGAAAATGCCAAACTTATCCTGAGTAACAGAAATCATCAATAGATTCACTCTTAAAGCTCTAATTAAAGAGATTTTGGAGAAGGGACTGGCTACCCACTCTTGCCTGGAGAATTCCATAGAAAGAGGAGCCTGGCAGGCTACAGTTCATGGGGTCACAAATAGTTGGACACAAAAAATAAGAGAGGAATCTAGGGTAGGGAAGGCCAAGAAGAGTGTTCAAAAACACATTCAGCTGCTTTGCTGGGGGAGCTGGCAGGGTCTTCTCTGGACAGCTCTACTGGCCACCTCCCTTGTGTCCACTTCACCCCAGGCTAATGGCTACTTTTGCCCCACCTTCAATGGACGTGTGGTCCCCCTCAGTGTTGTCTCTTCACTCTGTCTTCAGGGGAAGTCCTGATTGGTATGTCACTGACAGAGTCTTCTAGCAGCGTCAGGACTTGGAGGGGCCATCAGACTGGCTCACCCAGGAACTCCTACCCAGCTCCACTGCTGTAACGGCAACAGGCTATGGAGCCCTCTCGTTAGTGTAAAGCATATGCAAGGGGTATTCCCCCACTTCTCCCCCTTGAGAGGCGCCAGGCAAAGCTCACAGTGGGGACTCCAGCATTTCCCTCTGCCTGACAGGATCCAGCATGGGCCACCTGTCAGTGAGGCCTGCCCACAACCTAGCATGTTCTTGAGAACACGGGGGATCCCAACAACTATATCCCTAGTCAGGCCAGGAAATGTCTCATTTAATGTCATGTTACAAAAATTGCATCTGAACTACAAAAACCTATATGTTAACAATCAGGTGCCTGTTTTTATTATTTCAGAGGCATTCATTCTTCTATACAAGATAACTTCCCAAGACACCAAACTGAAATTTGATAACTGTAGGTTTTCTATTTGTTCACTGACATATATTTTTCACACAGGCTTTATCTTGTTTTCTAAGAGATAATAAACTCCCCTTAAAATCCTACCAGAATTCCCATCACCTTCAGAAAGGAAGAAAGAAGAGAAAATGACAAGGGGGTGGGTTGTAATTCCCCAAAGGCAGGGAATCTTGGAGCTTTGAAGCTTAAAAAAGTCAGGATACTCAGGGATCAAAGAGATCAAATTGCGGGTCCAAGGGGAACAAAGACCCCTTGGAATGTAAAGAAGCTTCTCAGGCTGCTGGCTCTGGGGACCTCATATTGGCCTTGTGCTGGGGTCAGGAACCCCATTCCCATCCTCCCCTGCCTTCTCCTATCCCTGTCTCAATTCACCACCTCCTGAGCCTGTAACAACTATTTGTTTGGCAGACTCCCGCTGGCTTCACTGAAGCTGTTCTTTCTTGCCTTGCTAAGTAACCAGAAATGTAGTTAAGGTGCCTTAAAATTCCCTTGTCTCTGAAATGAGCAGATTGCAAAGTACCTATTTGCAATTTTCATCTTCTTCTCTGTGTTTTTAAAGGGGAGCCAAATATACCCAAAGAAAAACATAATTTGAAAAGATATATGCATCCCAATGTTAACCCTCCTTCAGCATTTCCTCCATGTTGTTTGTACTGTCTTCAACACTGACACCAAGGATCGTGACACTTGCTTTTTTTCTTTCCCTTCCAGCATCTAAAAAATGGCAAACATTCAAACACTTCCATTTCCCCAAAGCCAGCAACACCAACAGAAATGCAAACTGAGCTCTAGCCAGGCTGGCATTAACACACTCCAGCACAACGTTCCCAAACATTGTCATGGCTCAGCACTGCAGGGTCACTGAGAAGGACACTCCAGACATGACATTGCTCTCTGCCAGCCCCCTGGTTCCTCCACATGTTGGCCTTAGAAGGTCCCAAGTGTGCCTCTTTGGAAACACACTGTCAGATGCCATCTATATTTAACAGACAAGCAGTCCTTCCTAAACAGTCTGAAAAACACGCTTTCAGGAGCACACTGTCAGGGCACCCAGGCCAGCCACTACACAGAAGCAGAAATTCAGCTTGCACAAGCAAGTTGGGACACACACACAAAAAAGGTCAGAACAAGTCTGAGTATGGCCAGGTCTGGAAGCACAGCAAATGAGTAATTAGCCAAGCCAAACATTGGACAAGTGGATACTTTTATGAGAGGACAGACAGTTTCAGCTGATTCATGTGGGAAAGAAGCACAGGGCTCCCCCGCCTGCACAGACCCCTCCCATGAAGGCTTTCCTCTTTCCAGCTCTAAGCCGTGGGAAGGATGCTCCAGGACTCCACCTCCTTCTCCTCCACATCTGGATTTCCTTCCATCTTCTCTTACTCTCCCCCTGCACATCCCATATCTGGTCCAAGCCTTCATTCTACCCCCTTTCATTAGAACAGTTCCCACATTATTTAGATCTGTAAGGGCCAATCTTAAAAGATGCTGTAAAAGTGCTGTACTCAATATGCCAGCAAATTTGGAAAACTCAGCAGTGGCCACAGGACTGGAAAAGGTCAGTTTTCATTCCAATCTCAAAAAAAGGCAATGCCAAAGAATGCTCAAAGTACTGCACAGTCGCACTCATCTCACACGCTAGCAAAGTAATGCTCAAAATTCTCCAAGTTAGGCTTCAACAGTACGTGAACCGAAAACTTTCAGATGTTCAAGCTGGATTTAGAAAGGCAAAGGAACCAGAGATCAAATTGCCAACATCCGTTGGATCATAGAAAAAGCAAGAGAGTTCCAGAAAAACAACTACGTCTGCTTCATTGACTATGCTAAAGCCTTTGACTATGTGGATCACAACAAACTGGAAAATACCAGACCACCGTACCTGCCTCCTGAGAAATCTGTATGCAGGTCAAGAAGCAACAGTTAGAACTGGACATGGAACAATGGGCTGGTTCCAAGTTGGGAAAGGAGTATATCAAGGCTGTATATTGTCAACCTGCTTATCTAACTTATATGCAGAGTACATCATGCAAAATGCCAGGACAGATGAAGCACAAGCTGAAATCAAGATTGGCTGGAGAAATATCAATAATCAGATATGCAGATGACATCATCCAATGGCAGAAAGCGAAGAGGAACTAAAGGGCCTCTTGATGAAAGTGAAAGAGGAGAGTGAAAAAGTTGACTTAAAACCCAACATTCAAAAAAACTAAGATTATGGCATCTGGTCCCATCATTTCATGGCAAATAGATGGGGAAACAATGAAAACAATGACAGGCTTTATTTTCTTGGGCTCCAAAATCACTGCAGATGGTGATTGCATCCATGAAATTAAAAGACACTTGCTCCTTGGAAGAAAAGCTATGACCAACCTAGATAGCATATTAAAAATCAGAGATATTACTTTGCCAACAAAGGTCTGTATAGTCAAAGTTAAGTAGTTATGGTTTTTTTAGTGTTATGTATAAATGTGAGAGTTGGACCATATAGAAAGCTGAGTGCCAAATAATTGACAATTTTGAACTGTGGCATTGGAGAAGACTCCTGAGAGTCCCTTGGTCTGAAAGGATATCAAAATTGTCAATCATAAAGGAAATCATCCCTAAATATTCATTGGAAGGACTGATACTGAAGCTGAAGCTCCAATACTGTGGCCACTTGATGTGAAGAACTGATTCACTGGAAAAGACCCTGATGTTGGGGAAGATTGAAGGCAGGAGGAGAAGGGGATGACAGAGGATGAGATGGTTGGATGGCATCACCAACTCAATGGACATGAGTTTGAGCAAGCTCCAGGAATTGGTGATGGACAGGGAAGATTGGCGTGCTGTAGTCCATGGGGTCGCAAAGAGTCAGACACAACTGAGTGACTGAACTGAACTGAACTGAAGGTCCAGTAGTTATTCTGAATATTTCACATGACCCAACCTTTACCTGTAATGAAGAAGTTCACGTGAATCAGTACTCAGGGTTGGACTCTTAGCACCCACCACATGCTAGCTCACCCACCCACAGGCAAGCTCACGCCAATCAGGAGTGCTGACTGGCAGAAAGGCACATCTCTGATTAAATTAAAATATACCTTTTTTTTTTAATGACTTGGAAGATTGCAATTGGTTTAGATGTACAACTGGATGAGAATCTTTCATTCTGGGGTACAGAAAAGGACAGAATCAAACTGGGTGAAGAGCTGCTACCCTTGCCCACTGACAAATGACACTGTCCTGGGATGCTGAAGGGGCCAGCCAGCTGAGTGTGACTGCTGATCCCTCCCCATGAGGGCCTCACAAGAAGCCAGCAGCCTCAAGGCAAGGCAGTTCTGGGCAATGGTAAGGAGGGGATGGAAGTCAAGGCTGAGGAAGTTCTGGGCATAGAAAGTCAGACAGCAGGACAGGGTGTGGCTGCAACCATTTTCAAGGGACACTGCAGGTGACTGATAAACATACACTATATCTTAGATTAGGAGAATGAGCACATGGTGGACAGAGAAATGGAAGCACTGGGGCAAGAAAAAGGGTTAAAGATAGGCTGGGTTTGGGTAAAATGAGAAAGACAAGAAAGGCAACATGGAACTTTTCTTGCTGTAGCAGGTCCTTAGAAAACCATTCCCAGGAGGCGGTTCTAAGACGGCAGAGGAATAGGACAGGGAGACCACTTTCTCCCCCACAGATTCATCAAAAGAACACTTGAACACTGTGTAAATTCCATAAAACAACTTCTGAATGCTGGCAGAGGACATCAGGCACCCAGAAAGGCAGCCCATTGTCTTCGAAAGGAGATGGAGAAGTCTTGAGGCTACTGTAAGAATAAGACTGAAAACCAGAGGCAGGAGGCTTAAGTCCAAATCCTGAGAACACCACAGAATTCCTGACTCCAGGGAACATTAATCGATAGGAGCTCATCAAATGCCTCCATACCTACACTGAAACCAAGCACCACCCAAGGGCCAACAAGTTCCAGAGAAAGACATACCACGCAAATTCTCCAGCAACACAGGAACATAGCCCTCAGTTTCAATATACAGGCTGCCCAACATCACACCAAATCCTCTGACATCTCAAAACTCATTACTGGACACTTCACTGCACTCCAGAGAGAAGAAATCCAGATCCACCCACCAGAATACCAACACAAGCTTTCCTAACCAGGAAGCCTTAACAAGCCACACGTCCAACTCCACCCACAGTGAGGAACCTCCACAATAAAGAGGAACCACAAACTGCCAGATTACGGAAAGGCCACCCCAAACACAGCAATATAAACAAGATGAAAAGGCAGAGGAATACCCAGCAGGTAAAGGAACAGGATAAATGCCCACCAAACCAAACAAAAGAGGAAGAGATAGGGAATCTACCTGATAAAGAATTCCGAACAATGTTAGTGAAAATGATCCAAAATCTTGAAAACAAAATGGAGTTACAGATAAATAGCCTGGAGACAAGGATTGAGAAGATGCAAGAAAGGTTTAACAAGGACCTAGAAGAAATTTAAAAGAGTCAATATATAATGAATAATGCAATAAATGAGATAAAAAAACACTCTGGAAGGAACAGTAGAGTAAGGGAGGCAGAAGATAGGATAAGTGAGGTAGAATATAGAATGGTAGAAATAAATGAAACAGAGAGGAAAAGGGAAATACGAATTAAAAGAAATAAGGACAACCTCAGAGACCTCTGGGACAATGTTAAACACCCCAACATTCGAATCATAGGAGTCCCAGAAGAAGAAGACAAAAAGAAAGACCATGAGACAATACTTGAGGAGATAATAGTTGAAAACTCCCCTAAAATGGGGAAGGAAATAATCAGCCAAGTCCAAGAAACCCAGAGAGTCCCAAACAGGATAAACCCAAGGCAAAACACCCCAAGACACATATTAATCAAATTAACAAAGATCAAACACAAGGAACAAATATTAAAAGCAGCAAGGGAAAAACAACGAATAACACACAAGGGGATTCCCATAAGGATAACAGCTGATCTTTCAATAGAAACTCTTCAGGCCAGGAGGGAATGGCAAGACATACTTAAAGTGATGAAAGAAAATAACCTACAGCCCAGATTACTGTACCCAGCAAGGATCTTATTCAAATATGAAGGAGAAATCAAAAGTTTTACAGACAAGCAAAAGCTGAGAGAATTCAGCTCCACCAAACCAGCTCTCCAACAAATGCTAAAGGATCTTCTCTAGACAGGAAACACAAAAAGGGTGTATAAACTCGAACCCAAAACAATAAAGGAAACGGCAATGGGATCATACTTATCAATAATTACCTTAAATGTAAATGGGTTGAATGCCCCAACCAAAAGACAAAGACTGGCTGAATGGATACAAAAACAAGACCCCTGTATATGTTGTCTACAAGAGACCCACCTTGAAACAGGGGACACATACAGACTGAAAATGAAGGGATGGAAAAAAATATTCCATGCAAATAGAGACCAAAAGAAAGCAGGAGTAGCAATACTCATATCAGATAAAATAGACTTTAAAACAAAGGCTGTGAAAAGAGACAAAGAAGGATACTACATAATGATCAAAGGATCAATCCAAGAAGAAGATATAACAATTATAAATATATATGCACCCAACATAGGAGCACTGCAATATGTAAGACAAATGCTAACAAGTATGAAAGGGGAAATTAACAATAACACAATAATAGTGGGAGACTTTAATACCCCACTCACACCTATGGATAGATAACTAAACAAAAAATTGACAAGGAAACACAAACTTTAAATGATACAATATACCAGTTAGACCTAATTGATATCTATAGGACATTTCACCCCAAAACAATGAATTTCACCTTTTTCTCAAGTGCACATGGAACCTTCTCCAGGATAGATCACATCCTGGGCCATAAATCTAGCCTTGGTAAATTCAAAAAAATTGAAATCATTCCAAGCATCTTTTCTGACCACAATGTGGTAAGATTAGATCTCAATTACAGGAGAAAAACTATTAAAAATTCCAACATATGGAGGCTGAACAACACACTGCTGAATAACCAACGAATCACAGAAGAAATAAAAAAAGAAATCAAAATATGCATAGAAATGAATGAAAATGAAAACACAACAACCCAAAACCTGTGGGACACTGTAAAAGCAGTGCTAAGGGGAAGGTTCATCGCAATACAGGCATACCTCAAGAAACAAGAAAAAAGTCAAATAAATAACCTAACTCTACACCTAAAGCAACTAAAAAAGGAAGAAACGCAGAACCCCAGGGTTAGTAGAAGGAAAGAAATCATAAAAATTAGGGCAGAAATAAATGCAAAAGAAACAAAAGAGACCATAGCAAAACTCAACAAAGCCAAAAGCTGGTTCTTTGAGAAGATTAATAAAATTGACAGACCATTAGCCAGACTCATCAAGAAACAAAGGGAGAAAAATCAAATCAATAAAATTAGAAATGAAAATGGAGAGATCACAACAGACAACACAGAAATACAAAGGATCATAAGAGATTACTATCAGCAATTATATGCCAATAAAATGGACAACTCGGAAGAAATGGACAAATTCTTAGAAAAGTACAACTTTCCAAAACTGAACCAGGAAGAAATAGAAAATCTTAACAGACCCATTACAAACACGGAAATTGAAACTGTAATCAGAAATCTTCCAGCAAACAAAAGCCCAGGACCAGATGGCTTCACAGCTGAATTCTACCAAAAATTTAGAGAAGAGCTAACACCTATCCTACTCAAACTCTTCCAGAAAATTGCAGAGGAAGGTAAACTTCCAAACTCATTCAATGAGGCCACCATCACCCTAACACCAAAACCTGACAAAGATGCCACAAAAAAAGAAAACTACAGGCCAAATTACTGATGAACATAGATGCAAAAATCCTTAACAAAATTCTAGCAAACAGAATTCAACAACATACTAAAAAGATCATACATCATGACCAAGTGGGCTTTATCCCAGGGATGGAAGGATGCTTCAATATCTGCAAATCAATCAACGTAATACACCACATTAACAAATTGAAAAACAAAAACCATATGATTATCTCAATAGATGCAGAGAAAGCCTTTGAAAAAATTCAACATCCATTTATGATAAAAACCCTCCAGAAACCAGGATTAGAAGGAACATACCTCAACATAATAAAAGCTATATATAACAAATCCACAGCAAACATTATCCTCAATGGTGAAAAATTGAAAGCATTTCCCCTAAAATCAGGAATAAGACAAGGGTGCCCACTCTCACCACTACTATTCAACATAGTTTTGGAAGTTTTGGCCACAGCAATCAGAGCAGAAAAAGAAATAAAAGGAATCCAAATTGGAAAAGAAGAAGTAAAACTCACTGTTTGCAGATGACATGATCCTCTACATAGAAAACCCTGAAGACTCCACCAGAAAATTACTAGAGCTAATCAATGAATATAGTAAAGTTGTAGGATATAAAGTCAACACACAGAAATCCCTTGTATTCCTATACACTAATAATGAGAAAATAGAAAGAGAAATTAAGGAAACAATTCCATTCACCATTGCAATGAAAAGAATAAAATACTTAGGAATATATCTACCTAAAGAAACAAAAGACCTATATATAGAAAACTATAAAACACTGGTGAAAGAAATAAAAGAGGACACAAATAGATGAAGAAATATACCATGTTCATGGATTGGAAGAATCAATATAGTGAAAATGAGTATGCTACCGAAAGTAATCTATAAATTCAATCCAATCCCTATCAAGCAACCAATGCTATTTTTCACAGAGCTAGAACAAATAATTTCACAATTTGTATGGAAATACAAAAAACCTCAAATACCCAAAGCAATCTTGAGAAAGAAGAATGGAACTGGAGGAATCAACCTCCCTGACTTCAGGCTCTACTACAAAGCCACAGTCATCAAGACAGTATGGTACCTGCACAAAGACAGAAATATAGATCAATGGAACAAAATAGAAAGCCCAGAGATAAATCCATGCACCTATGGACAGCTTATCTTTGACAAAGGAGGCAAGAATATACAATAGAGAAAAGACAATCTCTTTAACAAGTGGTGCTGGGAAAACTGGTCAACCGCTTGTAAAAGAATGAAACTAGAACACTTTCTAACACCAAACACAAAGATAAACTCAAAATGGATTAAAGATCTAAACGTAAGACCAGAAACTATAAAGCTCCTAGAGGAGAACATAGGCAAAACACTCTCCGACATAAATCACAGCAGGATCCTCTATGATCCACCTCCCAGAGTAATGGAAATAAAAGTAAAAATAAACAAATGGGATCTAATTAAAATTAAAGGCTTCTGCACAACAACAGAAACTATAAGCAAGGTGAAAAGACAGCCTTCAGAATGGGAGAAAATAATAGCAAATGAAGCAACTGACAAACAACTAATCTCAAAAACATACAAGCAACTCCTGCAGCTCAATTCCAGAAAAATAAATGACCCAATCAAAAAATGGGCCACAGAGCTAAACAGACATTTCTCCAAAGAAGACATAC
Organism: Capra hircus; assembly: GCF_001704415.2. Classification (NCBI taxonomy): domain Eukaryota; kingdom Metazoa; phylum Chordata; class Mammalia; order Artiodactyla; family Bovidae; genus Capra; species Capra hircus. The sequence goes on from NC_030810.1 coordinate 16,519,593, forward strand.
AGATGGCTAACAAACACATGAAAAGATGTTCAACATCACTCATTATCAGAGAAATGCAAATCAAAACCACAATGAGGTACCATTTCATGCCAGTCAGAATGGCTGCTATCTGAAAGTCTACAAGCAATAAATGCTGGAGAGGGTGTGGAGAAAAGGGAACTGTCTTACACTGTTAGTAGGAATACAAACTGGTACAGCCACTATGGAGAACAGTGTGGAGATTCCTTAAAAAACTGGAAATAGAACTGCCTTATGACCCAGCAATCCCACTGCTGGGCATACACACCGAGGAAACCAGAATTGAAAGAGACACGTGTACCCAGTGTTCATCGCAGCATTGTTTATAATAGCCAGGACATGGAAGCAACCTAGATGTTCATCAGCAGATGAATGGATAAGAAAGCTGTGGTACATATACACAATGGAGTATTATTCAGCCATTAAAAAGAATGCATTTGAATCAGTTCTAATGAGGTGGATGAAACTGGAGCCTATTATACAGAGTGAAGTAAGACAGAAAGAAAAACATCAATACAGTATAATAACACATATATATGGAATTTAGAAAGATGGTAACAATAACCCTGTATGCGAGACAGCAAAAGAGACACAGATGTATAGAACAGTCTTTTGGACTCTGTGGGAGAGGGCAAGGGTGGGATGATTTGGGAGAATGGCATTGAAACATGTATATTATCATAAGTGAAAGAATTGCCAGTCAGGGTTCGATGCATGATACAGGGTGCTCAGGGCTGGTGCACTGGGATGACCCAGAGGGATGGGATGGGGAGGGAGGTGGGAGGGGGGTTCAGGATGGGGAACATATGTACACCTGTGGCGGATTCATGCCAATGTATGGCAAAACCAATACAATATTGTAAAGTAATTAGCCTCCAATTAAAATAAATAAATTTACATTAAAAAGAAAAAAAAGAAAAGAAAACCACTCCCAATTCTGGAGTGATTTTTCCAGAAGTTAAAGACAGCAACAGGCAACATTCCAAAGGAAAGACTGTTCATTGGTCAAAATGCACCCTCAGTTGTTAATACACAAGCATGCCACTAATCCCAGCACTGCCCCAGTGAACATTGATTGACTATATAATTCATTATACACTGAATTTCAAAAGTTGCTTCCTGTACCTATTAATACATTTGAACATATTTGAAAATAAGGTGTGGTAAAAGAGGAGGCTTGTTCTGGAACCAGGCTTCCTGGATACAAATTCCAACTCTGCAACACTCTAGCTGTGTGACATTTGGCCAATTCTTCATCCTTTCTGTGCAGCTCTTTTCCCCTCTGTAAAATGGAGACAAGAACAATGCCCATCTCAAAGTGAACTCTCAGTAAACATTAGCTGTTTGGGGGGGCTGTGCTAGGTCTTTGTTGCTGTGAGTGAGCTTTCTCTAATTGCAGTGAGCAGGAGCTACTCTCCAGTTGCTATATTGGAGCTTTCCTTGTTGTAAAGCTTGGGCTCTGGGGCAAGTGGGCTTCAGTAGTTGTGACACACAGGCTCAGCAGTTGTGGTTCCCAGGCTCTAGAGCACAGGCTCAGTATTTGTGGCATGTTGGGTTAGTTATTCCTAGGCATGTGGCATCTTCCCAGACCAGGACTCAAACCCATGTCTCCTGCATTGGCAGGTGGATTCTTTACCATTGAGCCATCAGGGAAGTCCATAAATGTTAGCTTTCATTTTTTAAAAGCCTTAGGATTAAAATGGATGAGTGAAAGACGTGGGGTGTTGACCAGTTTATGACGATTCCTTTTCTTCTCAAGTTAGTGCTGAATTAGCTTGTTCTTCGTTGATCATGGTGAGCTTGAGTTACATCCAGAGACACAGCCTTTCCTGTCTGTCTGTCTGTGGAGGCAACCATATCAGTTGCTTGGCCCACTGTTCTTCTGATCTCTATTCTGCTAGACCTGAATTCCCCTCAAGGCTCTCTTTCAAGTCCCCTGAATACCCCTACAAAAGTCAGGCCTCTTAGTTACATTTTACTGTTCTGTCCAAGGTCCCTCAAACAGTCTTCAAGAAGAGGTGACCCCACCATGACAGACGATCCTGACAGCACCCTTGTAGGGCCTGTTGGATAAAAGCTATTTAATGACACCTGTCAAAGCATAAAAAGCAAACTTTTATTAGAGGGCCATCATGATAGATGTAGGGACCACTGTCATGGGGTTCTGCAGTAGGTGAGAGAGGTGGGACTCAACTCTGAATACAATAAAGTAAAGGGGAAAGTTATAACCACAGAGCAAGGCATGGGGTTAGTGGATGGAGAATTACTAAGAGGAAACACCAAGGGTCAGGGGTGTTCTGACTAACCCAACCCAACAGGTTCCTGCTGAAGACAGGCTGGGGTGATGAGATACCACCAGGGGAAGGAGATGGAGGAAAAAGAGCCTGATCAGATATTGAGGGTGATCAGACATGCAGAATGGAGGGTTCTGATTAAATCAACTTAGCAAGACTCTGGCTAAAACTGGACAATGCAGAAACAAACACAGAGGCTCAAAAGGCAAAAACTAATTGAAAAAGGAGGGCCTGCCTAAAGTTTGGTCACCAAGAGAATCTTTGTCAGGCCCTGCCTCCAGAACAGCGTGTTTGTGAATGAGGCCCACATTTTTAAGGAGATATGAGTCTTTGGATAAGCTACTTTTGTGCTGGGAAAAGGAGGAACAGGGGCTGGGAAGAAGGGGGTGTGGAAGGAGGGGGGAGGGGTGTGGCCATGGGGAAAGGGGTGTGGCCCTGGGGAAAGGGGTGTGGCCCTGGGGGAAAGACCGAGCCTAAGTGCTTCCAGCAGCATGGACACAATTCTGCTCTTAACATGGTTCAACTCCTATATAGGATAATGCAGTCATTCAGCCTCCTAGGATCCTAAGACCAGGATGGTTTCATCCTTTGGTTTCATGTTTATTAGTTTCCTTCTTGGTTTACGTTGGAATCAAAGGTTTCACTGTATGGACACCAAACTAATTCAGGCTCTTTTAATCCAACATAAGAAAGAAAAATGTGGTTTCCAGTGAGTCAATGTCGATGGACACAAAGCCAAGAGGACAGAGAAAAGGCCTCTCCTCCCCAGATGGCCTTTCTCTGCAGTGGAGTGGTACGGGGGACAGGGCGGGGCGAGCGAGAGGAAGGAGTGAGCTGGAGTCTCATCCCATAACTGCTGAAACCGTGTCAGCAAAAAGCATCGCCTTGCACCTGTCTCAGCTTAGTGCCTTTCCACAGCCCTAGAGGAAAGGCTCAGAACCGTCCCCAGGATTTCTGACATTCTCCCCCACATCCTAGACCGGGCTCAGAGGAGAACCCTCTGGGATTCAGGGCTAAGCTGTGTCTTCAGGTCAGCCTGCCCACACAATCCAGGCCACATGCACACACACACACACACACACACACACCTCTGCACACTGAAGATGCACAGGAGAAGCAACAGAACCACTCTAAGAATTTACAAAGGCACTGGACCACCATCAGCAGCGGTGCACAGAGCTGTGTGTATGTCTGACTCTGAAAGTAACTGTCTCCAGGCAGGAAGAGACACAAATGAAGCTGCCTTCCAGCTGGAGCAAATAGAGGCTTTGTTTTCTCACTGGAGTGCTGTAGGAATTGACAGTTTGGGGGAAATAACATAAAATCTAAGAGTCCTGGTTCCCATGCTAGAAGACAAACCAGATCTATTCATTCAACAAGCATTAAATACCCACTGCTTAATTAATACAGCAACCATGCTCTCTCTGCAGAGATGCAGGGCCGGGCAATCCCGTGGGGTGGCATCCTCGCCACAGAGACCTCTCTAGACAGGGAGGATGAGCACACAGCTCCTGTCATTGTGGATGTTTCCTTGTATCACTGGTGAGGGGATACAAATAAAAACTGGGAAAAATCAAACCTCTGCCATGATGTCTTCATTTGCATCAATGAGTTCCTTTTTTAACAAAGTGCTATGTTCAGGGAACACATCCATTTACTGATTGTTCCTACAGAAAGACCCTCTCTCCACGAGGAGACTGCTTCAAGCAGAAATCTGTTCGCTTGTTTGATGGGGTTTGTGCATTTTTAGTTCCCTACTGTCTGTTTCATGACCCCACTGAGGAGGGGTGTCTTCCTAGGAATATGGATGTTGAAACTCCTCCTAATGACTTCTGTGTGAAAGGAAAACATGTATGTCCCATGTCCCTTACACATCATTTACTCTACCCTGAGCTTGATGTACACGATAGAGTCTAAAATCTAATGAGCACAGTGGTAAAGGCTTCACCCTCACTGAGTCATTTGGCTCTCCCAAGAGCTCTGTGAAGTAAGTTTTATCCCTGTCTTACAGACGAGGAATCTGAGGCTCTAAGAACAGTCTTCCCAAGGTCCTATAAAGCGGTAGGGCCAGAATTCTAATCCAGCCCAAGTTTCTCCAAATCTAGGGTCTTGGGCCTGTACCAGAAATCTTCCAGGCCATAGTCCTCTCCCCGGTCAACAGAACCTTGGCATCCTGGCAAGGCTGGACCATGTCAGGAGTGTTTCTGGGTTAGTTCTGAATTACAAGCCCTTCCCTAGAGCAGATTTCTTGGAAGTGCAGGCCTTGTGAGACCCATGAGGAAAAAGAACAGAACAAGATCAGGAAGCCTACTTTGCATCCGGCAAAACACAGCCACCTGCTTCAGGGCCAACTGCCCTTGCTCAGGGCTTCTTCACCAACAGTTCAAGAGGGGCCTTTGCCAACTTCACCTTTTCTGTCTTGGTGTGCCTGCCTTTAAACATACAATCATGCCTATCCTATAGGGCTGCCATGAGGAGTCAGCATCTTAAGAATCCTTCCACATCTGACAAGATGCCTAGCACACTCTGGTCGGTAAGTGATGCAATTATTGCTATTATTTCTTGGTGGAGTCCCAGACTTATTTCTAGATCCACCTGAGGGAAGAGGAGAGCAGCCCTCCTCAGTGAGGGAGAGTGTTTTGTCATCAGCACTTTTTAGAATTTCTGGTGCATGGTGAGAGCAAAAAGCAAACAGACTTTTAATGGGTTTTATTATTGCTTTAAAATTCTCTACAGACAATATACCTCCTTCTTGCCTGCACCTGTGGGAGATTCCTCCCATTCCCTCCCTCCCGCTCCAAGTTCCTTCCCCACCAGATGCATGCCACAGCCTAGATGGCTTCCAGTTTCCCTAGAGAGGGAATAGAGAGATAGTGGCCATATCTCCCACCCTCCCCCCATGGCAATCCTAACACTTCAGGGATAAAGAGAGCAGATCCTACATGCACATGTGAGCCTGTACACAGAGGGCCTCCCTGAAATGCTATCAAGGAGAGGGAGAGGCTCATGCAAAGCTAAGCTCATCACTGGGAGAGAATATGCTGGTTAGGAAGGCTGGTGGTGGCAGGGTGGGGTGGGGGCCACAGAGAGACTGGGCTGGGGAAATAGTCAATGGTCAATCTTCTAGGGCTGTGTAGCTCATATTAAGAATTTTCCATCATCTTTCATTCAGCAAGAAACCACAGACATGATCAGGGCCAGGGCAAAGAACAGTCTGGAAGGATCAAGGTAGGGCTTGGGGGACCAGTTAGGAAGATTTGGCCAAAGCCAAGCCTGGACAAAGGGGTGGAAGTCAGAATAGACAAACCCATGGCCTTAAGAAGAGGGATGGAGAGGATGTGGTGATGGGTGTGATAAGCAGTGAAGACGAGAGGGGGAAGTCTGGGTTCTGACTCAAGCGGTTGGAGGTGCACCTTCCTGATAGGGGGACGTCAAAGAGGAGAGACTCAAAGGCTGAGGGTGGGGCTGACAGGGTGGGGGAGTGGGTGTGAGCAGATATTGAGCCATGTTGTGCACATGTGGGGTCATCCAAACGGAGATGTCAAGAAGACAGTTGTATAGATAGTCAGGTGTTCCAAAGAGTGGTCTGGATGGAATGTTTGGAAATTGAACCCAGCAGGGAGTCCACAGGAAGAAGAGGTCCTGGGCTACTTTGGCTCTTAATGGCCAAGCAGAGGGGGTGTGAGCCACGGCAAAAGAGACCAGGTAGAGTAAGCCAGGAAAATGGGACAGAAACCAGGAGGGGCTGGTGGCTCAGAAGTCAAGGGCAGAAAAGAAGATGCAGAGTCTTTTAATGCAACTTAATAAAATGCTGCCCAGAAAGCAAGAAAGATGAAGTCTGACCTCCACCGGTCGTGATGGGCATGCAGGTCAGAGGTCTTCTTATGAGGAGTGGGTGTGATTCATACAAAGGCTGAAGAGGGAGTGGGTGGGAAGACAGGCACTCAGACCTCAGGCAGCTGCCCCAACATTACCTTCCTTCAGCACCACTCGGCATCTCTCCCTCCCAGCCTTGATCTCAATGTGTGGTTATCCCGCTTATTGATTTGTTTGCTTGCTGCCTTCTTCCCTCCCAGAAGGGTAAGGTCTGTTAGGACAAGTGCTTACTTTTCTGCACAGTTGTATCCCCCAACACCTAGCAGAATGCTTGGCGCCAAACAGGGATGCAAGAAATAGCTGTTGAATATTGAATGACTGAGATAGAAACAGACAGTAGTGATAGTTTGGTAAATAAAAAGTGAGAGGGGGATCTGGAAAAGGAGTGGGCTGCATGCAGAAGCTACTGATGGAATTCGCCTTTGGTGAGAAGGAGAGAGAGGGATGGGTGCCCCTGAGACAGTGGGGTACCAGGGGTAGGGAGACAGTGCCTTGCATTCACCCTCACCACCATGAGAGGTAAAACAGAGACTGAGAGGTATCTTTGGGGTCTAAATGACATCTAACCCATAGCCCTGGCCTGAGGACATGTTCCCCCAGAGTAGGACAAGGATTCCTTGTGATTCATTAAAGAAATGCTCCCAAGGGACTCAGGAAAAGAGTCGGGGGAGAGACAAGCCACTCTAACCTCAGGTGAAGTCCCAGCTTCAGCCTGACCCCAGGAGACTCCTGGAGTACAAACTTGGCCTCCTCCTGAATCTGCTCCCTCCTCCCCAAGGCAAGGCAGCTACGTTTCTCATTCCCACACCAGTTAATACTGGCTACCGAGATACCGAGATATCAAGAGGTCAATTCTTTAAAGGGGCAGCAAAGGCCATAGCAGCTGTGGGGTGGGAGCACAAAGTGATCCCAGGGTGTCCAGGCAGAGCACCAACAAGGTCTATTAAATCTGTCCCGATCACCCCAGAAGAGCCACCCAACAACCAACCTCATTCCAGGAGGCGGGAGGGCACAGGGCTAGTTACCAGTTAGAATCACTTTTGTTCTGGAAAACAATCCTACAAAGAAAGATACCAAGGCTGCTTGTTGTTGCTGTTGTTAGTCCTAAATCTGACTCTTTACAACCCCTCCAGACTCCTCTGTCTATGGGATTTCCCAGGCAAGAATACTGGAGTGGGTTGCCATTTCCTTCTCCAGGGGATCTTCCTGACCCAGGGATCAAACCCGTGTCTCCTGCATTGAAGGTAGATTCTTTACCATTGGGCCACCAAGAAGCCCTTATCAAGGCTGCTAGAGCACACAAAAGTGTTCTTCTTGGAAAATGATAAGGACATGAATTAGTCCTGCTACTAATACTGAATATGATGTATAATTCTCAAGAAAGTATGTAGAGTGTTCAGAAATACTTAAAAGTCGAAAAGGAGGAAACTGTAGAACCTGCATTACAATCCTCGGACATATTTACTATCATCACAGAATGTGATATTGTGGCATCCTCAGAAATAAAATCAATTGAAATAAAATCAACCAACCAATATTTACTGAACACCTGCTGTACATCCAGCTCTGTGCCAGAAAAGGTGATGTGGAAAAATGACTTCTGTGCTAGAAGTTCATCATCAGGCCAGGGAGCAGGTGATATTCCTGAAATAAAGAACAAGGTAAAACAGGACCTGCGGGAGGCAATGTAGTTTGATGGTTAAAAGTGGGGCCTCAGAGTCAGATTGCTTGGGATTACTTCAGTTTCTGCCTCAGTTTTCCAATCTGCAGAATGGAGTAATAATAGTACTTCCTTCACAAGATTCTATTGAGAATAAAATGAAGTCATTTGTGTAAAGCCCTTAGAGAAATGCCTTATGCATACAGCAAGCACTCAGTCCTTGGGAGTTTCACTGCTGCAGGCATTATCAGAGGTGAGGAATGGAAAAATCACCCGATTTGTCTTCTATCTGGCTCTGTTCAAGAAGGACCCAGACATTTATGCCTGGCGAGGGGCCATACCAGATAAGAAATCAAGACATGAAGGAGGCTCCAGAGGAAGGAGATATATGCATACTTGTGGCTGATTCACATGGTTGCACTGAAGAAACCAACACAATTGTAAAACAATTATCCTCCAATTAAAAGTAAATTTAAAAATAAAAAATCCATTTCTTAGGGAGGAAGATGGGAGGGAGGTTCAAAAGGGAGGGGATACATGTATACTTGTGACAGATTCATGTTGAGGCTTGACAGAAAGCAAGAAAATTCTGTAAAGCAATTATCCTTCAATTAAAAAATAAATTAATTTTAAAAAAGAAAAAGAAACATCCATCCTTGTTTTCCTGGACACAAGTGCAAACTAAGCAAGGATCAAGAGTTGGGACACGGCATGTACCTCTCCTGGGCTGGCCTGGGGTGGAGGCTGGTGGCTTTCCATCCTGGGAGCCTATCAGACATGAAGCACATACATGCTCAGACTCTAGAGAGCACTGGGTCAGTAAGGAAGCACTGGGAAAGTCATCAGCATCTTTGTATCCTTATCAGTGCTTTCCTGCCCAGCACCTGGGAGCCAGTGCTGACAGGTTCCTGATCAGCAACAGAACGGGTCGTTCAGGCCCAAGCGATGCAATCACACATGTGTTCCATCCTGCACCTCCACTCCAGTCGTGTGACCTTGGGCCAGTGACTTTGACCTCTGGAGGCTCGAGTCCCTAGTCTGTAAAACAGTTCTCAGACTTGGCTACACTTTAAAATCACTGCAGGAATGTTTAAAAGTCCAAATGCCCAGGACTTACCCCAGACCAATAAAGTCAGAATTCCCAGGAAGGGAAACACTGCTGAAAGGCAAATGGCCATCATCTACTCATCAGAATGAATTAACTGAGATTAATCATGGAAATGTTTAATACCATGTTTTGCACAGTGTCCGAGCAAAGGTGGTTAACACATCATACCACTCAGAGTTCTCTGCCCAGACCCACAGAGGATCATACTCTGGGAGCTTCATTCTTTCCACAGAAAACTTCTGTTCAGATGCCTCACTTTGGCAAGTATCAAGGATCAAACTCACATTTTGATATCTCTAGTTCTCTGATCATCCTGGCCCTGAATCATCTTATTCTTCAAGAGAGAAAAGGTCAGACCCAGAAAGAGTTTCTCTGGATGTAGCGTTGTGAAGCTAAGTCCTCATTTCCAATTATGCACTCAATGGCCTCTTGTCCCTCATCCTAATAAGAGAGTCACCATCGAAAGGAAGCCTGAGTCCTTGGCTTACAGGGGTGACAGGGCCCAGGGATGGGCATCCACAGCCCTGGCTGCCCTGGAGGCTGCCTGTACACTTACATCCTTAATAGAGTTGCAGGAAAAACAGTTCTGAGCCTGTGGCTCCCCTGCCGTATCATTCATTGACACAGGGCTTCAAACCTTGTAATACATGAAGATGTGTGCAAACCTGGGTGTGAGGATTTCAGAGCGTAGCAGGGGCTTTCCCTTCCAGGCCTTGTTTCCTGCCTTACTGGTGTGTCCAGAAAGGGAACTGGGACAAAGCAAACAAGTGGGATCCCTTGCAACTTATAGTTATACAGTTATGTTTTTTCTGTAATAAACATTTGGGAGAAATGAACAGAGCTCCAGTTCAAGGAGTAAAAAGGGGGCAGCCAGCATCCTAGCTGGAAGAAGAACTGGCGGGTGACAAGGGAAAACAGTGCTGCCCGACAGTGGAGAGACAGTGTTTGCAGTTTAATGAGAGCTAGGATGCCAGGGTGTCAGGCAACAGAGCTGGATGGAGACTGTTCCAATCTCACCATGAGTTGAAAAAAAAAAAAAAAGACAGAGATCTGATCATGTGTGTACCAGATTCTGAGATCCCTTTTTGTCAAGCCATTCAACAACACAGTATTTATTTATTATTTTTATTTGATTTTATTTAGCTGCATGGCTTGTGGGATCATAGTTCCCCAACCAAGGGGAACCCCAAACCTCAGCCCTCAGCGGTGAAAGCATGGAGTTCAAACCATTGTACTGCTGGGGAATTTTGAACATTGTATTTACTATAGGATAAGCATATCCATCTATCTATCTAGCAACTGATCAATATTTCACAGCCCCATTCAATAAGTACTCTGTCTCACTTTGCAGATGAGGAAATTGAGGCATGTAGAGGTTAAGTGATGTGTCCAAGGGCATACGGCTAACCTGTGACAGAGTAAAATATAAACCCTGGACTATGCACCTGGCAGCCTGGCTCCAAGGCCTGTGCTCTCAGATCCTATTCCGCACTGTCTCTAGGCTAGTAAGGGCGTCAACAGACAATTAGAATAACATGTCTCCAGGATATACTAAGGATGAGCATAGGTGATGGTGTCCAAAATCCCACTATTTAATGCTCACTCATTAGAAAGAAAACGGAAGGAGCCACCTGGTGACAGCCTGGCAGTCACAAAGGCAGATAAAATGAACCTTCCAATTGCTGGAGCGACAAAGAAGAAAAGAAACTTGATTCACTCAAGAGAAATGAAAATATACGTACACAAAAAGATCTTATGTGATTGTTTGCAGCAGTTCTTTTTACAGTAGCCAAAAATTTGGAAGCAACCTGAGTTTCTATCGAGAGATGAATGGATCAACAATTTGCAGTACATCCATACAACAGAACGCTACTTGGCCACATAGAAGAGGAATAGCTGATGCTCCCATCAGGAGTGAATCTCAAAGCCTTGGGCTGAGGGAACAAAATCAAAATTAAAAAAAGGGGGGGCCTTTATTTTATGATTCCATATAGGGAACAAAATCAAGAGCAAAAAAATAAAAGCTTTATTTTATGATTCCATCTATATGGAGTTCTGTGTGCGTTAATCACTCAGTCGTGTCCAATTTGTTACGACCCCATGGACTGTAGCCACTGGGCTCCTCTGTCCATGGAATTTTCCAGGCAAGAATACTGGAGTGGGTTGCCATTCCCATCTCCAGATATGGAGCCCTAGAAAAGGCAAATTCCAGTTTCAGGAAACAGGTCAGTGCTTGCCAATGGAAGAGAGCAGGAGGGAAGAAATGAGTGAAAGGGGTCCAAGAGAACTTTGGGGAGATGATGAAAATGTTCTATATGTTAACTGTGATGTGGCTACATGGGTGTTAAGACATTTTTCAAAACTCATTGAATTGGACGTGTAAGAGAGCGAATTTTATTATTTGTATATTATACTCCATTTAAAAAAGAGATCTGATGTGATACAGCCCCCTCTGAGGTGCCAGGAGTGAGTGTATACGTTCTGCTTCCTTCGCTTCTTTCTTTTCTTTTCCTTCTTTCCCACTTTCCTTCCCCTCTCCCCTCCTTCCTCCCCCTCCCTTCCTTCTTTCTTCCGTCCCCCTCCCTCTCTCCTTCCCTCCTTCTCTCCATCCCTCCTTCCTTCCACCTTTCCTCCTTCCCTTCCTTTCTCTCTCTCCTGAAAGCCTACTCTCTAGAGCCCTTCCCAAGCCAAGCCTCGTGGCAGGCTGCTGAGTTCTGAGCATTCCCAGCGCTGCCATTACAAATTAGTGGAAGTGATCAGACACCAGGCAGACTGATTCGCAGCTGACCTCAGAGGGGCAGATGTTCAGCAAAACCGGCCAGTGACCCACAGAGAAGGCTGGCAAGCCCACGAGGCTCTCCTTGGGCTCCTCGGTGACTTTGGCCTCCCAGGTAGAAACTATGCATATATTAGATGAAAAAGAGGAAACACCTTTCCAAGATTCACTTGGGCTGGGGAGGGAGGGAGATCATTTGTCTCTGTCCAAGAAAAAATGTTCACTCACCCTTGAATTGTTATCTCCAGAACATTCAGGACTGGGGGGCAGGGCTGAGGGGCTACAGCATGGGAGAAAGGGCAGTGGAGAGGGTCATACTGCTCTGAAGTGGCAACAAGATGAGCTCTTAGCATCCCAAACCCTGAAAAGGGTGGAGGTAGAGGAGGAAACCTGCCCCCACCCCGTTCTCACCTGGCTACCTAAGTAAGACAGCACCACATCGGGGTACCCCTTCCCCAGGCTGGATGAGAAAGGACCAGAGACATCGACAGGGCAGGGAGGCAGTGGGCATGGGACCAGAACACGAGACTGGCAAGGGTCCCTCCCCTGGGCCCGCAGGAGGCTCGAGGCAGCCGGAATGTCCATCTGCTGTGCCCTACCACCAGCGGCCTCACAGGAAGGGACGGGGACAATGACGACCTGAAGGCCCTTTGCTCAGAAGTCATACCAGGAAGTGAGAAGCAGGGCCCACCGGCCTAGGGTAAATCACATCGCAGGCATCCGTCAGGACTCTCCAGGACGAACCCATCACAGCAACAGAGAGCTGTGAAAGCCTTTGGCCAAAAGGCCTGAACGTTGAGTTCAGCGAAGCACAACCAGCCACACGGGCAGTGGGAGGGGCAGGGGATGCCAGCTGCCATCTGAGCCTTTTGCTGGAAATGGAGCGAGCCAGTCTTAGAGAACAAGATGACAGCACTTTTATTTTTCCCCAAAGAGAGCTGGTCTCCAGGTGGTGAAACCTATCATTCAACAACAAGCTAAGAATAGAGAGATAAGGGTGGCATGAAGGTAGAACTCCAGCCCAAGACGTGGGGAAAACACACACACACACACACACACACACACACACACACACACACACACACACACACACACACAGGCATCCAGAGAAGAGGTGAGTGATTTTAGGCACCTCGTTCTTAGTAAATAAAAGAAGGCAGAGGCAGTCTCTAACCCAAATTCACTCTGTTCTAGGTTTGGAACAGAACTAGATCTCGGGGAAATGTTCTATCAAAACAGAACTGTCAAGATGTGGAACTGGAAAGCAACCAAAAACCCATCAGCTCCTCCAGGTTACCAAGAAAGAAGAACAAATCCCTAGTAGCTGATGTGCTTCTGCATTTACAAGGCTAAACTGTCTGTCATCTCTTCAATACCACTCATTTCTACTTTGCCAGGCTCTTACTGGCAAGTTTAGAATATTCACACTCAGTCCACTAGCACCAACTCATCGTCTATCTTAGGAAAAAAGAAACCTGGAAGAAACCTGTCTAAGTTATACTATTAAGAGCACACCATCCTACCTATGGAATGAATCATGGAATAAACTGAATAAATCATTGTAATACAGTGTTAGTCGCTCAGTCATGTCTGACTCTTTGTGAACCCATGGACTGTAGCCCACCAGACTCTTCTGTCCATGGGATACTCCAGGCAAGCATACTGGAATGGGTTGCCATTGTCTTCTTCAGGGGATTGACATGTGTAAATATATACATCCTGTAAAAAGACTCAGCACTGCCTTTCATAATTAACAAGAGTTAAGGTTTACTGTGGTATTTGAGAAAACTCTGTAGACTTTGATTTTCAGTGCTATGGTGGGTCAAGTATACAGGCAACTCTACTGAAAACAACTAAGAAAACTGGATACTAGAGAGAAAACATCTTTTTAAATGACTCACAAGCTGAGAAACTGATAAGAAATTTTTTAACAAGGTGATATTCACATAACATGATGGAAATTAATTTTCAGTTATTCTGGAAGCTTTGGAGATGTCCATAATTGAGACTAGTAATTCTACTCCTGTGTATATTCTCTAAGTCACCTTCTATATATGCTCACTGGGGGAAGTTCACAGCAGTACCATCTACAGCAGCAAAAAACTGGAAATAATAATAATTCGTGTTCATTGGTAACAGAATAGATACATATACCATACTATATTCACTCCATGGAATTACAGTTCAGCAAAATGAACAAACGCGCGATAGTCAACGATATGGACAAATCTAGGAGTGAAATTACTTTGCCAGCAAAGGTCCATCTAGTCAAGGCTATGGTTTTTCCAGTGGTCATGTATGGATATGAGAGTTGGACTGTGAAGAAAGCTGAGCACCAAAGAATTGATGCTTTTGAACTGTGGTGTTGGAGAAGACTCTTGTGAGTCCCTTGGACTGCAAGGAGATCCAACCCGTCCATCCTAAGGGATAGCAGTCCTGGGTGTCCTTTGGAAGGACTGATGCTGAAGCTGAAACTCCAATACTTTGGCCACCTCATGCGAAGAGTTGACTCATTGGAAAAGACTCTGATGCTGGGAGGGATTGGGGGCAGGAGGAGAAGGGGACGACAGAGGATGAGATGGCTGGATGGCATCACTGATTCGATGGACATGAGTCTGAGTGAACTCCGGGAGTTGGTGATGGACAAGGAGGCCTGGCGTGCTGCGATTCATGGGGTCGCAAAGAGTCGGACACAACTGAGCGACTGAACTGAACTGAGGAGTGAAATATTTAACAACTAGTTGGCACAGGGATTGGTAGTCAGAAGGGACCCCAACTGTAATATCAGAGATGACCAACACCCACTGCTGTGCCAGGTGTGATCCCTTTAGGAAGGTGAAGGGACTTGAAGTCTCATGGGAGTACACAGGTAAGCAGCAATTCACCACCAACTAACATGGAAATATTTCAGTATTTCCGTTGTTTGTCATTCAGTGCAGCCTCTGGTATGCATGGCTAACTAGGAACACAAGTTTATAAACAGTAAGATTCCGCTGATGTAATGTTCAAAAACAAGTACAACTAAAGCTCTGGTCTAGAGATGCAAATATAAAGGGTGAGACAATAAAGAAGAGCATGGGGAAACGATACAAACGCGTCCAGAAAAATGGCTATCCCTAAAAAGAGAGAAGTAGGAAGGGATGGAGAGAGGTACCACTCTTCCAATGTAAAAGTAACTGTCTTTTTTTTTCTTAAACTGAGTGGCAAGGACATGAGTGTTGGTCCTAATATAATATAAAGAATGATTATTCTTTGTACCTTTATATATAGTATACAAGTGTTCTTTTGTATCCAGTGGTTATTTCATTAAAATCATTTAAAAGGAATTCATTCGGAAAAATTTAATAAGAAACTCTCATATCATACATATCTCTATGGTTCCTGCCATAACTATTCTAGGGCCTTGGCAAAAATGATCTCCTCAGTTGTAATTATAGTTGGTGGAACTCTTAAACCCACTTAAAACTCTATGAGCTTCTTCCCAAATCACTCCACAAACATTTTTGTAAGAATCCCTCCAATGAGAAGCAGCAAAGTCCAACCTCCAGAGTACATCCTGCTCTGGCTCTTATTTAATATAATCATTAGCAGAGTGAGCTTTGTTGTTTTTTTTAAATCTGGAATCTTCTCAAATTTTGAAATCTTTCAAATGAGGGCACGGTGCAAATGACTACATTCTGTCTCTCTTGCTTAGATTTCAAATGGTGACGCTCTCATTTTGTCTTTTACCATACGCTTCAGCTGCGTGATGCCCCAGTTCTCCTCCTGAAATACGCTGACAGTCAGGGGAAGTTTCTAAGAGGGTATTAAATCTATATCGAGGGCCAAAGAGTATGTTTGGGAGGTTGCAGACATGTGTGATTTTTTAGCAACTCGGACAGCTGCCTGGCATCTGTAGACTCACCATTCGCTATTTTCAGTTATTTGTGAACCACTCCTAAGAGCATACCACATGGCAACTCTCTCTTTCCTATAACACAAACGTGAACTGTGTAGCAAAACTAAATAGCACAAGAGCAAGACACTTAGAGAGGGAGTCTTGTCAAAGCTCCCCTTCCCAACACACCACCAGGGAAACAGAAACTCCCTGGAGGTGAAGTTACTTCCTTGAGTGCAAGTTGAAAAGGCAAATCACTGGAGGGCTGTGAATAATTCCGGGAACCTCTCCTCTCTGGACAGAAACCTGATTCAGAAGGAAGTCAAGAGCCTATGCAAATTTTTTTTTTACATTTGCAAATTTTGGAATTTGAAAAGGGTCTGAGGGACATCCATCAAGAATGTCAAGAGTCTTCTGTATAGAATCTTGATTGAGGAGGTTTTCAGAATTCTTCTTCTAATAAAATTGTTGGTTCATTTTTATCAGGGCTCCTCTGATTGAAAGACAGCTTCAGCATCTAACACTGAGCCTACAAGTCCTGAACAGACCAAGTTTGGTTAACAGAGGCTCAGCAGAGCATCCCATGTATTTATAACCCTGTTTTTCTTTTTTTCCATCTCTATTTTTTTGTTTACCAGTTTTTCTTTGGATCCCAGTCATGTATAGTTCTCTCTTTTTTTTTTTAATGTTGGCCCTGACCTCCAATTCAAGGACCCATGGACATCCAGACAGCTCCAAGATTCTTGAGATTGACCTCTGTATGCTTTTCCCTGGCTTTGCTACTTGAATCTAAGAGGTATTCTCAGTTCACCTCTACTGAACATCTAGATGGAAAGCTCCATCCTTCTTTTTTTTTTCAGATGGCGGCCAGCCACACCTGCTATTTTTTAAAAGTAACAAAGAGGAATCACATCACTCATGCAGGCATGTTTTCCATGGACAGACCAGATCAACAGCCCAAGCCCAGTTCCCAAATGTGATCCTCCTAAGCCGGCAGCCCCTTGGAGAGAGTGATTCCGTTACCCCACCACCAACAACTACAACTAACTCCTACCTCCTCTGCCTTTCAAGCCCCTAGGAATTTCAGAGAATAGTATTTTATCCATCTTACTACATCAGTATCCTTTTGCTTATATACATAGACACTTTGGATAGTTTTGAACATTTCTGATCATATTCAAAGGTCTGTTACTGACAATTTCTTTTAACAAGTTCAAAACTTTTTTCAAATAATTTACCAGAATGATGCATTTCTGTGTCTAGAAACCAAGCGAGACGCTTCTGCTCCTTTTAATTAGGGTCTTCACATTTGCAACCTATGCATTAAACTTAAAAACCAGTACTCTTTAAAAAGTGTCAGCATTCATCTTCTTCTACTTTTGTTTTTCCTGTTGCCTTCGTCTTGGAATACATTGGTAACTAAGCAAATTGGCAGAGGGTTGGACAAAGCTTAGCACTGCTTGTGTGACTCACACATCCTTCCAGTGCTGAGCACCATGTCTGAACTGAGCCAACACCACAGTTTAACATGAGAGTGTTGTCATGACACCTTGAACTTTTTTAACAGCACACTGGTGGTGCGGAGTCCACACTCCCTACATTGACGTAAGAAACACACACCTCTCCTACTTCATCTCTTCCACTATTCAGTCTCTTCCAATTATTCCCAGCATTAAAGTTGCCAAGCTGGAAAGTTCTAAGTGTGTCTCTGGCCACAACAAGACAGCCTGCGGCTCCCATGCCTTCTTCTTAGAATTTTCTACAACATCAAATGTGAGAACATAAGCACTACTAATTCTAGCAGAATGTTTCCTGCCAAATTTCAGCAAAATATCATACAGTTCTCAATTAATTTCAGTGAAGTGGGGGGGAGGGCTTATAGTTATAGCATAATTTTGATCAGTAAGTCCTTGGCTGTCCAGAAAACTCAGATATTCTGTTGTCCTGCATAAATGAAGTTTTTTTCTTTTAGCATCATGTTGAAAAAAGTCATTTGGGGTATACTTCAAATTCTTATGCTTTTTGAAACTGGGCACACAAAAAGTCATTTAAACTCCTCTTGGTGTATATAGGTCACTGTAAGCATCAGTTTTTAAGCTACAAAACAGAGTTCTGAAGACCTATCAAAATGCATAAAATTTCACTGAATTGCTCCCATTAAATACTTATATTAAATACTATGCTTTGAATTCCCATGCCTTTTAAATTTTATTTTAAACTTGTTTAGTATTTCTATCTTACATTACTAATACTTCTTAGTGATATTTTACAAAAGAGCTATATAAGAACCCTTGTACACTACTTTATCAATATTGTCCAATTTGTTGGGTGTATTTGCAAACTAATCACAGAGCCTCTTAGAACTTTGTGTAAATGAATCCTGCAAGAGGGTATGAAATTTTCTGCAATGAAATTTTCCAGTGGCTATAATACCTGACCTGAGCTCATGACTTATGACATCTCTCTTGCTTTACCACTTAGGTCCCAACTGGATAAGTGACACTCTGTCAATGTGCATTCCAGATGGTCACGGTATCATCCTAACACCCAGCAGCTACAGGGGACATGTTTCTTCTTAGCCCACCTCGTTTTCTTCTCAAGATATTTCGGTGCACTTGGTAAGGCTATGATGGTGACACCCATTTTACAGAATGAAGAATGACTTTGGTCAAGGGCTTTGTCTAAGTCTGATCTGAAATACCAGTGCTGTCTATTCATATAGCCAGCATTTCCTGCCCTGCTTGCCCAGTTTATCTGATGATTTATAAATATGCTTTGATTTCACCAGAAAAAGAATGAAGAACAGCATGTCTGAGCCTCCTTGATGGGCAGCTTGGAGAGCAGAAAAGGACCTGAGAGGCATCAGGGAACTCACAAAGCAAGATAGAGACAAGTTAAAAGCTATCCAGTTGTCACACAGCTTTCTTAACATTATCTTCCATCAAGTCAGGGCCTGGAATCTGCCAGGATTTCAGACCAAATGCATCTTCTGCTTGCTGGTATTTTTCACACATTGAGTGCCTCAATGGCTCACTTGGCAAGAACCCAAAGGCAGCACATGCTTCTCCACTCTAAGGAGGGTGGCTGCCACTGAGACAGTGGGTGGAGACAGTTCAACAGCAGCGCCCGTGGGGCACATCATCCATTGCCAAGTGCACACCCTTTGTCATTGGCCCTTAGAGCAGATACAGCGGGGTGCTGAGGACAGTAAAACCATCTGAGGCTGAAGAGGCCAGTCCGTGTGTGTGTGTGTGTGTGTGTGTGTGTGTATGCATGCTCAGTCATGTCCGACTCTTTGTGACCCCACGGACTGTAGCCCGCCTGGTTCCTCTGTACATAGAATTTCCCAGGCAAGAATACTGGAGTGGGTTGCCATTTCCTTCCTCCTCCAAAGGAATCTTCCCGACTCGCAGATCAAACCCGAGAATCCTGCATTGGCAGGTAGATTCTTTACCAACTGTGCCACCTGGGAAGCCCCTGTAGGGGCCAGACTTCCCATTAAACTAACGTCTGCCCAGGAACCCTAGGCTGAGGCACTAACGGGTGTGATAAGAACTTGCAACAGTTCTATGTCCTGTGAGTGCCTTAGCTAAACAGACAGAAGGAGAGAGAGCTAAGTGTCATACCCACCTTTCCCCCTCTGCCTGAAGATATCTCCGTGAGACAGTTGTTCTCCTACCTTGCAAAAAGTAATAATAGTCCCACAGTATTTAAGGCAAGAATGTACAGGGCCTCCAGCGTCTGCAAGTTATCAGAACTTTAAAGAGCATATGTCAAGCAGCTCAGCCAGCATCTGGGTTCTGCTATTCAGCCACACAGCATGGCCCAACCCCAGAGCAAAACTGAAACTCTAAGCATGGCAGAAACTCTTTCCCTTAGCAGGAAGCAAGAGGAACAGCTGGGACCTAAAACAAATGAACCTGGTGGTCACCCTGGATTCAGGATTCCGGTTGTGCATCGAGCTAGTCACCCAGGGTTCTTGCAGGGATGACGGTCAACCTTCTCCCAGGTTCAAGCAGGGGTGAAGTGACCACATGAAAGTCCAGACAAGCAATGACTGGCCAAAAGGGATGTGGGAGGATCTTTAGATCAACACCAACCCAAAGCCAATTCCAAGCTCATCCCAATGGACACGTGATTTTTGCCTCCCACCCCACCCCCGTTTCTCACATAAATTGCTCAAATCATTCCCTTTCCCACACTCTCCCTGCCCCCTAATATATAGTTACATAAAAGCATCTTAAACACAGGACCCAACTTCTTCAGTCTGGGGGAGGACCAGGAGATGGTGGGAGCTGCTGGGGCGCACGGTCTGATCATTAGTTGAAATTACATAATCATGCAAACAGGGGCTGGAGAACCGCTTAGGTGGAGATCAGTTTAGCTCACACCTCGGGCGCCCCTTTCCCCCTCCCCCAACAGCCCGAAAGCAAGCAAGTTTTAACACATCCACAACCGAAGCACCACACACGGCTGGGGGGTGGCGAGCAGCCGACTGCTGAGGTTACAATTCCAATGGTGGCCCGAAACTTGAGGCGCATAGCAAAAAGAGGGCCAAGCGGCCGCTCACCCAGCAACCAGACCCCGAAGACCTTCCTGCCTGCACCCTCGACCCCCAAAGTTCAAGGGCGGGCCGAGACAAGGAAATCAGCCAGACCTGCGAACCTGCAACATGAACCAAAGAAGCCGCAATCAACCAAACGTAAGCCTGGCCCCCAGCGCCTCGCCACGACTTCTGTCCAAGTCTCGGCGAGTTCAGGTTGTCTGACACGCTCAGGGAAAGTCCTCCAGCAGCTCCTACCGTCTCAGCGGGAGCCACTCAGCACCAGCGGTGTTTCTAATTTTGAAGGATAGTAAAATGTGGGGCATAACTGAGAGAAGGGGGTACTTGCTTTGCTAGCGGTAAGGCAAGACTCCCCAACAGAAGACGACTTTGGGTTTGCTTTGGTTTTCTTGGGGTGGGCGCGAGGTTGTGCTTTGCTTTGGGAACATTTGCAGAGGGGCGCTAGGATTTCAGAAAGCTGGAGATCTCCCGTCTGCCTGGGCACCTAGCATCCTCTGATCGGATTTCATTTTCGGTGAGGGCTCGCCCGGGGGCTGGGGGTTCGGGGTTGCTGAACAATCCTGGAGCCACAGCCAAGGCAGCTGAAGAAACTGCAGGTTCTGCGGCGGACTAGGCATCCGCTGGACCGCTGACGTTCAGAGCAGAGCCTGCCGCCAGTGCGCGGCTGCAGCGGGGCCGCCAGGAGCTGGGAGCGCGCGGCGCGCACAGGGTTACAGCCGCCGCCGCCGCCGTGATTGACGCGCGGGGGTCACTTGAGGCTCCCGCCGCTCCCCCGGCACCCGGCCGGGCAGCCCGCTCAGCCCACCGAGGGCAACGCACGCCCCGCGGCCGCCCACCCGATCGTTCCCCGCGCCTCTGCCCGCGGACACCTCGCCCAAGAAGGGCCACGACAACATGGAATCACAGCTCGCTATTTCACTTGCCCGTGGCGGCCGCCGGCAAAAAACAATAAATAAAATGCGAGGCAACCATCAGCCGAATAAAAATCCAGAGTCCCCTACCTTCGGCCTTGGGATGGTACACCGGTCCTGTGCTCTCTGACCCACGGATCCAGCCCCTTCTTCATGAATTATTCCGGTCAGTCAGGATTTTGTGCATTTTTTTCCTGAACACCTGTTTCAAGTAAGGGGTAAAGACCTTATTGAAAGAACTGTCCTTAAAAAATAAGCAGTGCACACATATGTCCATCCAGGCATGCATGCGTGTTTGTATACACACATATGCACACGAAATATACATGTACATTGAAGCACCAAACTAGGCAGTTGGATAATGGGAGAGTCGGCTGGTTGTGAGCATGCTCGCGCCGGGAACAGATCCACCCTCTGTTATTCCTCTGAATAAATATAAATCACGATCAGAAACCCAAACAGCAGCATCCCTCTTGAATTCCTGCTGCTGAAAAACACAGAATAAACGCAGCCCGGAGACACGGCATCTAATCAGCAGCTGTTTTCTGAATCCAGAGCCAACCCCTGCCTACCCTGTCTTTTCCACTATGAGTTCAGACCTTTTTTGAAAGGGGTTTTAACCTTTTAAAGATACAGTACACCAATTATCACTTCTGAATAGCTGTCACTCCAAGAGCAGGAAGCCAGTCCCATGCCTAAAGCCACAGGGCAGGCTTGCATGCAGAGATAATGATTCCATTCATCGGTGCCTTTTTACAAACATATATATACACACATATACACACACAGAGAACTAGCAAAGGCAAGCCATAAAACTAGACACATATTTGTTGCAGTGACGAGTTCCTCAGTGACTAATCAGCATGTTATGTAAACACCACCATCCTTCACTTCGGAACACACATGTTCATGGGGTGAGACAATTCCAGGGACACTTGTCAGCACGAGTGTCACCCCTCAGAAGCCCCTACCTGGTGATAAAGGACCAGGAAGCCTGGCAGGGCAGCTGAAGGAAGTGGGGGGCCCTGCCAGCTCAAAATTAACCACAGGGCAGTGCCATATCCTCAAATTAAAGAGTCCTCTAGCACTACTTATAATGTAATCTAGAACCAGATCTTGTTCCAACACACATTTTTTTTTTCCAACCAGAATCTGGAATCAAAACTACAACCTGAACCTTCACCATCTCTAAGATCCAGACTTACATCCTTCTTCTTCAAGATTTTGTTAACAAGAGGGTTTTGTTTGGTTGTTGGGTTTTTGTTTGTTTCTTTTTTTTTTTTTTCTTTTTCACCAGGGCTAGATTAAGAATGAAGGTAGAAAAATGGGTGCTGGGGATTGAGGATAGACAACCCCCACCCTGCCCTAATTTTTTTTTTTTAATTAAGTACTTTAGCCACCCAGGTGGTGTTTATCAGTCCAGTTTTGTTTTGGCTTTTAAAGAAGCAGCACTGAGAAGAAACCAAAACTCCCCACCTCATGTATGTTTGGAAGGAAGGAAAATGCCTTTTACAGTTTCTTTTTCACCCCAAGAACCCCAGGGCTTCAGAATGGCGCTGGCTGTTGGTCCCTTGGTTCCCGCCCAGCAGCAACAGTAGCAGCTTACCTGAAAAGCCACCCTGATGTTCCCACAGCCACTCCTGGGCAGTCCCTCTAGCCCTGGCCTCAGAGCCCACCATCCCTGGGCAACGCACTAAACTGTCACCCTCTCACCTCAGCACAGCCACTGCCTGCACTGCCCTCTCCCAGACACACACACACACACACACACACACAAACACACACACACTCCCTTCTCTCCCAGCTTCCAGGGCTCTTTAGCAGAAAATTATCATATTTCATGTGTCATCACCCAAGCTAGCTGGGCCTTTCACTGATTGGCTGGGCACCCGTAGCCGGAAATGTCAACAGCCACACAGCTTGGAACTGACTCTCCTGCGGCCACCCCAGACCTGAGCCCAGGAGGCTCTGTGACAGGCGAAGACCTCCCACCGGGGGCTTGCCACTCTTCTCCCCAGTCTGCCTCAGGCTTCTCCTCCCCGCTGGTCTCCCTACACCGCCCTGGGGGAGGGGACCACCAGGCGAGGTGGATCCAGTCTCTCCAGCCAAGCCAGGAGCTGAACTGCCTCCAACTGCAGGGAGGAAGGGAGCCACTGAAATTCCTGTTCTTCCCAGCAGGAAGATGTCTCCACTCGGTTTTAAAGATTTGGAGAAAGTGTTCCTAATAAAAAAAAACTATCTCTCCTCACACTGACAAATAAAAATTATCAGTAAGGCTTGGTGAAAACAAGATTGTTTATCCTCGGCAGTTGGTCTGTTGCTGCTCTTTATCCCACATCTAATATCATATGCACTAAGGTATCATAACCATAATATCCCAAGGGAAACCGGAAGACAATTTAGTCCATCCTCTTCCCTTAAATAGAACAGCTCTTAACCCTCCAAGAAAACTCACCACAAAAAGAGCCTTCCTAACTTGGCTACCCAATGCTTTGTGATGCCACACAAGTGTTTCAGAGTCTTTGTAGTGACCAACCAGAATCATTTTGACTGTAACTGAAGCACAGTCTCTCCGGCTGTATCTTTAGCAGGTTCAGTGTGACTCACCATTTCAGTCTCACCTCATTGTGTTCTCCTGGTTAAATTAAACCCCATCTCTCTGGACTGTGGTGTAAAAGTTGTTTCTCAAACCTTTAATTATGCTGCTTTATTCTTTAGACTTCAGAGACAAGCCTCCCAGAGCTGATGTAGTTCAAAGGTCATTCCATTAAGCCATGCGTGAGATGCTTCACTTGTGTCGGCTGTTTCTACTCTGGAGTTTTGGGTTTGGGGGAGAGAAAATTGGGCTCAGACATGTACTCCTTCCTTCTCTCCAAAAAAAACAAAACAAAACCCCATATGTACAGGACTGAAACAGCAGTGGCAGTGCTGGGACCCAGAGAAAGATGCCATCAGCAAAGCCAACATTTTGAAGAAGATGGGGAAGATATGAAGTAGATGAGACATCTGTTAGGAAAGGCTGACTAGTGCTGATAAGTCCACGCATGATTCTGCCTAGGCCCCTTAAGAAAAAAGTGCACAGACTTCCAGAAAAGGGTCCTGGAAAACCCCAAGCTCAGAGGATCAAAGGTCACATGAGGGTCACAGGCATCAGCCCAGAGGCAAATGAAAGGACGTTAGGAACTAGGAAGATTCTCTCCACACAGAACAGCAATTATTCCCTAACATCTTTGGAAAGTGGGAAGTTTGTCCCTAATACAGGAAAAAGTCAAATTCTCAAAAGAGATAGCACCCCATTTTATTTAGGTATCCCACACATACACACACACACACACACACACACAGATGAAGAAGACAGAAAAAACAGAAGAAAAAAATATTGATAATCAAATAAGACACAAGTCATAACAGAGAAATCCAGAACAGCCTATATTAGTCTAATAGAAGTACTGGAAGGAGACGACATCATTAAGAAAGGGGAAAAGCAACAATCGAGGGAGAAATAGAAGAACATTTCCTCGAGCTGATGAGACTGGAGGCCTTAGATTATATGGGTCTATCAAGTGCTGAGTAGCAGGATTACCGAAAGAATACACAATTCTAGATGCAGTCTCTGACTCCAAGAACAAAAGGAAACAACTACAGGCTTCCTGATGGAGGAGAAAAATCAGGGTGCTTAGAAGGAAAGAAAATCAGACTGACAGCAAACCTCACATCTGCAACACAAGGCTAAAAGACAGTGGCACGATTTTTATAAAATTCTCAGGAAATCTTATTGTAACTCAAGAATTCAACCATCTGCCAAATTATAATTTCTCTCACATGTGATGACAAAAGAGAGGCATGTTCAAAGACACAGAAATATCCTTTATTAAATTAAAAAAGAGATTACTTGAAGATCTGTTCCAGACAATGGAAAAAAAAAGCCAGAAATATAAACTCAAGAAAAAAGATATTATATAAGAAAATGTAATGAATAAAGCCAATAAAATGTATGGTTAAGTACAAATACAATTGATAATGTGGTAGTAAAGTTTAATTTAATTGTTAACATAAGATAGACAGAAAGAAAGTGAGGACTGGAGAAAGAAATCAAGAAATCTGGAATTAAATTTCCATATGATTTCATCCAAAAAACTGGAAATCTCAATGGAGATGGGTAAGTAAAATCACTAGAATAAAAAAAAATAGGGTGGGAGGATCATTATGGAAGGCAATTACAATACCATTTATCACCTCTCTTCCCAAGACCACATTAAAATGTAATAAAGAATTTTTTAAGTTCAAATACACTGAGAAAGAAAACAGTAGAAGAGCCATTAGCCAAGAAAACTGAAAAAGAAGAATAGAGAGGAACTGAATTTATCAGTAATGAGTATCTACTTAAATGCTACCATAAATAAAATAATATAGCACAACTGCAGAAACCTAAAAATGGATGATGGAACTGAATAAAGTTAAGAAACAGCTTCAAGTATAGTGTTTGCTATGTGATAGGTGATAAAAACTGAATTTTAAATCAATGGGAGGAAAAAATGTATTGTTCAATAAACAGTGTCAATGTGGTATTCAGTATTGCTTCTGACTCATACCTTATACAAAATATATTCTGTTTCCACACATACACACACACACAATACTGCAAGGAAAAACAGGTGCTATGACTGACCAATAAATCATAGAATGTTATACAGTTGCTGGATTTTTTTTTTTCCCTAATAGTGCAAAGAATAGGAAAATAGTGGTTATTCAATCTATTTAAATACCATTGTGGTAGGTTACATAACGGCCCCCCCCAAGACATTCACTTATGGAAACTGAATATCACCTTATATGGTGAAAGATGTGTCTAATTGAAGACTCTGGAGATGGGAAGTTTATCCTGGATTATCTGGAAAGGTACTAAATATAGTCAGAGTAACCTTATAAGAGGGGGGCTGAAAAAGGAAACAATAATCAAAACAAAAAGACAACCCACAGATGGGGAAGAAATGTTTGCAAATGTCATGACCAACAAGCGATTAGTCTCCAAAATGTACAAACAGTTTATGACACTTAACAGCATCAAAACAAACAGCCCACTCAAAAAATGGTCAGAAGAACTGAACAGACATTTCTCCAAAGAGGACAGATAAATGGTCAAAGACACAAAAGATGTTCAACACTGCTAATTACTAGAGAAACGCAAATCAAAACTACAATGAGATATCACCTCACACCAGTCAGAATGGCTATCATCAAAAAATCCAGAACAAAAGCTGGAGAACATGTGGAGAGAAGGGAATCCTCCTGCACTGTTGGTACAGGCACTTTAGAGAACAGTATGGAGGTTCCTTACAAAAACTAAAACCAGACTTACCATATGCCCTTTCAATCCCACTCCTGAGCATATATCCAGGAAAAAAAACATGATCAGGAAGGATACTGCTGCTGCTAAGTCACTTCAGTTGTGTCCGACTCTGTGCGACCCCAGAGACAGCAGCCCACCAGGCTCCCCCGTCCCTGGGATTCTCCAGGCAAGAACACGGGAGTGGGTTGCCATTTCCTTCTCCAGTGCATGAAAGTGAAAAGTGAAAGTGAAGTCTCTCAGTCGTGTCCGACTCTGTGCGACCCCATGGACCCCATGGAGCCTGCCAGGCTCCTCTGTCCATAGGATTTTCCAGGCAAGAGTACTGGAGTGGGGTGCCATCGCCTTCTCCTCAGGAAGGATACATGCACCCCAATATTCATTGCAGCACTCTTTACAATAGCCGAGAGATGAAAGCAACTTAAGTGTCCATCAACAGAGGAATGGACGAAGATGTGATACATATATACAATGGGATATTACTCAGTCATTAAGAAGAATGAAATAATGCCAACTGCAGCCACATGGATGGACCTACAGAGTGTCATACTGTAATGAAGCAAGTCAGGAAGAGAAGGGAAAATATCATATGACATTCCTTATATATGGAATCTAAAAAGAAATGATGCAAATGAACTTACTTACAAGACAGAAAAGAGACTCACAGACTTAGAAAATGAACTTACGGTTTCCGGGTGGGGAGGATAGTTAGGGATTTGGGGATGGACATGTACACACTGCTATATTCAAAATGGATAAGCAAAAAGGGCCTACTGTATAGCACATGGAACTCTGCTCAATGTTATGCGACAGTCTGGATGGGAGGCGGGTTTGAAGGAGAATGGATACACATATATGTATGGCTGAGTTTCTCTGCTGTTCACCTGAAACTACCCCAACATTGTTAACTGGCTATACTTCAGTACAGCATGGGCTTCCCAGGTGGCTCAGACGGTAAAGAAGTCACCTGCAATGCGGGAGACCTGGGTTCGACTCCTGGGTTGGGAAGATCCCCTGGAGGAGGGTATGGCAACCTACTCCAGCATTCTTGCCTGGAGAATCCCCATGGACAGAGGAGTCTGGTGGGCTACAGTCCATAGGGTTGCAAAGAGTCAGACACAACTGAGTGACTAAGCGCACACACACACAATATAACATAAAAAGTTTAAAGTTTCAAAACATAAATAAAGCACATGAATAATAAAAAAAGAAAAAGAGAGAGGGAGGCAGAAGGCAGAGAGGAGGAGGAAATGTGACCACAGGGGCCAAGGCTGGCATGATGCGGCTACAAACCAGGGAAACCCAGAAGCAGCAGAAGCTGAAAGAGGCAAGGAGCAGATCCTCCCCTTAGAGGCTCTGGAGGAAGCGCAGCCCTGCTGACACCTTGATCCTACCCCAGTGAAACTGATTTCATAGTTCTGGACTCCAGAACTCTAAGGAAATAAAATATTGTTTTAAGCCCCAAAGTCTGTGGTCATTTGTTATAGGAGCCATAGGGAACTAATACATCCACCATGATGAGAGACAGTACTTCCTAGGGATTACAATAATTATTATCACCAGCAACAATACTTACTGTGTACCTGGCATTGTTAAATTATATACAGATCTAATCTCATTTAATTCACATGCAAGGTGGCAATAGAGAGCTGTCGTTAATATGGCTCCACCATGTAGTAGCATGTATGCCTGGGCAAGCTATATAAACTTCTAAAGCTGCTTTGTCTCATCCATAAAGTAGAGGTGGTACCTAACTGTCGGGGTTGTTGAGGATAAAGTGAAACTATCTATGTAAAGGGCTTAGAACACTGCCTGGCAATAAAGACTGCACAAATAATAATTATTAATGAGAAAGTTCTTCCTTATGGAGGCAGCAGTCTGTCTCCCAGAGCATCTCTCATTGATTCTAGTTCTTGGATACTTACAGAACAAAAGTCTCCCCAAACCATCTAACTGTCAATCAAATATCTAAAGACAATGATCATCTCATTAAGAGTCTCAGCTTTGGGAACTTCCCTGGTGGACCTCTTCCAGTGCAGGGGCCCCATGTTCGGTCCATGGTCAGGGGACTAACTGGATCCCACATGCCACAACCAGAAGACCTCGCAAGCGACAACAAAGACTGAGGATTCTGTGTGCCACAACTAAGTCCTGGTGCAGCCAAATAGATAAATTTTTTTAAAAAAATTGTTTTAAGAGTCTCAGCTTCTCCAGACTGAAATTAACCAATGCCCTCAATCACTGCTCTTGTGAATTCATCATAGTTCCTTTCTCATCCTGACCACCTCCTCTGGACATATTCTTGCATACCTTTAGATAAGATCCCAGACTTATCACCATTCTTGTTCTAGAACAGCGGTTGGCAAACTAGCCCTCAGTGCAGGTTATATTTTTTAACTGTCTATGAGCTAAGAATGGCTTTTACATGTTTTAAGGATTGTAAAAAACAAGAAAAGAAGAATTTTCAATATAAACTATATATGGCCTGCAAAGTTTAAAATATTTATTATGTGCCCTTTTTCAGAAAAAGTTTACCAATTCCTGTTCTATAAGATCTTTTATTTCTATCAATGCAATGTAAGATTACCCAAGACATTTGTGCAAACAAAAAAGTCTTTTGCACTTTGTATCATACCAACTTAACTGTAAGGCTGCTAATTATTCAGTCAGTACCCATTCTCTCTCCCCTTCTTGCTGCTGCTGCTGCTAAGTCACTTCAGTCATGTCCAACTCTGTGCGACCCCATAGATGGCAGCCCCTTCTTAGCTAGGAATAAAAATCTTAGCTAGGAATATGGCTACCAGTTTAATACTACATTTCCCAGTCTCCCTTGTCATAAGGTGTGGCCAGGAGGCAAAGTTCTAGCCAATGGGATGTAACCAGACTTGACTAGTGTAATTTTCTAGTCCCGCCCCTAAAGGGGAGGATCATGCCCTTCCCTTTCCCCTTTCCCATTGGGTGGAATGTGGATCTGACAGGCATGTGATGAAGTAGCAGAGCAACAACACAGAAGGATCAAGGGTCTCTGGTGCTACCATTCTACCCAATACTGCTTGTTCTCAGTCTGAGAGAGAAATATACGTGGTTTACTTAAGCCATTGTTATTTTAGGTCTTTGTGACAGCAAGCGAATCTATGCCCTAACCAATACAACTATCAATTTTAACTCCCAAGTATTTTTTATATTTGTGGCTGCTAAGATACACATCTCCTCCATTCTGCAATCATGCAGTTAATTTTCTGGACACCATCACAAGACCTTGCATTGACCTTGTAAGAATCAGTCTATCATTTAACCCTGACATCTGGGACCCAATTCTGTCATCCAAAGTAGCTACTGTCCTTTCTAATTTCATGTCATTTTTCAAGAAGCACTTTAGGTGTAACACTCTAACTAAACACAGTGCTTATCAAAGTACCTGATAAATGTTAAGTATAATGTAATGGAAAAGACTGTGACCTCAGTTTGTGGGGGAAGAAAATAACAGATTAAACTGAGGTCAAATGAAGGAGAAGGTGTGGAGGATGGAGACAAGCAGCGGTGAAGAGCTTACTGTGTTCCAGGCACTCTTCTGTGAACTTCCTCAGCGTTCAGTTCAGTTCAGCCTCTCAGTCGTGTCTGACTCTTTCAGACCCCATGACAAATGCTGGGCTGGAGTTGGTGATGGACACGGAGGCCTGGCATGCTGCGGTTCACGGGGTCACAAAGAGTCGGATATGACTGAGCGACTGAACTGAACCGCAGCACACCAGGCCTCCCTGTCCATCACCAACACCTGGAATTTACCCAAACTCATGTCCATTGAGTCGGTGATGCCATCCAACCATCTCATCCTCTTTTGTCCCCTTCTCCTCCTGCCCTCAATCTTTCCCAGCATCAGGGTCTTTTCCAATCAGTCAGCTCTTCGCATCAGGTGGCCAAAGTATTGGAGTTTCAGCTTCAACATCAGTCCTTCCAGTGAATATTCAGGACTGATTTCCTTTAGAATGGATTGGTTGGATCTCCTTTCAGTCCAAGGGACTCTCAAGAGTCTTCTCCAACACCACAGTCCAAAAGCATCAATTCTTCGGCACTCAGCCTTCTTTATAGCCCAACTCTCACATCCATACATGACTACTGGAAAAATCATAGCCTTGACTAGACAGACCTTTGTTGACAAAGTAATGTCTCTGCTTTTCAATATGCTATCTAGGCTGGTCATAACTTTCCTTCCAAGGAGTAAGCATCTTTTAATTTCATGGCTGCAATCACCATCTGCCATGATTTTGGAGGCCCCCAAAATACAGTCAACCACTGTTTCCCCATTTATTTGCCATGAAGTGATGGGACCAGATGCCATGATCTTCGTTTTCTGAATGTTGAGCTTTAAGCCAACTTTTTCACTCTCCTCTTTCAGTTTCATCAAGAGGCTCTTTAGTGGTTCCTCACTTTCTGTCACAAGGGTGGTGTCATCTGCATATCTGAGGTTATTGATATTTCTCCCGGCAATCTTGATTCCAGCTTATGTTTCTTCCAGTCCAGTGTTTCCCATGATGTACTCTGCATAGAAGTTAAATAAGCAGGGTGACAATATACAGCCTTGACGTACTCCTTTTCCTATTTGGAACCAGTCTGTTGTTCCATGTCCAGTTCTAACTGTTGCTTCCTGACCTGCATATAGGTTTCTCAAGAGGCAGGTCAGGTGGTCTGGTATTCCCATCTCTTGAAGAATTTTCCACAGTTTATTGTGATCCACACAGTCAAAGGCTTTGGATAGTCAATAAAGCGAAAATAGATGTTTTTCTGGAACTCTCTTGCTTTTTCAATGATCCAGCATTATCTCATTTATTAAATATTTCACTCATTCATTCATTCACTCATTCATTTTTAAAGCACTAATTTCAGTTTTTTGAAACAGTAACTACTAATACCCCATTTGGGGCAGAAAACTATTATCCATAAACACTGATGAAAACAGAGCCCATCCAAAGCTCTCTTTATCTAAGACCATGGGTACCCACCTTCTTTGGACACCTGAAGAGTTTATTGCTGGCTTTCCTTGCAAGATTTAGAGTCAAAGATAAAAATACCCCAAGCACCAAACTCAGGAATTGTTCAGTGTAGAACAGTGAACAGTATTTTCAGAAACCTCTACGATCTTAAGACAGGTGAGAAGTAAGTACATGTTGGCCTTCTACAAAGCAGGATGGCAGAAAGAGTGTGCAGGCTCTGAGTAATGTCAGACTATATGGATTCAAAACCTCTGGGTTTGAGACAACTGCTTAATCCTTTCCTGCCTCAGGTTTCCTTATCTGCAAAATAGGGACGTGTTATTCTTACCAAACCACCTCCAAGGCAGACTCCCACCCCCTTTTTTGCAGATGATGAATATGATCACGAGTATGTCCTTGTCTGAAGGTAATCATCCAGTAAAATGTCAGCATGAGGCTTAAACCTTAGGTCTTTCTGATTCCTACCTTGTGCCCATATGATCAAAGAGAAAGACAGAAAATAAAGTTACTGAATCATGCTGAAAAAGATAATTTGCCCACCAGAGGGAAGGTCAGAAAACTCTTAATGTGGTACTTGAGATGAGAGACAACTGAGGATAATGGGGGTTTTCTTCTAACTTCCTTCAGAGCTTTCATCACTTAGGGTGGAACAACACCCTAGAACGGTGTTTATAAAACAGAGTGCTGGCTCAAGACCCACTCCCTTTTTACAGTCATTCACCCTGTCTGGGATCTTGGTAGGGTGGTTTCCAATACATAAAAAACCAGCCAAGGTCAACGCGCGTCTCCTTTCTTGCTTCTGGTTACCTAAAAGTGCATTTTTTAGAATCTAAAGGCACACACAGGCCAAACAAACAAAACCTTAGGGCACTGGTTCTTAACCTTTCTTTTACCTCTTACACCTAAGATATGAGAGGCACCATCTGGGACCTCGGTAACCAGGGAAGAATGTTAGAAAATTGCTAGCACAAAAGGAGTGTAATATAACACAAAACAAACTTCTCAGACCTGGTGAGACCCTACTGTGGGCAGCCAGTGACATGGCATCCAGGTGTCCCAAATGGGTACTCTGAGTGCCGACTCTGCACTGAGACAGACCTCACAGCTCCCATTCCGTGTGACCACCTGGCTTCTGTTTGCATATCCTGGCAACATCAACTCTACAAGTGTGTACAGGGTACAGGGTGGGGGAAAGGCTGTCTTTCAGCAACTCACAGCCCACCTAAGAATGCTGCAAGAACAAACAAGGGAAAGTCATAATAAAAAGCAAGTCAGAGTCTACAACCCCACAAAAGAATCTAAAGAACTATAGGAGCAGGATGAGATATTTTGTTTAGACTGGAAAGAACTCTGACTAGCACAGATCATGAGTAAACACCAGAAATCATATGCAACTTATTACATTCACCTGGGGTCAAAAACTCACATGCTTTCAGGGGCCCAGCAAACAACATAAGTGTGTGAAAGTATGGGAATAAGAGATCAGGATTCCTTGCAAATCCAACTTCAAAATAAATAAACAAAAGCCAGGTAGGCTAGCATTTACATCAGAAGACGGACTGCCAGTTTGCAGCCCCTCCCCACAATGATCAAGTCTGTAAAAGAAAGAAGAGAAGGAAAAACTTTTCATCCCTCTCTAGAAGGATAAAGAAAATTAGCTTTTCTCCCAAAGCAGTTTTCTAAAAGTGATTTTAGGTCATCATCACTTCCAAGACCTAGTTAAGACTGGATAAAAAGCCAAAGAAACAGAAAGAGTTAAAGAACACCCCTCAAAACTGAATGTCTCCAAATGAGTTGAGTTAGATGGTCTGATCAGCAACTCTCAGACTAAGAGTTCAGTGAATCCCTTGGGGGCCAACGTAGCGATGAAAGATGTTCATCTACAAGTCTCATTTACAGTTGAAAGGTGTCTCCATGCTGAAACAGAAGGAAGGGCACGAGGAATGACATAGCCCAAGGACATGATATAAACTGCTTAGCACCAAATAAGTTCAAGATGGCAGACAAGTCAACTTCCACTAGACCTTGAATCCTCAGGGTGCACTCTTCATAACCCATCAGTAAGCTAAGTGACACACCCACTGACACCATGACAGTTCCAAGACTGACAACCAAAGACCAAAAAGTGAGTGGTAGCCCAATTCCTGGAAATCTCCACTTCTTCCCACAAAACAGCTGGAATAATCCTCCCGCTCATTGGCCTATGAAACTATCCAGTCCATGAAAACCAACCATGTCGTATTTTGGGGCCATACTCACCGTCTGAGCTGACCCACACTCTGTTTGTGTAATTTATTTCTCTCTAAATAAACCCACTTCTTACCTATCACTTTGTCTCTTACTGAATTCTTTCTGAGGTGAGACATTAAGAACCTGAGCTTCATTAAGTGCTGAAACCAGGTATGTGATCTCAGTTAAAAGACTGTGGGCTCAATATTGTAAAGCGATAATCCTTCAACTAAAAATAAAAATTTTTTAAAAAGACTATGGGTTCAAGTCCCAACCTGGGTTTTGGCTGGGTTTGAGTCTTGGCCCATGGCTTCAAGTACCAATCTGAGTTACACTGTCTCAATACTATTTTCTTATAACATAAAGGAGCCTTTACTCCTTGGGTTATTTCATCAAAAGCTCTCCCAACTTTTGTTTTTAATTATTTTGAAATAATTTTAGACTTATAGAAGAGCTGTGACAATTACATAAAGAATCCCCATATCCCCCTCACCCAGCTTCCCCTGACGTTAACATCTTATATAACCATAGTATCATGATCAAAACCAGAAGGTGGATATGGGTATGATACTATTCCCATTTTCTGTTCCAGGGCTCAATCCAAGATCTGACACTACATTTGGTTGTCATTTCTCTTTGATTTCCTCTGACCTGTGACTATTTCTAGCCTTTTCTTGTCTTTCTTTCCTTTGACACTTGAAGAGCAACGATCAGGTATTTTGTAGACTCTCAAAGTAGGTTTGTCTGATGTTTTCTCATGTTTAGACTGGAGTTACAGGGTTTTGGCCAGTGATGTGCCTTCTCAGTACATCAAACTGGGGAAAGGAGGCAAGATGTCAATATGTCTTATTACCAGTGATGTTAACCATGATCCTCTGGTAAAGTAGTATCTGCCAGGTATCTCCACTGTAAAGTTAATATTTTCCCCTTTGTAGTTAATAAACATGGGGGGAGGGTACTTTGAAACTTTGGAAATGGTCTTGCTACTCCTTAAAACTATCACCCACTAATTGTAGCATCCTTCGGGTGAGCTGTCTACAACAGTTATGACTATGGTATTCTAATGTGATTTTCTATTTCCCTCATCCCTCTATACCTAATAGGAATTCTTCTGTAAGGAAGAGTTGTCCTTTCTACCTATAAAATAAAAAGCTCATCCAACTTTTATCTTTATCAAATATGGCCTCATGGATAGCTATTTTATTCTTTGAGTTATGACCAAATTTTTAAATTTTATTTCAGCTAAAATTGTCTCAACTTTGGCCACTGGGAGCTGTTTTATGTTGCTTCCTGTATTTGACACAATCCTGCTGTGGTTTTTTTGCTATTGATTAGCACCACAAGATGCTCCACGATCACCTTGTATTTTCCCTGCTCAGTCCTGGAGTTTGTTTTTCCAAGAATAAGCTTGGATATCCTCTTCTTGGATAAGGGCATTTAGAAACCGAGACTTGAGCACTGAGTATGCTCACTGCTACCAGGATGCATTCTTTCTAGGCCATCTGAGTGGCTGTCAGTCTGGCTAGAGGTTTATTAATTTCACTTATCTTTTCAAAGAACCAGCTTTTGGTTTGATTAATAATTCTGAATTGCTTTTCTGTTTTCAATTCATTGATTGCTGAACTTATTTTTATTATTTCCTTCCTTCTGATGGCTTTAGTTTTAATTTTTTCTTATTTCTCTAGTGTTGCTTTTTTAAGACAGATATTTCTATTACTAATTAGAGACCTCTCTTCTTTTCTAATATAAATCATTTAACACTGTCATTTCCCATCTAAGCACTGTTCAGATGCATCTCACAAATTTGACAAGTTATATTTTCTTTTCATTCAGTTCAAAATATTTTTAATTCTTCTTCTTTGATACATAGGATATTTAGACCAATGTTGTTTGTTTTTCATATATTGGTGGATTTTCCAGACATATTTCTATTTTTATTAATGGTTTAATTCCACTATGGTTCATGAACATACTTTCTGAAATTACTATTCTTTTAAAGTTGTTCAGGTTTGTTTCATGACTCAAAATATAGTATCCAATGGTGAATATCCCATGTGCACTACAGAAAGATGTGTTACTGGGTAGTATTATATAAATGTCAATTAGGTCAAGTTGCTTGATGATGCTGTTCAGATCAATATACTTTTATTGATATTCTTACCATTTATTCCATAATTAACTAAGGAAAAAAAGCACTGAAGTTTTCACGTTTAACTGCGAACTTGTCTAATTTGCTTTTCAATTCTCTCAGCTTTTGCATTATGTGTTTCAGAACTCTGTTGTTAAGTACATGCATATTTAGGGTTACTACTTGGAAAACTGGGGCCTTTACAATTATTTAATGTCCCTCTTTATCCCTGAGAATAGTCCTTGTTCTGAAGCCTATTTTGTCTGATAATACTGGAACAATTCCAGCTTTATTTTAGTTAGCATTTGCAAAGCATCCTTTTCTATCCTCTTACTTTTAACCTGTCTTTATATTTGAAGTGAGTTTCTTATAGACAGTGTATAGTTTGTTCTTGCCTTTTTTATCCATTTTGACAATCCCTGTCTTCTAACAAGTGTGTTTAGACCATTCATATTCATAATGACTTTTTATATGGTTGGACAAAAACCTACTAATCTTGTTGTTTCTTTCTTTCTTTCTTTTATCTGTTCTTTCTTCTCTTCTTTTTCTGCATTCTTTCATTTGCCTGGTTTAAGGGTAGAATAAGGGAGGAAACACTGCCTGTTGTTCTGATTGAGACTTAGTCTTAGACAAGCACTGTATCACTGAGCATTCTCAGTGATCCCACCCTTCGTCTGGGTTACTTCTGAATCCAGCATTTATACCTGCTGTTTTCCCAGGGGTCAAGAGTTGTTTTCCTGTGCCCTTGCTCCAGAAATGACAGGATTTCACCTGTACCCTAAGGGTAATAGTGTCCATCCTGTTACACACACACACACACACACACACACACACACACGCACCACACGCACACACACACACCACAATTTAAGGCTTTTGTTCACAGAAAAGAAGGGTCCAGGCAGAGTTTTCTTTCCCTCCCACAGCAGCTTGGTTCCAGGTGCAGCACAAGGGAGACTTTCTGCAGATGTTCCAAATCATTTCAGGGAGCTCATGGCGGGATTCATGGAAAAATGCCTATAAGAAGGCATGTCCCGCTTTATTTGTGACCCCTAGATTCATCTTCTCTTGCCAGTGTGCACTCAGCCAGACTCCGTCTACTCAACCCTAGCTGAATTCTTACAAGGGTCTAGCTGCTTCTTACCCAGGTAAATCAGGGCTCATGTCTTATTTCCCCCTGCAGATACCTGTCTCTTCCTAAATTCTGGTTTCCCAGCAACCTCAATACTTCAATATGTTCAAGAAAGGATGTGAATCCGCTGTTGGTCCTTTTTTTTTTTTTTTTTTTGCATCGTAAGTTTGGAAGTAATTCTCTTTCTAGCTCTCTGCATCTTCGAGTGGAAACCACAATCCTGCTTTGTTTAACGAAGTTCTTACGCATCTTCTGCAATAGCAAGCAAGAGATGATATAGCAGGTAGTCAGAGTAAATCACTCTCCTCTCAGAAACTTCCCTAAAGGACCTTAGAAATGGCATATGTCCCCGAAACACTTCCCTGTTTTTTGAGAAATGTAAGGTTTAGGAAAATATCCCATAGCGGTTAAGTAAAACATAAACGATGTACTGATTTTTCATGAAGTATAAACCATCGATCAGTCAGCAGTAACCCAGGACAACTGCCTGGCTGAAAGCATCTACCAGTCTGCAATTGTCTGGCAAAGAATATGATGGTATACAACAAGCTGCATGGATATCTAAGAATAAAGTAACTCAAAAAGATTTCTAGCCAACTATGCCAATTTTAGAATTTTTCATATATGTCATTATTCAGTGAGAAATATGACAGGTGACTAATTACTCAAAATGAGGCCAATGGCAAAAATATCATGCCTTGTTTATTATTTATTATATTTTCCCCAAAGGTAACTCATTCCATTAACCATTAACTCCAATTATTATTATTTTTAACAATGATAGCAATGGAACAATATGATTAGTGATCATTTATGACAAGCCAGAGATATTACAAGCTTTTTCTCATTTCATCATCACAAAACTCAATAAGAGAAATGGAACTCGGAGGGATTAAGAAAGTTGTCCAATACACAGGGCTAGTATGTGCTAGAACCAGAATTCAAACCCAGGTCATACTTCAAAGATCTTGCTTCTAGCCTCTGAGTGAGTCTGCTTTAGAATGATACTAGTTAAGATTTTGTGTGTCCCAATGAGTATTTCCTTCTCAAGGAAAAGGTTGGAAGACGTCCACTCTCGCATAAAAACACAAAAGCAGCAGAAATGCCAAACAGGCTAACAGCAGTTGTCCAATCAGAAAGTTATTCTGTTTCAGAATGGTAATAAGGGACCAGTTCTTGACAGAGGATGACAACTGACCTTTATGCAGTTAGTTTGAAAGGACAGTACAACTGTCCTCCATGTTTTTTGAAATTCTCCCTAGCCACCTCCTTATTCATGTGTGTGTGTCTGTGTGCGTGTATTGAATATTCCTCTCTTCCACATAACACTGCATTACAATGCTGTCATCAGTAATTTACTTATAGTCTTCTTGAAATTACATTTATCTATCTCAACCACAACTATCTCTTAAGAATAAAGAGCTCAAAAACAAATAAAACATACAAAAATTTTAACTAAAAATCAATTGGTTCATTCAACAATAAAAATAAAAAATAAAGAGGCTTCCCTAGTGGTCCAGTGGCTAAGACTCCCTCTTGCAAGGCAAGGACACCCTTTCAATCCCTGGTCTGGGAAGATCCCACAGGCTGCAGAGCAAATAAGCCCGTGCTCCACAACTACTGAGTCCACATGCCGCAACTACGGAAGCCTGCATGCCTCGAGCCTGTGCTCTGCAGCAAGAAAAGCCACCACGACAAGAAGCCTGGACAGCACAAACAAGTGCAGCCCCTGCCCACCTCTGGAGCAAGCCTGAGCGCAACAACGAAGTCCACCACGGCCAAAAATTAAAATAAATAGACTATTTTTTAAATGTATGAAAAAATAAAGAATAAAGAACTCTTTATGGGACATCTACCATCTCTAATTCTCCAAGCCAGTCTTCAGCAATACGTGAACCATAAACTTCCAGATGTTCAAGCTGGTTTTAGAAAAGGCAGAGGAACCAGAGGCCAAATTGCCAACATCCGCTGGATCATGGAAAAAGCAAGAGAGTTCCAGAAAAACATCTATTTTCGCTTTATTGACTATGCCAAAGCCTTTGACTGTGTGGATCACAATAAACTGTGGAAAATTCTGAAAGAGATGGGAATACCAGACCACCTGACCTGCCTCTTGAG
This sequence comes from Capra hircus, assembly GCF_001704415.2. Classification (NCBI taxonomy): domain Eukaryota; kingdom Metazoa; phylum Chordata; class Mammalia; order Artiodactyla; family Bovidae; genus Capra; species Capra hircus. Next base: position 16,558,622 of record NC_030810.1, read on the forward strand.
AAATCTGTATGCAAGTCAGGAAGCAACAGTTAGAACTGGACATGAATCAACATACTGGTTCCAAACAGGAAAAGGAGTACGTCAAGGCTGTATATCGTCACCCTGCTTATTTAACTTATATGCAGAGTACATCATGAGAAACGCTGGACTGGAAGAAGCACAAGCTGGAATCAAGATTGCCAAGAGAAATATCAATAACCTCAGATACTCAGATGATACCACCCTTATGGCAGAAAGTGAAGAGGAGCTAAAAAGCCTCTTGATGAAAGTGAAAGAGGAGAGTGAAAAAGTTGGCTTCAAGCTCAACATTCAGAAAACGAAGATCATGGCATCTGGTCCCATCACTTCATGACAAATAAATGGGGAAACAGTGGAAACAGTGTCAGACCTTATTTTGGGGGGCTCCAAAATGACTGCAGATGGTGACTGCAGCCATGAAATTAAAAGACACTTACTCCTTGGAAGGAAAGTTATGACCAACCTAGATAGCATATTCAAAAGCAGAGACATTACTTTGCCAACAAAGGTCCGTCTTGTCAATGCTATGGTTTTTCCTGTGGTCATGTATGGATGTGAGAGTTGGACTGTGAAGAAAGCTGAGCACAGAAGAATTGATGCTTTTGAACTGTGGTGTTGAAGAAGACTGTTGAGAGTCCCTTGGACTGCAAGGAGATCCAACCAGTCCATTCTGGAGGAGATCAGCCCTGGGATTTCTTTGGAAGGAATGATGCTAAAGCTGAAACTCCAGTACTTTGGCCACCTCATGCGAAGAGTTGACTCATTGGAAAAGACTCTGATGCTGGGAGGGATTTGGGACGGGAGGAGAAAGGGACGACCGAGGATGAGATGGCTGGATGGCATCACTGACTCGATGGACGTGAGTCTGAGTGAACTCTGGGAGATGGTGATGGACAGGGAGGCCTGGTGTGCTGCGATTCATGGGGTCGCAAGGAGTCAGGCACAACTGAGCAACTAACTGAACTACCATCTCGAATGAGGAGGCATAACTTGACATCCTAAACTTATCTTAGATATATGGAGTACAGCAACAGCACAGAAATGAGTTAGTTACAAAGATAATAATGCAAACAGCCGCTACTAAATCTTCAGCTGGAAGAAGCAAGCTCCACACATCTTTACCTAACAAGCTTGTATAAAACAAGATAGCAAGTGAAATACAAAAAAAAAAAAAGTAAGAAGTAGTGACAATCACCAGACAAGGAAAGAAGAGTTCCCAAAAATATAAGAGCAGTAGCCATGTGGGGAATTTCACCCATCATGGAGAACTTCACCAGGTGGCCCTGCCAGGATCTCTGAGTGAAAACGCAAAGCAGTAACTGGCTCTTCCTGACCTTTCACAGAGACGCACATGGAAAATGAGGCTTCCCAGGTGGTGCTAGTTGTAAAGAATCTGCTTGCCAGCTCAAGAGATGTAAGAGACACAGGTTCGATCCCTCAGTTGGGAAGATCCTCTGGAGAAGGGCATGGCAACCCACTCCAGTATTCTTGCCTAGAGAATCCCATGGACAGAGGAGCCTGAAGGGCTACAGTCTGCAGGACTGCAAAGAATCAGACACAACTAAAAGAATTAGACACGACTGAAGCGAATTTTCATGCATGCATGGAAAATGAGTCTATTTAGACAACACAGTGGGGAAACAGTCAGAGGCAACTGATTCAGGGGCCTCTGTCACCCCAGGCCCCACCTGGCTTCCCTGAGAGATGAAGATGGTTGGGGGCGAGGAGGAGAGCATATCTCCACACATCTGTAATCCATTCATGACACACCAGTGAGCAACTGCCCACCAGGAGAAGCTCTGCAATAGCGTGTGTCAACAGGTACTCCAATCATGTTTGATTTACTCTACTAAAGAAGTTAGGAGAATATATAACACATCAGAGCAATATTTTCATCAAAAGAAATTAATGTTCAAGCATTTTGTTCAGTTATTAGAAAAATTAACTCTTGGAATGCCTCCCTCCCTGAGGATGCAGAAACACCAGATATAAATACTCTGCCTTTTATTGGGCTGTCTGTCAAAACGGCCTACTATCTCAAAATACTGTTTTAAAATCTGAATCAACTTTATCAGTACTCACCGTGGAGTTAAAGCATTAGATTGAATGACCATATGCTTCAATGCTGGGACCTTTTAGAGGTGAAGAGAGTTCTATTAGTAATTACTCTGTAATAACAAGAATAAGCCAGGACTCTCCTAGGCTTCCCAGGTGGCTCAGTGGTAAAAAAAAAAAAATCCTCCTGCCAATGCAGGAGACACAGGTTTGATCCCTGGGTTGGGAAGATCCCCTGGAGAAGGAAACAGCAACCCACTCCAGTGTTCTTGCCTGGGAAGTTGCATGGCTAGAGAAGCCTGGTAGACAACAGTCCATAGGGTTGCAAATGAATCAGACATGACTTAGTGACTAAACAACAACTCCTAAGTAACCAAAACACTCGGTCACTCAGGTATGAGACCACATTTCCATATCAGAACAAGGAAACCTAAGTTCAGCTATCTTCCTCTTTAAAAATAAAATCATAGCAAGAAAGTAAAAACTGAAATAAATAAAACAGAAAATAAAAAGTGTGCTCTTTACAACCCCTAGAATCTCATCCTCAGATACAACTTCCACTAACAGTCTGTCTTCCAGTCCTCCTCCACACAGAGAGGACAGAATTCCCAAACACTACTATCTGAGACCAGATGAATGAGTATCAAATGGCCCAAAATGGCAAATGTCTACCCCATATACTGAGGTCAGATGGGACCTACCCTTTTCCTGCACTTCCAGCGTTCAGCATATGATTTGGGTGATTTGAGTTCTAAACCACTGGGTGAATCACTTTTTTCCCTGGGCATAAGGGCTTCCCCAGTGGCTCAGAGGGTAAAGCATCTGCCTGTGATGCGGAAGAGCCAGGTTTGATCCCTGGGTTGGGAAGATCCCCTGGAAAAGGAAATGGCAACCCACTCCAGTATTCTTGCCTAGAGAATCCCATGGACAGAGGAGCCTGGTGGCCTACAGTCCATGGGGTTGCAAAGAGTCGGACATGACCGAGTGACTACACTTACTTACTTACTTTTACAGTTGGTTCAACTGTATGGTTCAACATGGTCACAGAATTCTTTTAGAGCCAACGAGATACAAAGAAACTTTTACTTGGGCTTCTTTGAAGACTCATTCTCTAGCTCACTCTCACATGTATTGAAATTGAAAGGATCTAAGGCCTTGACTTGCACTGTCCAAGATGGTAGCCACTAGCCACATGGAATGACTGAGCGTTACATGTGCATTCCATGTCCAACTAGTTCCTTGGAATGGGACTAGTACAGAGTGAGACATGATGTAAGTGTACAGGACACACTGGGCTTCGAAGACAATATGAAAAAGAAACATAAAATATCTCACAACTAATTTTTGTTGATTACATGGTGACGTGATGATGCATGTGGCTCACAGTAAACTACTAAACAGGGCCGGTCTAAAATGTTTGAATTCCCGATAAAGCCAGGCCTAGTGGTAGCCCTGTCCGTGGATTTTTCAGCTATGGGAACTAATGCATATTATTTTGCTTAAGTAAGTTTTGATTAGGCTTTCTAGGACTTGCACTTGAAAGTCTTAACTCATAATGCATAGTCATATGAAGAAACATACTGCACATTTAGGAAACTTCTTTTTTTCCATACCACATGGCCTGTGGGATCCTACTTCCCCAGCCAGGGATTGAACCTGTACCCTTTGCACTGGAAGCACAGAGTCTCAAACCATTGGACCAACCCTACTACTTAACCCAGAAGTCTCCAGGATACCTCTCTTCATTGACTGAAAGATCATGGGCATTTTTGTGCACAAAGTATTCCATATGTGGACCAATCAGCCATTTTTTTTCTGTTAACACCACTGGATGTGCCCAGCGTATGGTACCAGCTTTCTTACAGGTCCCACAGCATCAACGCTCTTTTTTGTTTTGGGCCTTTGCACACACTTTCCCTTCTGCCTGGAACATGCTGTCCTCTCATTTGCCTGTTCCTTCAGGTTGCAAATTAAGTGCCATCTCCTCAAAGGTGAGTTCCCTGGTCATTCAATTTAGAGAATATACCCTGTTCTTGCCTCTCACAGCACCTCACCTTCTCTATGTCTATAGGGCAAAATATATGTTAATTTCTTAGATGTCTGTTTGACATCTACTTTCCCCCTCCCTGTTACACTATAACCTGCATTAGGGCATGTCATGGCTATGTGGTTCTTCTTTCCATCCCTGGCACCTGGACACATAGTAGGTGCTCAATAAACATTTTCTGAAGGTCAGGCATGAATGTTAAAGGGAGCAGGAGAAACAGGAAGGCCAGGAGAAGGTGAAGTAATGCGGTAAGGGAGCCAAGATAACCCAGTATAACCAAGCTAAGGAAAGTTTCTTTATGGTTCACACTGTCTAGCGGAACCATAAAGAAAGTAAGGATGAGAACTGACAAAGGAACAACAGGTCTGGAAGGATTTCAACAGTTAATAGCTCCCTGGACCTACCTCCAAGCATAAAAGTAAATGATCAGAGACTCAAAACGTAAAGCTTGCAGTACAAAGCATTCCTGAACTTCACACAATAAAAATTCTACCTAAGGTTTTGTTCTGTTTTAGAGACAGTGTGATTCTTAGGCTCCTTTTTATAAACTGACTGAAAAAGTATGGAAGGATGTAGGGTCTGCTCTAAAAGCTCTCATCTGACTGCTCTAAGGGCAAGATCACACTCTTGACCTCTGCTTTGTGGAATTTCTCATGAGCCTGGTTGAAATGCTGACCTGGCCATATCCCAACCAGCCTTTTTGGGCTCCATAAAAGTAGAAAATATCTGCTCTTTTTCTGTTCACATTCTTGTTCTCCCATGGGATCTACCTTGCTTGGCTTACTCACCTTACTTTACTTGTCAGGGAAAGAGGATGGTTAGTTACTGAAACTCTTTAAGATTGATATATAAGCCTCTTAATTATTCCTTTGAATACGAGATCTCTCTTTAAATGAGAATCTCTCTTCATTTTGCTTTAATTAGATACATTTTTAATTTACTTTTTATTGAAGGATAATTGCTTTACAATATTTTGTTGTCTTCTGTCAAACTTCAACATGAATCAGCCACAGGTATACATATATCCCCTCCTTTTTGAACCTCCCTCCCATCTCCCTTCCCATCCCACCCCCTCTAAGTTGATACAGAGTCCCTGTTTGAGTTTCCTGAGCCATATTTTTAATGGATTACTTTTATTATGAAAAATTGATAGACACAACAGAATTCATGTAATGTATGTTATGATATAATCACAAGAGAGAAATGACATTCTTGAACCAAGCACCCAATTTAAGATCTAGACTACTACCTTTGAAGTCCTCCGTATGGCCCTCCCTGGTTTCATATATTTTTTGAAATAATGCAAACCACTTAATCAGTGAACCCCAGGAACCTAGGCTTAGATTAGTGGGGTGAGAACTTTGGAAGAGATTTGGTGCTGTCCACCCTGTAGGTGCTGATGAGTCTTCGGAAGGGTGGGAGAACTACCATCTCTTAGAGGAAAAAGGAAGTGTTCCTCTTCTTTCTCTCTTTCTCCTCTCAACTTTTTAAAATTACATACCTCCTTTCTCTGCTGGAAGGACCAGGAAAGTCTACTTATAGAAGAAGCAGGTACAAAGCCCTGCAATTCTGTCTCCTCCCTTTTCTACCAGTTGGCTTTCATTAGCGTTTACTCGGTATTTTTTCTTAATAAAATCAGATATGCACTAGGAAAGTAAACATCAGGATCATAGAGCTGGTCACTATTTATTTATTACAGAAACACACAGATTTGATAGCTAGAAAATATTTTAAAGAGAATTAAATCCAATCTTCTCATTTTATAGCTGAGAAAACCAAGGTATAGGACTTGACAAAATCATTCAGCTAAATATATGTCTTTAGTCTCTAAATAATTATTTTTATTTCCTATTATTTAATTCCCATCATTGATAGATTTTCATTATTAAAACTTGATCACATTATTGACCATCTTACTTTAGTCTGGCTGGAACAAAGTATCAGCGTTTTCACTTAGCAATATTAATAAAAAATAAATTTTGAGTGGTATATTAAAAGGGGATATATATTAATGTCAATGCAAAACATTTTATCTTATTCATAAAAGCATTTCTGCTTTCAATCAAAAGTCAATGAATATTCTATCATACTTTTTTTACATCCTTATATTCTTTAACCTTATTTCTACTTCTAATAAAATAAAAAATTGAGCTGAATCTTCAAAAATAAAGATACTTTAGCGTACTTTTAAAAGGTGGAGATGATAATCATTAAGTATTTTGCCATATCAGGAACCTACCTTGCTACTATTTAATTATTTAACCAAACATTTTGAATGCCTATCAGGTGGCCAACATTGTTCCAGACATATATCTTCTTGAGGATAAAAATGTTTCCAATTTAAGATTTTTAAGAATGCCTTTATTTATTCATTTGTTTATTTACCTTATTCGACACATTTTACTTCTATTGTTCTCCAGGCATTTTGGTAGGCGCTGTTGAGAATAAAGCAGATACAGAAACAACTCTTAGAGAACAATCAACAGGTAGAGGGACATGTTTACCTAAGTAACTACAATATACAGAAGCCAACCAGACGGTGTAAATGCATGAAGCAAGCTGAGTGTAAGGCAACAAGCGACGAAGAAGAGGATGTTATTCTTTATTTTAGGAGAAAGAATGGAGAAAGAGAAGATACAGAATGCGAGGAGAGGAGGAAGAAGGGGGGGTGGGCAGAAGAGTGCAGAGGGAGAGGAGGGAAGAGAAGAGAAAGGGAAGGACCAGGACTGCGCCTCGAGGAGCTCCAGAATTCCAACACTGAGAGGCCACGCAGAGGAAGCAGTAGATGGAGACCACTGTGATGGGAGGAAAGCCAAGAAAGCACGGTGGCCCCAAAGCCACAAGGTGTAAATGTTTCAGGATGGAGTAGAAGGCCACCTGTGTCAAATTTTGCTGAAAGCATCTACTGGACCTGACAACACTAAGGTCACTGGTACCCTTGACAAGAGCAGTTTCAGCACTGTGGTGGAGCTGGAGGCCAGGCTGACATGTTTTGAAAAGAAGATAGAAAACAGAAAAATAGAGGTAGCATAAAAGCAACTCTTTTAAGACGTTTTACTCTGAAGGGAGCAAAGAAATCGGGCAGTCATTAAAGTGGGACAAGCAATCAAGTAAGGTGTTTTTTTAAGACAGTTGATATTAACAAATGCCAATAAACACATGAAATGATGCTCAACATCATTAATCATTAGGGAAATACAAATTTAAAATACATTGAAGTACTATATCAGATACTTTAGGATGGCTACTATTAAAAAAAAAAGAACAGAAAATAAAAAATGTTGGAAGGGATGTGGAGAAAATGGAACACGTGTGCACCATTGATGGGGATATAAAATGGATGGTGCAGCCACTATGGGAAACTTTAAAACAGAAGCTCTTCAAACACTTTAAAATAGAAGTATCATGTGACTGGCAATTCCACTTCAGCATATATGCCCAAAATAAATGAAAGTAAGGTATCTAAGAAATGGTTGTATATCCATATTTTATAGCAGCACTATTCACAATAGTTACAATGTGGAAGAAACCAGTGTCCATTGATGGATGAATGGATAAGCCAAATGTGGTAAACACCTACAATGCAATATTATTCAGCCTTAAAAAGGAAGGAAATACTGACTTATATTACAATATGGATGAAACCTGGGCCTACTATGCTAAGTGAAATAAGCCAATCAGAAAAAGACCAATGCAGTATGATTCCAATTATATGAGATACTGAGAGAGTAGTCAAAATCATAGAGACAAAAAGTAAAATGGCAGTTTCCAGGAGATGGCGGGGGAGGGGAGAATGATGAGCTATTGTTTAATAGGACCAGAGTTGCAGTTTTATAAGTACAGAGAGTTATAGAGGAGGGTGGTGGTGAGAGTTGCACATTCTGAACATATTTAATTCCACTAAACTTCACACTTAAAATTGTCAAATGGTAAATTTTATGTTATGTACACTCTACCACAGTAAAAAATGAAAGACAAAAAGACAGTTGATATCAGATCAAGTTTGCCCACTGATGGGGATAATCTGGGAAAGATGAAGGTATTGATGGGCTAGAAAGAGATGGACAAAGAAGGCAAATCGGCCACACCCTAGAGAAGGAGAATGGAATCCAGGCAGAGAGAGGGAGAGGGAAAGAGGGAGAGGTCAAGGCGGGGGAGAGAGAGACAAAGGGGAGGAGGAAGAAAGAGAGGAAGGGAGGGAGGGAGAGCAGGAGGAAGGAGGAGAGAGAAAGAAAGCGAGGGAGAGAGGAGGGGGAGAAAGAAAGCGAAGGAGAGAGGAGGAGAAAGAGAGGGAGCGAGGGGGAGAGAGGGAGAGAAGGGAAGGAGGAGGGAAGAAAGGAAGGTAGGGAAGAAGAAAGGAGGGCGGGATGGAGAGTTGACCTAAAGAGGGACACTTCTTCCAACCACTGTGAACAAGAAGGAAAGCATGGTGATAAATTCCATGGTGGAATTATGAGGGAGTTCCCATTGAACGCCTTCTATTTTCTACCTAGCATAAGGGAGGACATCATCTGAGAATAAGGAAGGAGGGTGAGTGAGAAATGGGCAAAGGCAGGAAAAGATACGAAATAGTCCCTGCGGAGTGTGAAAGAAGAAATCCCTCCAGAGAAACATGGTAGAAGTGCAGAGCATCCAGCTGTGATTTGGGATTACAAAGTTTAGGCACAGTCAGTCAGCTCTATTTTTATTGACTCCAGCAAAGTTCAGCTACATGGAGAAGCCAAAAATCACCTGTGCATTGTAAGACTCTGAGTAGAGCCTGAGCTTCCGGGTTTCTAACAAGCTTGCAGGTGACGCCCTCCTACGGGATCACCAAGTCACACTTTGAGTGGCAAGGGACTAGAGCCCATTCCTTTGTCATTTACTTCTCAAGCACTTAAGTAGAGAGCAGGTCTGTCACCCTTAAGTCTGAAAATGATTTTAAAAACAGTTAAATTAAAATGATAATAATTTAAAAGGAGGGAAGCATGGAGAAGGTGGAGGAGTGTCTGTATTGGAAATACCTTTTCTTGCCCCTCTTCTCTTCTACATTTCCAGGCTTGGCAACATCATACAATCTCACAGCTACAATCACCATTTTTATGTGGATATGATGACTACTTTCTTGGCTCCAAAGGCCTAATGGACACATCCATGTAAGTGTCCCACCAGCAATTAAAAGAACAAATCGCCCCCAATATTTGCTTCTTCTTGGTCTTTCGATGTATTGATTCTTCTTACTCTCTGGCTTCCACATTTAAGAAGTTGTTAAGACCCATTGATTTATTCCTAAAGTATTAGTAACTTCAGTGAATGCAAATTAGAACTACACCAAGATACCACCTCCCCTTAGCTGACAGGCAAAAATTCAAAAGTTTGACAACACACTCTGCTAGCATGACTGTGAGAAACAGAGGCTTACATGCATTGCTAGTGAGAATTAAAGACAGCACATCCCTACGGAGTAGATTTTTGCAATAATATAGCACAATTACCTACACCTTGACTTTTGACCTAGGAATCTATCCTAAAGACACATTGGCAACACATAAAATGATATGTACGCATGCCCATTCACTGTACCACGATTTATAATAACCAATGATTCAAAACAACCCTCAATGTCCATCAAGAAGGGACTGCTGAATAAGTTACAATATGTTCATATGATGGAGTATTATGCAGACATAAAAAGGAATGAGAAAACTCCCTACATACAGGTAGAAGAGAATGTAAGTGAAAATGCAAGACACAGAAGAGCATACATAGTATTTGCTTTTTAAATAAAAAAGAGAAAGAATAGTAACACTTATACACATTTCCTTATGTTTTCAAAAAGAAGAAATGTAAGGATAAATCAAAACCTTAAAAAAAAGGATTACCTATAACAGAAAGCAAAGAACAATGAGGAGGGGATAAACATGGAAGTCGCGTGCCATATTTTATAGTTTTTACTTTAAAAGCACTAAAATGTTTTATATAATCGAAACATAATATTAAATAGAAAAACCACAAAGCAATCAATAAACATCAAACAATGTGAAATCTTCAGTGGCTTCCCACTACCTACCCACTAGGTCCAAACTCCTCCGTCTTGTCTCAGCGCTCTGAGGCTGATCTAGCCAGGCATTCCCATCTTACTTTCTGATGTTTCCCACCCTGCCATACCCCTGGCATCACATATTCACATACTAACCACTAACATCCAAGGACGTAGTTTATTTCCCCAGTTAGATCATACACCTCTTGAAAATGAAACCCACCTCTGATCCATTTTGGAAACCGTCAATGTTCAATCTCTAGAATTAACATATGGTAACATAAATTGGTGATAATTCTGGCATCTGAAAGCTATTGGCTGGAAATTTTGTATTTATTTTGGAGAATTCAAGGAAGCCAGAGCTCCTTGATATTAATAGTATATCAAGTATCTGGCTAAAGTGTAACTTTCTGGTTATAAAACAAAGACAACAATGGAGCAACCCAAGGGTCCTATGGGTGAATGAATAAAAATATGGTATATCCATACAATGGATGATTCAGTCTTAGAAAGGAAGGGAATTCTGACACCTCCCACAACACAGAAGAACCTTGAAGACATTATGCTAAATGAAATGGGTCTCAAAAGGACAAATACTATATGAGTTCACATGTAGGAGGTTTCCAGAGTAGTCAAATTCATAGACACAGAAAAGAGCATGCCAGTTGCCAGAAGCTTGGAGTAGCAGGCAGTAGGGAAATGTTATTTAATGGGTACAGAACTTCAATTTTGCAAAATGGAAAGACTTCTGGAGATGGATAGTGGTGATGGTTACACAAAGTGAATGTACCTAATGTCACTAAACTGTATACTTAAAAATAGACAAAACAGTATATTTTATGTTATGTATATTTTATCACAATTTTTTTTTAATTTTAAAGCAAAGAAAATGAGCCATAAGAAAACATTTTAATGGTGACCTTTTAATACCTTGTGCATGGGTGCATGCTAAGTCACGCAGTCATGTCTGACTCTTTGCAACCCTATGGACTGTAGTCCACCAGGCTCCTCTGTCTATGGGATTCTCCGGGAAAGAATACTGGAGTGGGTTTCCATGCCCACCTCCTCCCAGGATTGAACCCATGTCTCTTATGTCTCCTGCATTGGCAGGTGGGTTCTTTACCACTAGTGCCATCTGGGAAGCCCTTTAATACCTTATATTAATATAAAAACAATTTAGCCAAATTTCCTAAAGGAAATCAGTCCTGAATATTCATTGGAAGGACTGATGCTGAAGCGGAAACTCTAATACTTTGGCGACCTGATGCAAAGTACTGACTCATTTGAAAAGACCCTGATGCTGGGAAAGATTGAAGGCGGGAGGAGAAGGGGACAACATAGGATGAGATGGTTGGATGGCATCACCGACTCAATGGGCATGAGTTTGAGTGAACTTCAGGAGTTGGTGATAGACAGGGAGGCCTGGCATGCTGCAGTCCATGGGGTCACAAAGAGTTGGACAGGACTGAGCAACTGAACTAAACTGAACTGATCCCCTCCAGGGCCATTAAAGATTACCTAGGGAAGAGAAAGTTGGCTTTTTGCTTTAAACTTGGTACCATGTTCTCCCCTTAGAGGAGTATTTCCAGCAGAAACATCCTGCCTGTGGACTGCTTTCCCCCATGGGCTTTGTATAACCAGAAGTTACACACAGCTGATTACTTTAAAAGGTGTTTCTAAGACTCTGATAGTTGTTTCTAATCAAAGCTTTGTATTGGCATTGATCCATAATATTTGCTTTGATGCTTCTGAGTAGAGAAATGCTCTATCCTTCCTTTCCATTCCCACAGAAAAAAATCACTGAACAGTGAGTTACTGCTGAGGTTGAGAAACCCCTTGGGAAGAATTTACCTTCACAAGGTAAAACTCTGCATCTTGCACCATACTTATACAAAATGCAAATAACAGGGGACATTGTTGGTGGGGGGGATAAGAGGCATGTGGGAAGGTTCTACACTTTTCAATCAATTTTTTGTATAACTAAAATTGCTCTAAAAAACATAGTCTGTTAATTGAAAACCTAAAGCTCTGCATCTTAAGTTCCCTGTGCTGTTGGTATAGCAAATAATCACATTGATCCATGTAAGTAAAATGATGCTTTCTTAATAAGGAAATACATTCTCCTTTAATATGCAATATAAATTAAGGGATATTTTGCTAGCCAGTCATTTTTCAAAATATATTTGAACATTAGGAGAGGAAAAAAAAGAAAAAGTTGTAAGAATGCAATCAATCCCCAAGTTATAACTCCATAATTTCTGCTCCTGTCTGCATTGGAAACTCTACATTTCCAACTCTTGGCTTTCCTTTTCTCTTGCCATTTAGAGAATATAAACAGACATGTTGAAATTCTTGACCTTAGAGGCAATTAAATACTGGAAGGAATAAGTTATTGAAATGCCCTTCTAAGAGTTATTTAAAATGTAGATAACAAGCTTACACTTTCAGCTATGATGGCATAGCTGGTATCGGACTAATCTTCCTGCTAAGAACATCTATAAAAGCTGGCGGAAATATCTCTCTCACACACACACACACACACATACACACACACACACACACACACACACACACACACACACACACACACCTCAACTGCTTGAAGATAATGAAGAACAAGTAAAACAGCCAATACTAGGGGGATAAGAGCAGAAATGCTCCCTGAAGAGAACCCTTTCTCAGAGCCACATTTTTCCATCAGGACATTTAATACTATACAATGCAGAGCATGGAGATCAGAAATTAGCAGCCTAGAGACTATGCAGTCTCATTGGGCTGGAAAGATAACACCTGGGATTTATGGACCACTGAGGAGTAAGGGGGGTCATTAAACAGTAGGCTTTCAGGTGAGACTCTAGAAGAGCCATGACCTATGACCAAGAAAAAACTAGAAATAGACCAGCCTCAACTGGCTCAAGGTGATTTTCCCATGCTCTATCTGGGAAAATTAAACTCTAAGGAAGATATTATGCAGAGACTCTATAATTTTTCATATATAATATCCAACATTCAAAGAAAAATACCAAACATTTCAGTTAAAACAGAACCAAATGACTGAAAACCAAGGAAAAAAATAGACAGAATAAACTGATTCAAAGGTGACCCATATACTGGAGTTACTAGACATGGGTTTTCCACTAACTGCCAAAATACTTAAACCAATACTTCACAAGAAAAAGAGAATACTTTAATGGCCAATAAGTATATGAAAAGAAACTCAGTATCATTAATAATCACAAGATAACACTACAAATCTTCCAGATTTGTTTAAAAAATACATTAAGTATTGATAAGGACATAAATTAATTTGCACTGCAAAAACTGCTGGTGTAAATATAAGTTGATGCAAATACTTTGAAATGTTGTTATGTAGAAGTTATGGAAGCTAAACATACATATACCCTGTGATCCAGTAGTCCATTCCTGGGTATACACATAACAAAAAAATGAGTGTTTCTATCAACTGAAAGATAATAGATATGAATATTCATAAAACCTTATTTATGACAGTCTAAATTGCAAATATGGACTTCCTAGGTGGCTCAGTGATAAAGAATCTGCCTGCAATGCAGGAGACATAGGCTCGGTCCCTGGTCAGGAAGATCCTCTGGAGAAGGAAGTGGCAATCTGCTCCAGCATTCTTGCCCAGGAAATCCCATAGACCGAGGAGCCTGGTAGGCTACAGTCCATGGGACTGCAAAGAGTCAGACACGACTTAGGGACTGAGCACGTGTACAAATGGCAAATAGACCAAATGTCCACCAACAGCAGAACGGTCTCTTCCACTGTATCCAATGCAATAATATAAGAAAACAACAAAGAACAAACTTCATTCACCCAACCCATGATGATAAAGCTTATAAATATGATATTGAGGTAAAAAGCTAGACAAAAAAGAGAGCAAGCTATATGAGTCTAAAGATTAAAACCAGGTAAAATTAGACTACTGTGATATGACCCAGGATAGTGGTGATGTTCAATGGAAGCAGATAATGACTGAGAGAAGGCACAGGCAAGATTTCTGATATCAGAATATCCTAGTCTTCTTTTGGGTGGATAGTGGAGAAGTATGTTCATTTTGTGAACTGAGCACTACAAACCGTATACCTAAGATTTGTGTAGGTATAATACGCCTAAATAGAAAGTAACCAAAACACTCACAGTGGTTAGAAAAATAAATTATCCAGACAACTAAACATTCCATAACAATGGGGCAAAGGGCACCTGGACTACAAGGTTCTAGAGACAATGTTCGACTGTGATTCACTCACAGCAGCTCCTTTTGGAGCTATCTTATCTCTCTCTCTCTTTGGTCGCTGTCTTCCACATCCAATTTGGATTTGCAGCAAGTGGTTAGATTTTTTAACAATTTAACCCCAAAGTTAACATATTTAAGACTAAACTCTTCACCATTTGCCATTTCTCCCTTCATGCACTCCTTCCCATAGTCTCTATCACAAATATGAGGGTCACCAACTTCCTGCTGATGAAGGCATTTGGTTGGTGCAAAAGTAACTGCGGTTTTGCATTGTTAACCTTTCTCGTTTGAATAAATGAGAACTAACTAACCTCTTGCAAGAAAATAACTGGACATGATGAAATGTTCAGGTAAATGAGATAAAAACTTTTGGATAAAAGCTTTAAAGTAATCATGTTTTGGTCTACTTAAAATGATCTTTCCAGATGTTTGGTAACTTAAGATTCTAAAGCTGTTCCAATTTAAGCTAAGTGATGCAAGTGTATTTATATAAAAGATACTAAGACATCAATTACTAGAAAAAAATTAAAAGTATTTGAAAATATTAATGAAAATGTTTGGTATCACCTAAGACGTTCTCTATAAGAAAACAGGGTTTCTCTGGTGATTCAGATGGTAAAGAATCTGCCTGCAATGTGGAAGACCTGGGTTCAATCCCTGTGTTGGGAAGATGCCCTGAAGAAGGGAATGGCAACTCACTCCAGTATTCTTGTCTAGAGAATTCCACGGACAGAGGAGCCTGGTGGCCTACAGTCCCTGGGGTCACAAAGGGTCAAATACAACTGAGCAACTAATACACATTGGAACACATTCTTAAATAAAGATGGTTATGTTATACATCATTTTAATGCATACTTACTGCTTTATGGAATGATGCTAAAGCTGAAACTCCAGTACTCTGGCCACCTCATGCGAAGAGTTGACTCATTGGAAAAGACTCTGATGCTGGGAGGGATTGGGGTCAGGAGGAGAAGGGGACGACAGAGGATGAGATGGCTGGATGGCATCACTGACTCGATGGACGTGAGTCTGAGTGAGCTCCAGGAGTTGGTGATGGACAGGGAGGCCTGGCATGCTGCGATTCATGGGTCGCAGAGTCAGATGCAACTGATCGAGTGAACTGAATTGAACTGCCTTATGGTTTTTTTGCTAATGACTTATTACTTGCTGGGTTTTGTTCGTTTGTTTGTTTGTTTTGGTTACAGTTCAGAGTTTTATTTGGTAAACAAGAGCTGACTCATTGGAAAAGACTCTGACGCTGGGAAAGATTGAGGGCAGTAGGAGAAGGGGGCGATAGAGGATGAGATGGTTGAATGGCATTATCGACTCAATGGACATAAGTTTGAGCAAACTCTGGGAGATAGTGGAAGACAGAGAAGGCTGGCATGCTGTAGTCCGTGGGGTCACAGTCAGACACAACTGAGGGACTGAATAGCACCAACAAGGATAGTACTTCCCCAAGGTGTGAGGGTGGGTGAATTCAAAGGAGTGGCCTCAACCGCCTCGGCTCCCTCTTTTTATACTTTTTGTCTCCTCCCCCTCCCCAACCCTCCACCCCAAGCCTGCCCTACGCCATTAAGGCTAGTACCCATACCCATCATCCATCAGGAAGGATGGATATTTGCCTTTTCTTCCTTTTTTTTTCCACCTGAGGTTCCCATTCCAGTCCTAGGATTTTTCCTTTGTCTCCTTTTCATGGGCTTTCCCCTTTCTTTGTCTGTCTTTTAGCAGCTGCCATTTTGGACTCCTTTTTCTATTCTGTCTACCTAACATTCCCCCCTCAAGAGACGGGAGGCCCAGTCCTTTGAGAATAGGGGCATGAGGTCTCTCTGACTACTTCCTGTACTTCCTGGCTACTTCTGAGCTGGGATGGCGAGGGGCATTGGGCCTCCCCCTGTTGCTAGTCTCAAGCCTCAGAGTCTTTATAGCAGTGTCAGTCTAAGGGTATATTTACTTTAGACTACGGAAATGATGTTAGACAACAAGCAAATTCGAGCAATTTTCTTATTCAAGCTCAAAGTGTGTTATAAAGCAGCAGAGACAATTCACAACATCAACAATGCATTTGGCCCAGAAACTGCTAATGAACGTAGTGCAATGGTGGTTCAAAAAGTTTTGTAAAGAAGACAAGAGCCTTGAAGATGAGGAGTGTAGTGGCCGCCCATTGGAAGTTGACGACCAATTGAGAGCAATCATCGAACCTCTTAACAACTACACAAGACGTTGCTGAAGAACTCAACGTTGACCATTCTACAGTCATTCAGCTTTTGAAGCAAACTGGAAAGATGAAAAACCTCGATAAGTGAGTGCCTCGTAAACTGACCGCAATTTAAAAAATTGTCTTTTTGAAGTGTCATCTTCTCTTATTCTGCAATGACAATGAACCATTTCTCCATCAGATTGTGACATGTGACAAAAAGTGGATTTTATATGAGCTTAGTGCCTGGACTGAGAAGAAGCTCCAAAGCACTTGCCAAAGCCAAACTTGCACCAAAAACAGTCATGATCACTGCTTGGCAGTCTGCTGCCAGTCTGATCCACTACAGCTTTCTCAATTCCAGTGAAACCATTACATGTGAGAAGTATGCTCAGTAAATTGATGAGATGCACCAAAAACTGCAATGCCTACAGACAGCACTGGTCAACAGAAAGGGCCCGATTCTTCTCCATGACAACACCCAACTGCACATTGCGCAGCTTCAATGCTTCAAGCGCTGAATGAATTGGGCTACGAAGTTTTGCCTCATCTGCCATGTTCACCTGACCTCTCACCAACTGCTACCACTTCTTCAAGCATCTTGATAACTTTGTGCAGGCAAAATGCTTCCACAACCACCAACAGGCAGAAAATGCTTTCCAAGAGTTCACTGAATTCTGAAGCACAGATTTTTATACTACAGGAATAAACAAATGTACTTCTTGGTGAAAATATGTTGATTGTAATGGTTCCTATTTTGATTAATAAAGATGTGTTTGAGGCTAGTTATAATGATTTAAAATTTAAGGTCCAAAATTGCAATTATAATTGCACCAACCTAATAGAAGCCTCATCCCTGGGACAGCGTTATGCAGTTTCTAGAGGTTCTCCCTCAGAAGCCTTCCTCAGGTCCATGCCCTCTTCTCCAGCCACATTGCTTTCATTTTTCCTCTTTTGTCCATTCATTCATTCATTGACCTACTGTGTGTTTGTGAAATGTGGAGAGCATTCTGGTCCCTTTGAGAGGGGCTGATGATTGTGGAGGCAAGTCAGACATGGCCTCCATTAACCAAAGCCTTTGACTTTCTTTTTTTTAACTTTCTATTTGCTATTGGGGTATAGTCACTTAACAAACAATATTGTGATAGTTTCAAGTTAACAGTGAAGGAATTCAGCCATACATACACCTGCATGCACTCTCCCCCAAACTTCCCTCCCATCCAGGCTGTCACATAATATTTAGCAGAATTCCGTGTGCAATACAGTAAATCCTTGTTTGTTATCCATTCCAAACATAGCAGTGTGCACATGTCCATCACAAACTCCGTAACTATCCCTTCAACTATCCCTCCCCTCTGCCAGTAATCATAAGTTCATTCTCTAAGTTTGTGAGTCTCTTCCTGTTTAGTAACTTCATTTGTATCATTTATACTCAGATTTCACATATTAGGATTTCACAATATTTCTCCTTCTCTGACTGACTTATTTCACATGGTATGATAATCTCTTTGTCCATTCATGTTGCTGCAAATGGCATTATTTCATTCTTTTAAGTGGCAGAGTAATATTCCATTATATATATATACACACACACACACCACATCTTCTTTATCCAGTCCTCTGTCAATGGGCATTTAGGTGGCTTCCATGTCTTGGCTATTGTAAACAGTGCTGCAATGAATATCGGGGTACATGTATCCTTTTGGATCACCTTTTTCTCCAGATATATGTCTAGGAATGGGATTGCAGGGTAATGTGATAGCTATATTTTTATTTTAAGGAATACCCATATAGTTCTTCATAGTGGCTGTACTAATTTACATTCCCATCAACAATGTAGGACAGTTCCTGTCTCTCTACACCCTTTCCAGCATTTTTTTTTGTGGATTTTTTTATGAAAGCCATACTGGTTGGGGACATTAAAGAAAAGGTATTAAGAAAAGGTGGCAAGAATCCACAGAAGAACTAACGAAAAAGATCTTAATGACCCCGATAACCATGATGGTGTGATCACTCACCTAGAGCCAGAGATCCTGGAGTGTGAAGTCAAGTGGGCCTTAGGAAGCATCACTATGAACAAAGCTAGTGGAGATGATGAAATTCACACTGAACTATTTCAAATTCTAAAAGATCATGCTGTGAAAGTGCTACACTCAATATGCCAGCAAATTTGGAAAACTCAGCAGTGGCCATAGGACTGGAAAAGGTCAGTTTTCATTCCAATTCCAAAGAAAGACAATGTCAAAGAATATTCAGACTACCACACAATTGCACTCATCTCATACACTAGCAAAGTGATGCCCCAAATTCTCCAAGCCAGGCTTTAACAGTACGTGAATAGAGAACTTCAAGCTGGATTTAGAAAAGGCAGAGGAACCAGAGATCAAATTGCCAACATCCGTTGGACCATAGAAAAAGCAAGAGAAGTTCACAAAAACATCTACTTATGCTTCATTGACTACACTAAAGCCTTTGACTGTGTGGATCACAACAAACTGTGGAAAATTCTTCAAGAGATGGGGATACCATACCACCTTACCCACCTCCTGAGAAATCTGTATGCAGGTCAAGAAGCAACAGTTAGAACCAGACATGTAACAACGGACTGGTTCCAAATTGGGAAAAGAGTACGTCAAGACTGTATATTGTCACCCTGCTTATTTAACTTACATGCAGAGTACACCATGCAAAATGCCAAGCTGGATGAAGCACAAGCTGGAATCAAGATCGCCAGGAGAAATATTAGTAACCTCAGATATGCAGATGACACCACCCTTATGGCAGAAAGTGAAAAGGAACTAAAAAGCCTCTTGATGAAAGTGAAACAGGAGAGTGGAAAAGCTAGCTTGAAACTCAACATTCAAAAAATGAAGATCATGACATGCAGTCCCATCACTTCCTGGCAAATATATGGGGAAACAATAGAAACAGTCACAGACTTTAATTTCTTGGGCTCCAAAACCACTCCAGATGGTGACTGCAGCCATGAAATAAAAAATGCTTGCTCCTTGGAAGAAAAGCTATGATCAACCCAGATAATATATTAAAAAGCAGAGACATTACTTAGCTGACAAAGATCAATATAGTCAACGTTATGGTTTTTCCAGTAGTTATGTATGGATGTGAGAGTTGAACAATAAAGAAAGCTGAGCACCGAAGAATTGATGCTTTGGAACTGTGGTGTTGGAAAAGACTCTTGAGAGTCCCTTGGACTGCAAGGAGATCAAACCAGTCCATCCTAAAGGAAATCAGTCCTGAATATTCATTGGAAGGACTGATGCTGAAGCTGAAGCTCCAATACTTTGGTCACCTTATGCGAAGAACTGACTCATTTGAAAAGATCCTGGGGCTGGGAAAGATTGAAGGCAGGTGGAGAAGGGGACAACAGAGGATGAGATGGTTGGATGGCATCACCAACCTGATGGACACAAGCCTGAGCAAGCTCCGGGAACTGGTGATAGACAGGGAAGCCTGGCATTCTGCAGTCCAAGGGGTGGCAAAGAGTCAGATATGACCGAATGACTGAACTGACTAACTGATTCTAGCTGGTGTGAGGTGATATCTCATTGTAGTTTTGATTTGCATTTCTCTAATAATTAGCAATGTTCAACATCTTTTCACATGCATATTGGCCATTTGTACGTTTTCTTTCAGAAATATCTATTTAGGTTTTCTGCCCATTTGTTGAGTTGGTTGGTTGTTTCAATGTTCTTAAGCATCATGAGGTATTTATAAGTTTTGGAGACTAATCTTTTGTCAATCACATCATTTGCAAGTATTTTCTCCCAATCTGTCAGTTGTTATTTTGTTTTGTTTATTGTTTCCTTTGCTGTGCAAAAGTTTTTGAGTTTAAGTAGGTTCCATTTGTTGATTTTTATTTCCATTAGCCTGGGAGATGAATTGAAAAAGATATTGCTAAAATTTTTGTCAGAGAGTGTCCTGGCCTGTGTTTCCCTTTAGGAGTTTTATAATGTCCAGTCTCACGTTCAGGTCTTTAATACACTTTGAGCTTGTTCTTGTGTATGATGCTAAAGAATAATTTAATTTCATTTTTTACATGTAGCTGCCCAGTTTTCCCAGCACCATTTGTATTAGAGATTCTTTTCAACATTGTGTAGTCTTACCTCCTTTGTCATAGATTAATTGTCCATAGATGCATGGGCTGGGTTTCCATCTTGCTCCATTGATCTATATTTCTATTTTTCTGCCAGTACCTTGCTGCCTTGATGACTGTAGCTTTGTAGTATAGTATGAAGTCAGGGAGCCTGATTTCTTTCAGCTCTGTTTTTATTTCTCAAGATTGTTTTGCCTATCCAGGGTCTCTTGTGCCTCCACACAAATTTTGAGATTTTTTTGTTGTTCTAGTTCTGTGAAAAAAATGCCACTGGTGATTTGATAGGGATTGCACTGAATCTGTAGATTGGTTTGAGTAGTATAATCGTTTTGACAGTAGTGATTCTTCCAATCTGCAAACATGGTCTATGTGTCCATTTGTTTGTGCCTTCTTCAGTTTCTTTCATCAGCATCTTATAGTTCTCAGAGTACCAGTCTTCTGTCTCCTTAGGTAGATTTACTCCCAGATATATATATTTTTTGATGCCATGGTAAATGGAAGTGTTTCTTAAATTTCTCTTTCTGTCTTTCATTGTTAGTTTATAAATATGCAACAGATTTCAGTGCATTAATTTTGTATCCTGAAACGTTACCAAATTCACCTGGACTCTAATTGCTTCCTACATAGAGAAGACTTTCTAGACAGTCTCACCAACAAGCTTCCTCCTCAATTCAGTCTTCCCTCTGCACTGCCACCAGCTCACAACTCCCTTCTCCAACATATATGGGCACATTGCTAAAATACATAAACACTGTTTAAGTAAGCAAGAGAAGCTCATTAAAGAAAATTTGGAAAATATATAAAGGACTATCATTCACACTCCATATTTCTAATACTCAAAGATTTTTAATAATGTAACCATTTTATTTATAACTTTTGAAATGATATATCTCTCTTTAGTACACAAATCTGATCATTTTCCTCTCTTCTTGGAAGGGATCAAGTTACTCCACCCCCTAAGGGACAGTGGTCATGGCCTGTGGATGCAGATGTTCTGAGCCACCCTGTCTCTAGCCACACCATTCCCAAAGTCCACAGTGCCCTTCCCTCTTCATCCTTCAACACTCCATCCTTAAACACCTTTCAAGGCCAGGTTAAAAATCACACTTGTACTAGACTCTACTTACGTGACACCTGTCACAGCATGCTGTAACTATGTGGGAAGCAGCATTAATGCTGACTCTGGAGTCAGACGGCCTGGGTTCAAGTCAGATCTGTGACTTGCCAGGTATGTAACTGCGTCAATTATTTAATCTGTCTTTGCCTCAGCCTCAGGGATAAAAGGATAAAAATCTAGAACTCCACTCAGAGTAACTTTATGAAGACTAAATGAGGTGATCTTGTCACTTAGCACAATCCCAGGCACATAATAAGTCCTCAGAACATTACTTATTATCATTGTGAAATGTCTGCCTCCTCCCCCTACACCAACCACGCACATCCTACAGGAAGGAGTTCTTTTTTGTCTTTTTACCTCCTGCCTTTAGTTTGAAGTGATTTATAAATGTATGAGAAATAAATGAATGATCTGTCAAATCTGCCTGACATATACTCTTGCTATACATACTCTCATAGTGAAAAAAAGAGGGGAAGGGAGATGGGGAGAAAAAAGGAAGAAGAAGAGACAAAAGATGAGAAGAAGCGGGAGAGGGAGAGGAGAAGGGAGAGAAGGGGGAGAAGAAGGCGGAGGAAAAGAAGAAGGAAGAAGAGGAGGTGAGGAGGAGAAGCGGGACGAGGAAGAGGAAGGAGGAAAGAAAAAGAAATAAAGCGGAAAGTAGGAGGAAGAAACAAAGGCGAGCAAGGAATTTTTAATGAATTTATGAATTAATCAATTTATTTATTTACTAATATTTTAATTGGAGGATAATGACTTTACAATACTGTGGTGGCTTTTGCCATATGTCGACATGCATTGACACTACTAACGATGGTATCTGAGTTTCGTGCGCACAGAACACAGGCAGCAGCCATCACAATACTCCAACTTGCCTCTTGCTGCTAACCCCTTGAAACTCAGGAATACATTCGTCCTTAAGCTTAGTACAAAACTCAGCATTACACTCTGGACCCTGGGACAACCAAATTGCATAACCAGGACTCTTCCCAGAGAGCGGGCCCTTAGATGGGTTCAAGTCTACCACGACTGAACAGGGCCTCCCAAGGAAACTCTGGGTCAGCTGGGGAAGAAGAAGGCACACCAAGCATCCTGTGTAGGGCATAATCTCATCCTCTCATGACTGGAGATGGATATAGCGCTGTATGTGCAAAATACTTCAAGGTTCCCTTGCAGCAGAAGTATGTTGGCAAAATCTGCTTTTACTGAGTCCAGATATCCTGGCTTCTACTTCTATTCCAGATTCAGTGATAAATCCCCAAGAACTCATAAGTGGTTTCTAGCATACATAAAAGTACAGAAAGCCTTTGTTTTCCTGATTAAGGAGACTACATAAATTTTTAACTGATTATTAAGAAATAAATGCCAACCTTTGCAGAAAAAATACATTTCTTTCTGTCTCTGACTGAGTATCAAAGAGGCCTTCGGGGCCTTCAGCCCGGCTGAGGCCTGATGGTTTCATGCCAGGTCTGGGGGCCGGTTCCACCCCAACAGCTGTTCTCAAGGGCAGTTCACTCATCACCAGAGGCCCGGAGTCTCTGAGCCAGGGGTCACAGTCCTCAGGGGTCAAAACCCACAGAAAGAACACATGCCTTCCTGGTGGCTGGCAGCACCACTGGCTTGCAGATTTTTGCAAAACCATTAAGCCGTGGACTTGGAAGGCAGTCAGGCCTGAGTTTGAATTCCAACTCTACCACTTACTAGCTATGTGGCCCCGGGGCAAGTTGCCTCATCTCTCTAAATCTGAGTTTCCTCATTTGTGAAATGGGGATAATAATAGCATTCACCCTTGAGGGTGGCGGTTAGGATTAAACAGATAATGCATAGAAAGGATGCTGGACAGCACTTGAACACACAGGCTACACTCGCTAAGTGACAGCTATTGTGACTATTATTTAGGACTCATTTTCTCAGCCTCCAGATTTTTTCCTCTAGTGCTTCCACTGAGAGAGAAAGTCAGATCTGAGGCTGAGGATGCAGAATTGGAAATGATAATAATAGCAGACCGTTAGGAGCGTTGACAATGTTCCAGGCACTGTATAGGTGGCATTTACATATTTTCTCTGGGTTAATCCTCACAACAATATATCATCCAAGCACTACCAAGGACCCCATTTTACCGAGGGGTGTAAGAGGCCCAAGGGCATAAAATTACTCACCTTGAGGAGAGGGTGAGAGAGGAGATAGTTCCCTGGGCTGAGTGGTAGTGGGCAGGGAGGTTGGAGTAGTTCTTTAAAAAACTGTAGTGGAAAGGAAAGGGAATATTAAGAAGTGCCTCTGTGGGTTATGAATCAGTTCCCTTTAATGCTCTTTCAGAGTCACAAGTTAAGATTGGAATTCCTTTTTAACTAGTGGCTCCATCGTTGTTTTGAGACCACCTAATTCCAAAGGGCAGAGTTAAGCAGGAGGGAAAGACTTTCACCAAAACTGTAAGTAGTCTCCTACCATAGTAAAAACTCAATTTCAGGCCAACCTGACCAATGACCTCCCTACAGTCGGTACAGTGCCCCGCAGTGCAGGGTACATCCTAGACGGGAGAAGAGCTAACTGAGGCCTCCAGAGACTCAGCTACACTCAACCACAGAGATCCTCCCCAAGTTCCTCCCAGGGCACAG
Source organism: Capra hircus (assembly GCF_001704415.2). Taxonomy (NCBI): domain Eukaryota; kingdom Metazoa; phylum Chordata; class Mammalia; order Artiodactyla; family Bovidae; genus Capra; species Capra hircus. Next base: position 16,583,059 of record NC_030810.1, read on the forward strand.
CTCCTTTCCGTTCTTTCCTTTCCCCACCTTGCCCCCTCTTTAATAATGAATGCGTGACTCAGAGGTTTAATGAGTTACCAGGAGAAGTTCACCAGAAGGCAGGCCCATTGAGTAAACGCATAATTAAAATTACGAATGGACAGAGGAATACGATCACTGCAGGAGATGGGGAGCACACAGGAGTGACTCAGGGGTCAGCCTGCTTAGAAAAGGGCCTCTGGGACTTAAATGATTTCTGATGATCATCTGGAAATGAAAGGAAAATTCTGGAACCCTTCCACACTCCAAAGAGACACAGGAGCCACCCGGGATCCCTTCCTCCCCTCCTCAGATGATCTAGGTTGGTAGCCAGGAGTCACTTCCAGCAGAAGTTGAAAATAGCAAAGGCTGAATTCACCAAGGGAGTCATTATCACTTTGGTGCTAACAGCACAAGGCTCTAGCATCAATTACTTCCCTGGTGTAAATATCCTGCGGGAAATTATAAATTAGGAGAACGTGAAAAGCTAAGGCAGTATCACACTGGATTTTCTCTCTTGAGCTCAAACCTAGAAATATTCTGTATCTGTGGACGCCTGGCTGGGGAGAGAGACCAGGCAAGACGACCATGCTCTGTCTTTAGGAGAAGGAGGCTGGGCTATGGTAGTCTGCAGAATTATACGCACCATTGTGCAGCCATGGTTAGGATGAGACAGAGTAGTCCAGGGGGCTATGAGTTCCTAGGAGAAATGTGGGCTGATCCAAAACAAGAACTCCAAGACTCCTTGTGTCAGGATCTCTAAAATGAAAGCAACAGAAAGCAGGTTCTGCCTTTGCCTCTGTTCCAGGAGCTTCTGTAACTGCAGCCACTACAGGTCAGCTGTGCTAATACACCAGCAGTACAAATTCATGCCAAACATCAAACAATCTAAGTATGGTATCTTGGTGTCTTCTTCCCATCCAGGTGTGCTTGGTGTTCACAGAGGGCCAAGGCTACCCTATTTTTTCTTCTAGAACACAAGCAATTGCCTTGGCAAGGTGGAGGGGCATTGAACAACTCAAATTATTTCCACTAATGGTAATAAAATGAGACATGGTCCCAAAAGTTATGTATAGAGTTGGAAAGTCCTTTTTATTTTTGTTTGATTTGAGACCCCATGGACTCTGCAGTCCATGGAATTCTCCAGGCCAGAACACTGGAGTGGGTAGCCTATCCCTTCTCCAGGGGATCTTCCCCCAGGAATCGAACCAGGGTCTCCTGCATTGCAGAAAGATTCTTTACCAACTATGAGCTATGAGGGAAGTCTTGATTACAAAGTGACACAGTTTTTAAGTGGTACTGGGAAACAAATTACTAAAGCTATAATATCAGCTATGAAGGAAAGGGAAGGTCCTATTGCTTTACATACATTTTCCAAATGGCTTTCTCTGTGTTCAGGTTGACAAGAAGTGAATCCCTCAGATTGTCAAAAAGCCTTACAAGGGGTGGGGAAGGGGGCTGAAATTTTCTTTTAGTCAAAAGAAACCTATATCCATTTTGTAAAAGAAAAATAAAACATATGTACATATACATATGTGTGTATACAGATATACACACACATATGTGTGTATATGTGAAACTTATATGTGAAATTAATTATATTAGCATGGAAGGATCCAGTGATTTTTCTTTACTCAATAAAGGGAAATCATTTATGTCTTTACCATCCTTTCTAAAAATTTACCTCCCAATAATCAATAAGCCACTATAAATGAAAGTCAAAAAAAACAGTCTTACATTCCAAGAAAAGCTAAATTTTTGCCATAAAAATCTTTATGCAAGTAACTAAAAGTCCATTCCATCAAAGCAAGTGGAATACTATCCAAAATTGTACTATACTAATCTTGATCCAATCCCCAAACAGTTATTAATTCTGTAAAACACTGCTAATAAATATGAAATATATTTTGCACAACCCTAGTCTGATACAGCGGAACAAAGGGTGGGCTCTGGAGCCAAGCCATTTGGGGTCAAGTCCTGGTTCCCACATACAAACAGCTCAGGCAAGTGAATGAACCTCTCTGAGCCAACCATGTCCTTAATGTTCCAGTCCATCTGGAAGTACCTGGGAGAACTCACCATTCGAGGACAAACTGGGCAAAGAGAGAAAAGTTCAAGATGCAGTCATCCCTATTGTCTAGATTGGACACAGAAAGAAAACTCAGAGGGTAGTAGAGGAGAAGGATTTCAGAAGGGTTCGTTCATGGTCCAGATCTATTTTTAGCTAAGGGATAAGATGAATACCTAAAAGTTTATAATACAATGAAAAAATCCTCCCAGAGTTAGCGAGCTCATGGTCTGAATCACTCCCTGAGTCAGGGCAGGACACAACGCCCGCCCCTGTCCTTGAACAGTAGTTACCTGAGTCAGAGCCTATTTTGAAAAGCTAAAACTTATCTGCATCTGGCATTTCAAGGGCAAGCCAATTTACCCACATGCAATCACCCACAGGTGGCTTTTCCTTCGGTTCATAGGTGCCGTGGAAATCAGTCTGAGAGCACATAAGAGGCAACATGGTGCCGTGGAAATGGCACCTACGAACTCCTGAGCCACCGTGCACTGGCTCCAAGACCTCGAAAAATTATTTACCTTCTCTGAACATATGTTTCTCATCTGTATAATGGGTGGCATAGAAGGCTGCTAGTTTTGAGAGTTGCCCAGGAATGTGCTGGGGCAGTTTCATGAATGGAGCCTCCATGATGACAGGCACACAGGCTACACATGTGTCCAACATACAGGCTCCCACTCTCCAAGCCTTCTCTAGCTACTCTGCTGCTAAATGTTCAACCTGCCAGACATAAAGGCCAGTACTGGGCCCCCAACATGGTACATCCTTAGAGGAGAACAACTGGCTAGTTGGCAATGAGTTGCTTCCCTTTATCTTGAAAAGGGTAATATTTCAACTTTCAGATTGTCAAATATTCTAGATATGAATCTATCTTTCCTGCCTGTAGGCCTCAGCCATCACCATCATCCAAGGGCTGATAAAGTGTCTAACTGACTGCTACGCTGAAAGCCTGATCCTGCATTAATTCACTTTGGACAAAGAAATTCACTCTGCAGCAAAGAAGGCGCACATGGGCCCAGGACTGCATGATCCTCTGGTCCTACTACTTAGCAGTCCTTCAGAAACCGCTGGCTTGCCAGAACACTGCAATAACCTTGACAGCACAGCTAAGGTGTAAGCTTAGACATGACGCCTGCACAAATGAGACACTGTTTTGGGGGAGGCAGCATATGGTGGCAGATTTTATTTCCTTGGGCTCCAAAATCACTGTGGATGGTGACAGGAGACATGAAATGAAGAGACGCTTGCTCCTTTGAAGAAAAGCTATGACAAACCTACACAGCACATTAAAAAGCAGAGACATCGCTTGGCTGGCAGAGATGCACAGAGCCAAAGCTATGGTTTTCCCAGTAGTCGTGTATGGTTATGAGAGTTGGACCATAAAGAAGGCTGAGCACTGAAGAACTGATGCTTTCAAATTATGGTGCTGGAGAAGACTCCTGAGAGTCCCTTGGACATGAAGGAGATCAAATCAGTCAATACTAAAGGAAATCAACCCTGAATATTCATTGAAAGGACTGATGCTGAAGCTGAAGCTTCAATTCTTTGGCCATCTGATGTGAAGAACCAACTCATTGGAAAAGACTCTGATGCTGGGAAAAATTGAGGGCAGGAGGAGAAGGGGGTGACAGAGGATGAGATGGTTGGATGGCATCACTGACTCAATGGACATAGGTCTGAGCAAACTCCAGGAGACAGTGAAGGACAGGGAGGACCAGCATGCTGCAGTCCATGGATTCACAAACTGTAGGACACAACTGAGCAACTGAACAACATACACTTTAAATGAGAGCCATAATATGGGGCTTGATCCCAGTGAACAGAATATAGGTCTGGGAGCCAAGAGAGGCGGAGTGAGAGTAACCTTACTCACTACAACTCCCAGTAGCACTTGTGAAATCTGTGTTTCTGATATTTAACAGTTAAGGCTTTGTGGGTCTTAGAGATGCTTCCTTCACAGGACACAGTTTCTGCTAAAATTAAAGCTATAAACAAAGCTATAGCTGCTGCCTGCCTAGTTACTCTTGGTTATGCATTCCAACAGCAGAGAAAGAAATTGAGTTGTGTTACTGGCAAGGGGGTTTGACCATGACCATCATAAGAAATTAGTGATGCTGCTATATAACAGGACAGAAAGGAATATGGATGACGTGTGATGGCCTGACAGGTGATCCACAGGGTGTGTCTTGGTATGTCAATGCCCAGCCTTAACTGTACGTTGTCAAGTACATCAGCCACTGCCTGATAAGGGCATGGTAACCAGAGGCTCAGACCCCTCAGGGATGACTCACTTTACCAGACAAGCAACCTTAATCAGCAGATGTGCTAGCCAAGGGAGGAAATTTTAGAAAGGAGATGATGGGTCCAAGTTATGGTCTCAGGACCCACTACTACAATGGAAGCTGTAGTTTATCCCACTAACCCCAAAATTCTGACCAAGAAGAATCCTGAACAAGATGTGAGAGGACAGAGTAAACTTAAAGTAAGAAACCAGCGGATCTGAATGGTGCAAGGTGCAAGGGTCTGAATGGCACAGTGCGGCAGATGCTATTGGCGTCCCCTCCCCATTCACCAGCAGCTCTACCCACCCTCCTGCTACAGGTGTTGGCTGCTTACGGCTCACACCTGTACCCCTCTCTAGAGGATTCTTCTTAGCTAATGGGAGCTGCCTTTTCTAGAAATGCATTTCCCTGCTTCTCCGAAGGAATACCTGTGATTGAATGATGCAGGGAAATAAAAGTTCAACCCCTTTGCCTCAAGGTAGTAAACACTCTATAGTACAATTCACACTCTAGAGCTTCTTCCTCATGGAATTAGGCTCTTAGCTCAGGCTGATATAACACGGTCCCATAGACTGATAACTCATCAGTTCAGTTCAGTCGCTCAGTCGTGTCTGACTCTTTGCAACCCCGTGAACCGCAGTATGCCAGGCCTCCCTGTCCATCACCAACTCCCGGAGTCCACACAAACCCATGTCCATCAAGTCGGTGATGCCATCCAACCATCTCATCCTCTGTCGTCCCCTTCTCCTCCTGCCCCCAATCTTTCCCAGCATCAGGGTCTTTCCCAATGAGTCAGCAATAACTTATAAACTACAAAAATTGATTTCTCACATCTCTGGAAGTCCAAGATCAGGGTGCTATATGGTTGTGTTCTGATGAAACACAACTTGTAACTCCCTTACAAGTTATAGACTGCTTTTTTCCTATATCCTCATATGGCAGGACAAAAAGCTAGAACGCTCTCTGGAATCTCATTATAAACGCATTCCCAACCATGATGATGATGATTAAATTACCTCCCCTCCCCAAAGCCCCATTCCTAATATCATCACATTAAGGGTTAGGATTTCAACATATGAACTGGGCATACACAAACTTTCAGTCCTTAACATAAGCTGAAGCCAGACTTCTAAATCCACCACTAGTTTCCTCCTGTCCTACACTGCTTCTCTCATCCCATTAGGTGTTTCACAAGAGCAATCCCTCAATAAGTCTCTTGCACATGCTCCCATCTCGCCATGCTTCTGGGTACCTAACCTAGTAGAGCTATCCAGTGTACATTTCTGTGCATCATTCCACATGCTTGCAGGCTAAGTCGCTTCGGTCGTGTCCAACTCTCTGTGACCCTATGGACTGCAGCCCTCCAGGCTCCTCTATCCATGGGATTCTCCAGGAGAGAATACTGGAGTGGGTTGCCATGCCGTCCTCCAGGGAATCTTCCCAAGTCAGGGATTGAACCTGCATCTCTTATGTCTCCTGCATTGACAGGTGGGTTCTCAACCACTAGTGATACCTGGGAAGCCCTGTGCATTCCACATAAATTCCTAAAGACATAAGATAGTCTAGGTTTGTGTTTAGCCAATATCTACTCTCCTCTCCTCCACTGTGGGCAGAGAATCCCATCTGCTCCACTGCAGCAGACTATATTTTCCCAAAATAGCTGCAACACTGTATCCCATCCCTCATGTGCTTCTTACAATGTAACCTTAACAATGTAACCTTGAATCAAGAGTTGGGAACTGTGTCTGTTCCCCTTGAATGTGGGCAGGCTCTTGTGACCCTTTTCACCAAACAAGAGTGGCAGAAATGATGCTATGTGACTTCCAAGGCTGGTCTGAAAGAACAATGTAACTTCCATTTGGTTCTTCCGAACAACTGTGCTAGAGTTCTAAGCCTCCTTGCGAGCAGTCTGACAGCCCTTCAGTCACCAAGCTGAGAAAGGCCAAGCTAGTCCACGGAGGAAGATCATGTGGAAAAGCCTAAGAATATTGTCCAGCCTCCTGTTATGCCAACCCCAAGCATCTTCAGACTGCAACTATACCGGTGACACTGAGCCAGGACCACCCAGTGGAGCCCCTCCTGAATTCCTGACCCAGAGGAACCATGAGAAACAATAAAATGATTGTTACTACTTAAGCCACTAAGGTTTAGGAAATTTTTTTCCATAGCAATAGTAACCAGGATACCTACTGATACTGAGCTTAGTCACATCATTTGTTTTGGCCAATGGGATTTTGCATCTTGTACTTCAGCCATCATCATCAGAAGAGCATGTCTGGGTGCAAACAAGCCACAGACACAAGAAAAGTGAGAGATATGTGTAGCAGATAAACAAAACATGCAACCTGGAGCCAGTCCAGATTAGTTTAACTTTAGCCAAACTGACTTGCGGATGCATGAATGAGAAATAAATGCTTATAGCTCTAGGCCACTGAGATTTTGTGGGATTGTTGTTGTTATATAGCATGATGGCAATAACTGATCCAAGAGGAAATAGGAAATAATTCCCTGTTCCCAAGAATAGGATACTTCATAATTTATAATTAAAGGGGCTTCATGATGATTATTAAAAGTGAAAATAGCAGCATTTTCCAATAACACATTTATCCTGAAATTTCAGTATTCCTTTCCTTTCGTTTCAACTAAGCCCAATTAGTGATATAGGTCCCTTTTCTGAGGCCCTAAAGACATGTAACAAATGACCTCATGGGCTTTCATTAATCAGCCTCCATAGAATGAAATGTTTTCAGGTGCCCTGAGTGCCTCAAAAAGAGGACAATGGATAAACAGAAAATCTCAGCAGCCATTAACCAGAATGAGAGGCAACAGAAGCCAAGAGTTAATTTATAAGTCCCTTGAGATAAGAGATCAGAAATCCCTTCAAAAAGGGACAGATAGTGATCCATCCAAGAAGCATATTAGAGTTATAAGTAAAAAGCACCAATGATTCATGTAAGCCAGGAATATAGAAAATAAACTTAAACCTATAAGAGAAAGGACTGTAGATATTCACCCAAACATGCTCAGGACTAATGTGAAGAGCCATGCAAAACAACAAAAGGAACCAGGGCCAGGTGTCCAGATGAAAGCAGACGTCAAATCGGGGGCTTATTCAGGGTCAGTCTTGGCCATAAGGGCTCAGCTTTCCTGGGTCCAGTGACCCAAATGAATATTTGAAGATAATTCACAATATACAAAGAATAATGATTATCTAGTGCCTTTTTAAAATGGAATATAAACTGATTGGGAAAGGAAATTTCATATCAAATTATTCAACAACTCATGTGTTGGTGTTAATTTCACATTAGCCTTGTCGTTAATCAAAACTGTATTTCCTGAGCATCCCTGGGGCTTCACTGGACCATGAGTATATGAAAGTAATTATGTATCTTTCTGCTTCCCTGGTGGCTCAGAGGTTAAAGCGTCTGCCTCCAATGTGGGAGACCCGGGTTCGATCCCTGGGTTGAGGAAGATCCCCTGGAGAAGGCAATGGCACCCCACTCCAGTATTCTTGCCTGGAGAATCCCATGGATGGAGGAGCCTGGTAGGCTACAGTCCACGGGGTTGCAAAGAGTCCGACACGACTGAGCGACTTCACTTTCACTTTTCTCCATTCCATAAAGTGGGACCAGATGGTATACTGAAACTCTTACTCATTTTTGAACAACTTTAGATACTGACTCTGGGATACTGACTTGAGTCTACATTCAAACTCACTTCATCACACTAACCAGACTGGTAAATGTATTGAGACTATCAGAGACTCTTAGAAAGTCAACCTTGAAACATTTCTAAGAGAAGGAATCACCAGAGCCTGATCTAATTCAGATCAAGCATTTTATTACGACCACCCTAGATGTGGAGGCCCACAAAACCCACCGTTTCAGGATTTCTCAACACCAGCACAACTGACATTCTGAACCAAACAACCCTTCATTGTGGGGGCCTCTCCTGTGCACTGCATAATGTTTATTTACTAGTATCCTTGGCATCTACCAGCTAGACGCCAGTAGCCCTTCACCCCAGCCACTGGTTGTCAAAAATGCCTCCAAACATTGCCAAATATCCCCTGTCGGGCAAAATCTCTCCAGTTGATGACCAACGCCTCAGTGTGGTTTAGCCATAAAGGCCCAGCTTCCTATAGATGAGAGAGAAGCAAAAAGTCTTTAAGATTTAAGGGGATAATCAGTTAGACAAGGTTATATTATATCACCGGTTCTCAAAATTTTTTGTCTGCCTGATAGATTCAAATTCACAAGGGTAACACTTGCATGGACATATTCAGAGTCTGACATACTATGACTCTAGGTGAAATGCAAAACTCTACCAGTTTATTCTGACTAAAAAAAGAATATTAAAATGCAAATTGGTAAAATTTTGTTTCTATGGATTGAACAGTGTCCCTCAAAAAAAAAAAAAAAGATATATGGATACAGATGGCCAATAGGCACATGAATAGATGCTCAACATCACTAATCGTTAGAGAAATGCAAGTCAAAGCTACAACGACTTACCACTTCACACCAGTCAGAATGGCTGTCATCAAAACACCTGCAAATAATACATGCTATAGAGAGTATGGAAAAAACAGAACCCTTCTACCTTGTTGGTGGGAATGTAAATTAGGGTGGCCACTATGGAAAACAGTATGAAGGTTTTTAAGAAACCTTACAGTATGGAGGTTTCTTTAAAAACTAAAAACAGAGTTGCCATCTGATCTACTAACAGCAATCCCACTCCTGGGCATATATGCAGAGGAAAGCCTAATTTGAAAAGGTACATACACCTCAATGTTCATATCAGCACTGTCAACGATAGCCAAAACAACTTTAATGTCCATCAGCAGATGAATGGATAAAGGAGATACAGCATACACGACTTCTCTAGTTGTCTAGTGGTTAGGACTTCATGCTGTCACTGTCAAGGGTGCAGGTTCAATCCCTGGTTGGAGAATGAAAATCCTGCAAGCCACGAGGTATAGCCAAAAAAAAAAAAAAATATATATATATATATATATATATATGTGAGATATATACATATATCAGAATACAACTCTACAGGTTTCAGAGGGAGCATGACCCTCTTGACACTTTGATTTTGGACTTTTAGCCTCCAGAACTTTGAAACAATACATTTCTGTTGTTCTAAGCCACTCGGTTTGTGATACTTAACTACAGTAGCCCTAGGAAACCAACACGATTTGATCTAGGACAAATTGTAAACCTGATTTAATTTTTAAAATTTAGTGATTTCCACACGAAAACCTGCACATAGTTGTTTACAGTAACCTGATTAATAATTGTCAAAATGTGGAAATAACCAAGATGTCTTTTGGTAAGTGAGTGGATAAATTGTGGTATAGCCTAACAATAGAATATATTTATCAGATAAAAAAAAAAAAGAGAGCTATCAAGTCATGGAAAGACATGGAAGAACATTAAATGCATATTTAGGTGCGAGAAGCCAATCTAAAAAGGCCACATACTGTACGACTCCAACAATATGACATTCTTCCTAGAAAATGCAAAACTATGGAGACGGTGAAAAGATAAGTGGTTGCCAGGAGTCAAGGGAGCGGAGATGAACAGGCAGAGCAGGGAGGATTCTTAGGGCACTGAAAATACTTTGCATGATAGTATAATGATGAATATATTTCCTCATGCATTCGTCCAAACCCACAGAATGTACGAGAGTGAACCCTAAGGTACACCATGGACTCTGGGTAATTATGCTGTGTCAATGCAGGTTCACCCTTGGTGACAAATGTGCCTCTCGGGTGGGGGGTGTCGATAAAGGAGGCAAGGAGTATGTGGAAAATTTCTGTACCTTCCTCTCAATTTTGATGTAAACCTAAAGATGCTCTAGAAAACATTAAGTCTTAAAAAAAAAATTACGGCCTACTGTGAAAACATCAACAACGTTTTACTAGTTGCAGTAAATTATTGGGTTGGCCAAAAGTTCTGTAACATTTTATGGAAAAACCCGAACTTTTTGGCTAACACAATACTTGTGTTAATAATACAATCATAGCTGATCCAACGTACCAACGTGTCACCACACGAGAGGGAAATTTGCCACAGCACAGGATTTTGGTGTTGTGCCCCTGAGAATTAAGAGGTAAAACTTATAACAGTTATTCGTTTTGGCCACGTTAATTTAAAATCTACAACACATATACAAAGTCTAGGAATAATCTTAAGAAGGTTGAGGAGGAGACTGGAAGAGAGAAGATCCAACTGCTACTGTCTCACCACCTCCCACGGTGCAAAATCCAAACTTGTGAGCAGAGAATGGACCCACTCTGCAGTCCACTCACAGCCTTTTCTCTAGGCTCATCTTCGCCAAATCCTACATCCTACCTGCTCTGTTTTATCTGAAGCTGATCCAGTGCCTCCCAAACTTTTTCAGGTCAAGGTACACTCAGAAAATAATAATCTTTGAGGGTACACGGGGATAAATAGACAAGGGTCAATAAGGCGGCAAACCTGTACCTCTTCAAGGCACCCCGGGTGACCACAGCTCACACTGTGCTGGGAAGTTCTGTTCTAATCCACCAGGATCGTCCCCACCTTTGTTCTCGTGTAGGAAAGCCCCACCTCTCACTGAGTCCACCTTCCTCCGCCTCACAAACTGCTGGTTCTACTTCAAAACCCAGCTCAATGACCATTTCATCTCTGAAGTCTTTCATAGCTCAGCCTTGCCATCCCCCCACCCCCACTGCACCCAGTACCAAGACCTATGTCACGCCTCTTGCCATTATGCTGGACTGCCACTGGAGCCACCCCACCCAGAATGTGATCTTCTGTGGTCCAGGGCAAACTGGGTCAACAGTGATCCAGCAAAGATTTATTAGCCTCCTATGAGAGGCAATGCATGGGACCAAACAGTCATAAAGATTCAAGGATGAATGAGGAGAGGGAGGGTCCCTGGCCTCCTGGAGCCCACAGTCCAGTAGGCATGATGGATGTTAAACTTTCCCTCACACAATTAATTATTTAATTACAACGGAGGGGCATGTTTCCAAATCAATGAATGCATCTAACAAGCAGACCTGATCTATTTTGAGAGTCAAAAAAGAAGTGCCTTAAATGGGAGACACATAACTGATGAGATCTGAAAGATAAATAGGAATCAATCAGCTATGGGTTGAACGTGTATGAAAGCAGCACTCCACGTTCGAAACAAAGCTTCCTGGTTCTTGACATCTCATATCCATAGGACCTGACCCAGGCAGATTCTAAATAAATACTTACTGATTTTAATTTTTTTAAGTGTTTGAGGACCTCTAAGCACTTTGTCTGTGTGTGTGTGTGTGTGTGTGTGTGTGTGTGTGTGTGTGGTATGTTTAGTCGCTCAGACATGTCCAACTCTTTGTGGCCCCACTAACTCCACCCGAGAAGCCCCTTGTCTATAAGTAGGTTCTTCCAAATAATAATTGTTACTTTTGAAATCCTTTTCAACAATTAAAATGTAAAAGCATTTATTGAAATATTATGATATGCAAGCGTCTAAGTGCTTAAGACATAAAGACAAACAAGAATTTTTCATGTGAAGAAGACAGATGAAAGCCTTCTAAGTAAAGTCCACAGGAAAATCATGGAGGCAAAAAGCAGATAGCATGGACTCTACTTCCAAAGATGTATGAGGCCTTGGTAAGGGACTAAGGCATTAGAGCGTATTTTAGTTATCAATTGTTGAATAAGAAATTACCCCCCAATCTGAGAAATTCACAACAATACACATTTATTATTTCCATTTCTGTGGGTCAAGAATCCCGGGCAGGTTTCGCTGGGTCTTCTTTATCAGCTTTAGGGTCTCTTGGCTGCAATCAAGGCCCTCACCCTGGGTCTCTCATAAGGCCACCATCAAGGCACTTGCTGGGGCCCTAGTCTTTTCAAGGCTCAAGCGGGGTGTGATCTGCTTCCAAGTTCACTCAGCAGTTGCTGGCACTCACAGGCTGTTGGCAGGATCCAGTGCCTTGCTGGCTATCAGCCAGAGGTCATCCTCAGTTTCTTGCCACATGGGCCTCTCTAACAGCTGACTTCATCAAAGAAACAAGACAGAGAGAAAGAGAGTCTGCTAGTAAGACAGAAGCTACAGTCTTTTGTAACCTAATAATGGAAGTAATACCCATCACTTTTGCCCTGTTCTATTCATTGGAAGCAAGTCACTAGGTCCAGTCAGCATAGGGAATGAGGAGATGGGGATCACTAGGGGGCATCTTATGTCTGTCTGAGATGGCATCATACTGTGCAGACTCTTGAATACCAGTGAGGGGAACTTGTATTTTACTAGGCAGTGGGGATCCCATGACACTTTTAGGGGCACAGGAGTGACAAAAGCAAAGTTTCTCTACAGAGAGATTACACAGTCCTGTGTGGGAGGGACTGGAAGCAGAGAGTGTGTTTGGAGTTGGGGAGATCAGTTAGGAGGCAAAGACAGAGGCAGTGACATTTGCAGGCGTGACTTCTTGGAAGCATAATTAGAACAGACCAGAGCCTGAATGGTCCTTTAGCTGCCTATTTCAGGGCAGCATTCTGGAACAAGCAAGCCCATCAAGTCTGGCTATGAATTGGGAGCTCCCAGTTGGGTTTCTGGTTTCAAATGCCTCCACTTGAGGCAACTGCTATCCTCTCTGAGCTTTAGATGACTCTGTCTTGGGGGAGGATCTCCTAAACACATAACGCATTCATTCCTGTTGCTCCTCTCCAAGACAGTGTTATTCCATCCCCTGAAATCATCTGTTCTAATTCTGTCTCCAAGATGTCACACCTGCAAATGTCACGGCCCCTTTCTCTGCTTCCTAATGTAAATAAGATGTAACTTTCATCTCTTACTATCTTAAAAGTAAGGATGATATAAAAATGTAGGAGGCTTATTTACAAGCATATTCTTAGAAACCCTGACTCAGCCTATCTAAAGTTATTTCTCATAGTAAATCAAAACTGCTGTGAATATAGGGTCATTGACAATGTAGTTTGTTAAATTAAGATGTGATTATGCTGGAGCAGAGTGAGCCTCTAATTCAATGTGACTGGTGTCCTTATAAAAAAAGGGGAAATTTAACTATTTACAATAGCCAAGACATGGAAGCAACCTAAATGGGCATCAACAGATGAATGGATAAAGAAGATGTGAGGGATATAGACAGATAGATAATGGAATATTACTCAACCATAAATAGAATGAAATAATGCCATTTGCAGCAATAAGAGGGGCTTCCCCAGTTCATGGGGTCACAAAGAGTCGGACACAACTTAGTGACTAAAGCATCACACAGGAACATGAATGGACCTAGAGTATCAAACTAAGTCAGGTAGACAGAGAAAGACAAAAATCATATGATATCACTTACAAGTGGAATCTTAAAAAATGGTACAAATGAACTTATTTACAAAACAGACTCATAGACATAGAAAACAAACTATGGTTACCAAAGGGGAAAGGTGAGGAAGGGGATAAATTAGGAATTTGAGATACATGTAAATACCCTACTATATATAAGATAGATAACCAACAAGGACCTAGTGGATAGCACAAGGAACTATACTCAATATTTGTAATAAACTATGAGGGAAAAAATCTGAAAATATATATAGAGAGACTATATAACTGAATCACCTTGGCGTGCACCTGAAACTAACACAACATTGTAAAAACCATTTATACTTGAATTAAAAAATAAAAATTAAAAAATATTAATAAAGAAGAAAGTTGAACACAGACACGCACACAGACGCCATGTGAAGACTGGAGTTACACTGCCAACAAGCCAAGGAATTACAGAAGCTGCGAGAGAGGCCTGGAACGGATCCGTCCCTAGTGCCGTCAGTGGGAGAATGGCCCTGCCAACACCTTGATTTCAGACTTCTGGCCTCCAGAAACAAGAGACAATAAATTCTTGTTGTTCTGAAAAGCTCAGCCACCCCATTTGTGGCACTTTGCTCCAGCAGCTCTAGCAAAAGAATATGACCATAGTACAGAGCGTCAAAGTTACAACTTTAAAACCCTGATGGTGCTCACAGCTACCTGTTTAGAACTCAAGGATCAAGGAAGCAGGTGAGCTGAGAACTGGGAAGAGGGAGCTTGGGCAGGTGGAGTCTATAAAGTAGGGTGAGTTGACCCAAGTAGAAAAGGAGAGAGAAAGAGGCAGGGCAAAAGCAAAACCAAATAGGGGCATTCGGGACAGGGCCTGGCAGGGACAGTATGAGAATGATCACCATCCTTGGCTCCTGCAACTGTACGATCCAGAGGCGCCAGCTGGTTCTAGCTGGCACCTGCTGCTACCACCAAGGGAGGGAAATAACCATGCTAGGAGAACGAAGCGACTCCCACCTCCCAGCTGCCTGCCTTCCTTCCTCTCTTGACCTCAGGAGGTCCCAGTCTGCCAGTCTGGGGAGGAAGCAGGTGCCTGCAAAGAAGTGAGCACTGTCCCTCCTGTAGCTCCCAGATGGACTGATGCTCCTACGGAACATGAACAAGGGAGGGAGAGCAGGCAGTTCCGGAAACATCAGGCTGTCACCCCAGTGATACCAAAGTCATTAATCATAACATTTGCAAATAAACTAGAGGCCTCCAGTTTAATGGATTTGATAAGAACCTGCAATGTTTAGCGACTACGCTGTAGGGGGACTGGAGGCTGAGAGACTCAAAGCTTAAGTGACAAATTCCATGCTTCCTCCCTCCACCCAAAGACAAAACAGTGAGACTCCCTGCTGTATCTACCCATCGTCTGATTCCTCCAGGAAGCCGGCTTTCCCTAACCGCATTCAGGGCAAGACACTTCTCCTTAGCTCTACAGTCAAATTCTAGAAGCATGGGAAGATCTGGGGTTGTGAACAACGTGTAGCTGAGGAATCATCTCACAGTCTCACGTTGTATAGTTAAGAAAAATTAATTATACTTCCCATAGGCGATGGCTCTGGAATTTTAAAAATGAGTGGTTTGGGGCTGCCGTGGTGGCCCAGTGGTTAAGAATCCACCTTGCAATGCAGGGGACACTAGTTCAATTCCTAGTTCAGGAAGATCCCACATGTGGGGGGCCAACTAAGCCCATGAGCCACGACTACAGAGCCTGAGCTCTGGAGCCCACCAGCTGCAGCTACTGAAGCCCACTCATCCTAGAACCCATACTCTGCAATGAGAGAAGCCAGTCCAACAAGAGATCTGCACACTGCGACAAAGAGCAGCCCCCGCTCTCCACAACCAGAGAAAGCCCATATGCAGCAACGAAGATCCAGTGCAGTCAAAAATCCATGACTTTTTTTAAAATGAGTGGTTCCCCACCAAAACTTTGTCTGTTGGTACTTCTATTTCTTTTTTTCAATTAAAACCCAAGTTTATGTCTCTACTCAGTGTTTCAGTAAGAAACAAAGGAATCTACTAGATTGGAGGTTCTCAACCTTTATGGAACCCCAAGCTAAAAATATGACTCCTCCAGTCTGCAGCTGTGGTTCATGGTGATATAGACAAAATTCTGTCCCCCTGAAATTCATATGTTGAAGCCCTACCCTCTAATGTGACTGTATCTGGAGAAGTGAAGTGAAAGTCACTCAGTCGTGTCCAACTCTTTGTGACCCCATGGACTATACAGTCCATGGAATTCTCCAGGCCAGGATACTGGAGTGGACAGCCTTTCCCTTCTCCAGGGGGTCTTCCCAACCCAGGGATCAAACCCAGGTCATCTGCATTGCAGGTGCATTCTTTACGAGCTGAGCTACAGGGAAGCCTTAAAAGAGATAATTAGCTTAAATAGATCATAAGGATGGGGCCCTAATCCAACAGAACTGGTGTCCTTATAAGAGGAGCACAAGACAGCAGGGACACACACACAGAGGCGAGGCCATGTGAGGACACAGTGGCGACCAAGGGGCTATCTACCAGCCAAGGAGACAAGCTCCACGAGAACCTAGACTCACTGGCACCTTGATCTTAGACTTCCAGGCTCCAGAAAGCTGAGAAAATAAATAAATATCTGTTGCTTGAGCCCCATATTCTGTAGTATTTTGTGACAGCAAGCCTGGTAAACAAATAACAAATGGTAGTTCTCAACCTTCATTCATTTATTCAACAAATATTTAGGAGCACCTACTAGGTGCCAGGCACTCTTCTGATTACCAAAATCCAGCAGTGAGCAGAAGAGACAGCGCTGTAGGGAAGGGGATGTGGACAGGTGGCGTTGGGAAGGGGCCCCAGGAAAGGTCTCATACGGACATCAGGAACCACCTTCCCAGTCCTCCCTCCAGCCCCCAAGAATCATGGCACATAAACAACAAGGGCTGACTGCACAGCACAGGGAAACTGTATTCAATATCTTATAATAAAGTACAATGGAAAAAAGAATAGATATAGACATACATACATATAACCGAATCACTCTGCAGTATACTGAAACGAACACGATACTGTAAACCAGCCACACTCCACTAAAAAAATCACAGCACTAGACTGGCAGGTCAGGGACAGGGACGGTGTCTGACTCATCTTTTTAAACAGTCTGGGATGTAGATGGCATCAGGAGGCACCCTCTCTTCCCTGGGAACAGGTACCTGGCTCCCAGCAGCTCCTCCTCTCTGCACCTCTGGCTCTCAAAGCAGCATGTGCACAGCGGCCTCAGCGGCACTCGAAGCTTATCAGAAATGCCCATTTTTGGGCCCCACCCTGACCGCCTAGATCACAAACACTAGGGGTGCCACCTGAGCCTCCAGGTGATTATTAGGCACATGGAAGTTTGAGAACCCCTGGTCTACACTCCTTAGTGTTCACCTCCGCAGTCCTTTTCCAGCATTCCTGAGGGCCAGGCTCTGCAAGGTACTCTGCAGACTGGCCCTACGCTGTCAGGGCCCACAAGGTGGACACAGTCACTCCAAGGTCTTGAAGAGGAAACTGGGGTTCAGGGAAGACTCCTCCCTTCTACAAGACTCACAGTCAGGGTACCAAAGCAAGGGCCAGAATGCAAGCATTTCCTCAGGCCTTTCACCATCCTGTTCTCGCTTCCTATTACTATCAGTACATTTTTTTCTTCTTTTCCTTTCTTTTTTTAGGCTCTTGCAGCACCCTACAGTCAGATTCCACTGACCTAATGAGATTCAGCTCACCTTTCCTTGGTTTAGCCATGTCTGCATTTTGAAAGTAACTCTGATTGGTGTCTACACACTCAGAATGCTCATCTAAAATTTAATATGAAAATTTCCTTTCTCATGCACAGTATATTACTAAGTTCACTATACTATTCAGGAAAATGGGATACTTTTCCCTTCTTTACAGGAGAAAAAGGACAAAAAAAAAAAAACTAAATTAAACTACCATAAAGGAAAAAAAAAACTAAATAGAATCCACTACTAGTTAGGGAAGCAAGAATAAAAATGTTGGGAAGTTTTATTATCCCTGGCCATTTTAGACTTGCTTTGGGGGAGCAGAAATGCCTGAATGAATAAACCTTTAGTCCAGCAAGGGAACAATGCCCAGAAAAGGAACCGACTGAGTAGCAGGCTTTCAAAATGTGTCTGAGCCAAAAACACAAGGGAACATATTGGCAAGGATGGGGAGAAACAGAACCCTTCCTATATTGCCGATAGTGACATAAAATGGGGCAACCACTTGGGAAAACAGTTGAGCAGTTTCTTAAAAAGCTAAACATAAACTTATCCTATGACCCCAGCCACTCCCCCTCTTTAGTATCTACTCAAGAGAAATGAGGACGTGTCCACATAAAGACATGTGCATGAGTGTTCACAGCAGCATTATTCACAATTGCCAAAAGATGGAAACAGCCCAAATGTCCATCAGCTGGTGAACAGATAAACAAAATGTCGGCTTGTCATACAGAGGAACGCCATTCAGCAATAAAAAAGAAACAGACTACCGATACAGGATACAGCATGGACAAATTTCAAAAACCACATGCTTATGCAAAGAAGCCAGCTGTAAAACAATATATACTGTATGATTCCATTTATACGAAATGTCCAGAAAAAGCAGCTCTGCACAGACACAAAGTAGACTGGACTCTGTGGGAGTGGGATGGAGATTAACTGTAACTGGGCACAACAGATCTTTTACGGGTGATGGAAACAACCTAAAACTAGTTATAGCGATAGCTGCGCAACTTATGAAATCATTATGTTGCACATTTGAAACCGGTGAATCTTACGGCATGCAAATTGCATCTTGATAAAGCTGTTTTTACAAAGGGTGCTGTCAGTGGGACACTTGAGGTGCACAGGCGTGAGCTGCTGGACTTGGTACAACTACGGCTTATTAACGCTAACACACAGGTAAGCCCCAGGGAGAGGAAAGGCTGTCATCATTTTCTTCTCTGATATATGCCTTGAAAGATAACCTGGGGGAAACAGTTCCACGGAGGTGGAAGCTCTGTGGCTGAACAAATATTCCAGAACAAACACAAGCAAGGTAGGGACAGACCTGCTGGAGTCTCAGGTGAGCTGTGCCCAACCAGGTTCATGCCACATGACTGAATTGAGCAAGTCTTGGAGAAGCCTGGGTCGGAAGCACAGGCAGGATCCACTGCCTGCAAAAGGGGGGGCACCCAGTGATCACAAGGTGCAGGTGGGCCCTGGCAGGCAGGGCCCAAGAGCGAGGGGAGATGGGAAGCACTTCCCTCACAGGAGCAGCCAGGAGGGTGGAACGCAAACAGCAAGTGACAGGAAGCTTGTGGTCCCCAAGGCAGCAAGCTCTTTCAGGGAGCTTGGCACCACCTCAGACTTCTCTTGGGCTGGGTAAGATGTTGCAAAAATACCTGGAGAAAGCTCATGGGAGCCTCATCAGAAAATAAAATCAAAAGATCACAGGCCCTTGGACTATGGGAAGAGGGGAGGAAGGGGAGAGGAGAAGGCAGAGGCTTGGCTGAGTCAGGCCTGCTGGGCTGGGTGTGGAGAGAGGAGTCAGGACTCAAATGGCCACCATGAATCCTCCTCCACACCTGACTCATTCTGGGACCTTCCCCAACTTACAGGGCCATTGGAGCCCACCCCCCACCATCTCCTCAGATGTGCAATGGAGATCTTATCCACTACAAAAAGTCTTTGTGAGGATTAACAAGGGAATATAAGGCACTGAAAAAAAAGGGTATTGTATCTTAATGAAAACATAAAGAGTTTTTCACGGTTCCATTGCTGGATTCATCATGCTGGGACTCCCATTCCTCTACATCCCCGTAAAGGTAATGGAAAAGACAGGAAAAGAGGAAGGGAAATAACACACTTCACATTATGCCAAGTTTATCATGAACCAATATCCAGGAACAGTTAGAAAAGCAAGCATGAAGCGAGTGAGCAAGTAAAATCAACCACTCTGGAGGAAGAGAAACCTGCAGTGGGTCAAGATGTCATTCTTAGGCCTATAGTCCAGTGAGGGTAAAGCCCATTGTATGGGGCTGCAAAACATGCTGAACACTTGGTATTTCTTCTTCAGACAGTATCCCCATCTCAACTGGCTTAGCACAGTCCCTGGCTATAGAACCCATTCCCTGCTGAGATTCCATACTTAAAACTTAAACATCTTAATTTTAGAAGACTCCCAAAAGGCCTCTTTACTATAAACTATGACTTTAATTCCATGTGGGGAATGCATGGAGGTCCAGGATCAACGAAGAGTTCCCTCCCATCTTTAGGGTGTAAACTTCTAGCAATTAGCAGCTGTAGGAGAAACGACAAAGGTGCCTCTTACCTAAAATTTAAACAGAGGGAGGAGCAGGTATTTCTGAAAGTCAAGAAATGCTTGAGGGACGAAAGGATAAGGGGATGGGGATTTATTTACTCCTCTTGTGAGTACCCCCACACATACATCAAAGCATGTACCTCCAAAGTGAATTGCCTCATGGTAGTATTTTACAAGCTTTCCTTGTTTGCTTATTTCTAATTAGCAACAAATGCACAGCACTGAAATTGGAGCCTAATATGTCATTCATGTCAAAGGGGCTGGAAAGGTCAGTATTGACTTGAGTGATGATTATTACTAAAGTTTTCAGAATGGAAATTTAAAAAGGGATTCAAAGATTAAAAAAATCCTCCTTATAAACATCAACAGTGAAAGGCATTGGTGGAACTGATTCCTTGCCTATTATAGCACTCAAAGTCTGGAAAAAAGGAAAACCGGCTCTTTTTTTTTAATATAAATTTATTTATTTTAATTGGAGGTTAATTACTTTACAATATTGTATTGGTTTTGCCATACATCAACATGAATCCGCCACAGGTATAACAGCTCTAGCTAGAGTGAAAATCAACATGGTCTTGAGAATAAATCTGATGATTCTTGCCCTTCAAGGAGAGAAATTTAGTTAATGCCGAAGGTTTTCTCTCTTTTGACCTACACATTATGAAACTGGGAAACTATAATTTATGTATCCAGTGAACGCAAAATTGATTAACAGGTCAGTGCAAATGTCAGCTTGAGGGAATTTAACAAATGTAGTTCCACAAGGGTCAGTTCTTGCCCAGTACTATTTAACATTTTCATTAATTACTTGCTGACAGAATAGGTGATAGAATTGGAGGTATATCATTAAACATGTCAATTTAGAAAAAATAGTTAAAATAAAAATAGGTGTCAATAAATTGGCAGACAAAGAGGGACCATTTGGTTCTTCTAGGGCTCTGCTTGGTACAAAGCCGGTGTCCAATAGACGTTGGCTGAATTGAATAAATGCCAACAAAACAAAAGATCAACACGAGTGATTCCCTGAAGGAGGAAATGATACTCTTTAAGTTTTCATAAATACCTACCACGCATTTGTGGCTCAGCTGGTAGACAATCCACCTGCAATGTGGGAGACCTGGGTTTGATCCTGGACTGGGAAGATCCCCTGAAGAAAGGAAAAGCTACCTACTTGAGTATTCTGGCCTAGAGAATACACATACTATACAGTCCAACTATATAGTCCAACTATACAGTCCATGGAATCACAAAGAGTCGGACACAACTGAGTGACTTTCACTTTTCACCATGCTTTTATTTAATTTTTTTTTTTAACTTTTGGACTATTTTTGAAGTCTTTATTGAATATGTTACAACATTGCTTCTGTTTTATGTTTGGGACTTTTTTGCTTTTGTTTTTGTTTTTGTCAGCAAGGCATGCAGGATCTTTGATCCCTGACCAGGGGTCAAACCTGCACCCCTGACACTGGAAGGTAAAGTCTTAACCACTGACCACTAGGCAAATCCCCTTGGTTCAGTTCATTCACTCAGTCATGTCTGACTCTTCGCAACCCTATGGACTTCAGCATGCTAGGCTTCCCTGTCCATCACCAACTCCCTGAGCTTACTCAAACTCATGTCCATTAAGTCAGTGATGTCATTCAACCAGCTCAGCCTCTGTCATCCCCTTCTCCTGCCTTCAGTCTTTCCTAGTATCAGGGTCTTTTCTAATGAGTCAGTTCTTCGCATAAAGTGGCCAAAGTATTGGAGCTTCAGCTTTATCATCAGTCTTGCCAATGAATATTCAGGATTGATTTCCTTTAGGATTGACTGGTTTGATCTCCTTGCTGCCCAAGGGATTCCCAAGAGTCTTCTCCAATACCACAGTTCAAAAGCATCAATTCTTTGGCACTCAGCTTTCCTTATGGAACAACTCTCACATCCATACATGACCACTGGAAAAACCATACCTTTGACTAGACAGACCTTTGTCAGCAAAGTAATGTCTCTACTTTTTAATATCCTGTCTACTTTTGTCACAGCTTTTCTTCCAAGGAGCAAGCGTCTTTCAATTTCATGGCTGCGATCACCATTTGCTGTGATTTTGCAAACCAAGAAAATAGAATATGTCACTGTTTCCATTGCTTCCCCAACTATTTGCCATGAAGTGATGGGACCAGGTACCATGATCTTCGTTTTCTGAATGTTGAGTTTTAAGCCAGCTTTTTCACTCTCCTCTTTCACCTTCACTAAGAGGTTCTTTAGTTCCTCTTCTCTTTCTGCCATAAGGGTGGTGTCATCTGCATATCTGAGGTTATTGATATTTCTCCCAGCAATCTTGATTCCAGCTTGTGCTTCATCCAGCCTGGCATTTCACATGAAGTATCCTGCATGTAAGTTAAATAAGCAAGGCAGCAAACAATATACAGCCTTGACGTACTCCTTTTCCAATCTGGAACCAGTCTGTTGTTCTATGTCCAGTTCTAACTGTTGCTTCTTGACCTGCATACAGATTTCTCAGGAGGCAGGTGAGGTGGTCTGGTATTCCCATCTCTTGAAGAATTTTCCACATTTTGTCGTGATCCACATAGTCCAAGGCTTTAGTATAGTCAATGAAGCAGTAGATGTTTTTCTGGAATTCTCTTGCTTTTTCTATGATCCAACAGATGCTGGCAATTCGATCTCTGGTTCCTCTGCCTTTTCTAATTACAGTTTGAACATCTGGAAGTTCTAGGTTCAGGTACTGCTGAAGCCTAGCTTGAAGAATTTTGAACATTACTTTGCTAGCATGTGAGATGAGTGCAATTGTGCAGTAGTTTGAACATTCTTTGGCATTGCCCTTCTTTGGGACTGGAATGCAAAATGACCTTTTCCAGTCCTATGGTCACTGCTAAGTTTTCCAAATTTGCTGCCATACTGAGTGTAGCACTTTCACATCATCATCTTTTAGGATTTGAAATAGCTCAGCTGGAATTCCATCAGCTCCACCAGCTTTGTTTGTAGTGATGCTTTCTAAGGCCCACTTGACTTCGCACTCCTGAATGTCTGGATCTAGGTGAATGATCACACCACCATGGTTGTCTGAATCATTAAGATATTTTTTGTATAGTTCTGTGTATTCATGCCATCTCTTCTTAACTTTCTGTTTCTGTTAGGGAAGTCCTCTACGATGCATTTAAAACTCAGTGTAAAATTTCTTATAACAATATACTGATGACCCACCAAAAGCAAGAGCTAGATAACAAAAATGAACGTGTATCAATAAACTGATACAGTTTGCAAATACTGTATAGTGGGGGACACACTCAATAGTTCAAAACTTGGTGCACACTGCTATCCTTTTCCTTAAGTATAGACACATGGATAGATAGATCTACCCCTGTCTGGAAAGTGAATGCGAAGGAAGGAAAGGGATGAGAGAATAACCAAGAAAGATTAATGATCTCAGTAGAAAACAGCGACAGCAAACCGAGGTGCAGCTGGGTGGAGAAAAAAATACAGTCACACCAAGCCAAGCCTCGGAAACACAAGCTCCATACTCCTCCGTGGCTAGCTCACCCCCAAGTAGGATGGGACAGGACACCATTATTCACCTCCCTCTGAGTGACTGGGTAGCTCCTGGAGGTTTTATTTTGTTTGGGGAAGGGGGAAGCTTTATTTTTAGCTAGAGAGAAGAACAGAAGCATAGCTTACTGATGATGACGACCCTATCTAAAGGCTCGGCCCTCAATCCACTTTCCGTGGGCAGTGGAAGGACTTAACAAAAATATACAGACTCTCACATGCCAAGTGGAGTACTCCAGCATAGCCAGGTAAGCAAGTGGAGGAATCAAGAAAAAAACTTCAAACTATTTTTCAGACCAAATATTAGGTCTTGGTAGAATTTTCTTTGGTTAAAAAAAAAAAAAAAGAATAAGCAGACAATAAATAAAGGTCCTTCAAAACTACAAGAAAAAATATAAGAAAGAATTTAAATAATGTTTTGTTCTCATAAGGAAACTTAAAAGGAGTATCACCTTAGCGGAGGGGCTTCCCAGGTGGTGCTACTGATAAAGAACCTGCCTGCCAATGTAGGAAACCTAAGAACAGTAGGTTTGATCCCTGGGTTGGGAGGATCCCCTGGAGGGCATGTAACCCACTCTAGTATTCTTTCCTGGAGAATCCCGTGTACAGAGGAGCCTGGAGGGCTACAGTCCATAGGGTCAGAAGCGACCTGGCATGCACGCACCTTAGTGGAAAAGAAAAATGAAGATATCAATGCTGTAAAATCAAAGTTGACAAGCTAGAGCTAATGAGAAATGAAGAAAAAAAGCAATATGAATTCAGAACTGAAAAAATGCTGGAGAAACATCCAGAAGCAGAATTAACATTGCAGAAAATTAAATCTATGGTAAGGAGCCTGGCTTCAGAGGAGGGGGGAAAAAAATCACCTGAAATGCAGAGGAGACGGATAAAGAGATAAAGGATAAATAGAGAAACTATGGAGGACAAGATGACATAGAGGTTTTGTTTATTGTGAAAAAGTATATTCACTTCTAACACATCAATCTGATTTTGCTTCAGGGAAAGTTCCTTGCAAGCCACAGGATAGAGAGTTCAGAGGTAACTCTAACTGAGGTCATTTAATTATATATTCATTCATTCAGTAGGTGTTTACTGGTTGCCTTTTATATGCAAGAAGCCCATAGGCTCACTAAATCAAACACAAGAGGTTCCAGTCCTCCTGGGGCACATCACCTAGTAAAGGAGCAGAGAATGAATAAATTCATGAATGGATAATACAGAAACAAATAAAACAATTACCAACTGTCACAGGTAAGAAACAAACAAGGTGCTGAGACAGAAAACAAACCAAAAAGAAGAGCCTACTTTTGACAGAGCAGCAACGAGGGTCCTTCTAAGGAGACAACTTTAAGTTGGGAAATCATGGGTGAGAAGGAGCCAGGCCTTGGAAGAATGGAAAGCTAACGCCAGGCTATGAACTATGAAAAGCATGGTGAGTTCCAGGAGGAGCTAGATTGTAGTAGCGTAAATTAATATGCAAGATGTAGGTAGGGGCCAGACTTCCCTGGTGGATCAGCGGTAAAGAATTCACCTGCCAATGCAGGATAGTGGGTTCAATCCCTGGGTGGGGAAGATCCCCTGGAGAAGGAACCCACTCCAGTAAACTTGCCTGGGAAATCAACCGGACAGAGGAGCCTGGCAGGCTACAGTCCATGGGGCAACAAAGAGTCAGACATGACTTAGTGATGAAGCAACAATAGGCAGGGGCCGGGTCGTATGGAATCTTTGGGGGATTTTTTTAGCATTCGTTTATTTATTTGGCTGCACCAGGTCTTCACTGTGGCACATGGGATCTTCAATCTTCATTGCACCATGAGGGATCTTCAGCCATGGCAGGTGAGATCCAGTTCCCTGACCAAGGATCCAACCTGGGCCAACTGCACTGGAAGAGCAGTCTTAACCAGTGGACCACCAGGGACGTCCTGGTCACATGGAATCTTGGAGGCCACTGAAAGAATTTGAATGGTCTCCTTAACGTCTGTTCTGAGAAATGCTGAGTTCCCCCTGCTTGTTGGATCAGGAGGATGACCAATAGGTAGGAGGGGATTCTGTGCCATCCCACCTAGCCACCAAAGACAGTGGTTCAAAGGGACCTGTCTTAAGATGTTTGTCCCTTTGCCTGTGTTAGATGCAGTCAGCTATAACTTTGCCTCCTAATACACTAGCAGCTTCCCTGGTTGCTCAGTTGGTAAAGAATCCACCTGTAATGCAGGAGACCCCAGGTCAGTTCCTGGGTTGGGAAGATCCCCTGGAGAAGGGATAAGCTACCCACTCCAGTATTCTTGGGCTTCCCTTGCGGCTCAAATGGTGAAGAATCCGCCTGCAATGTGGGAGACCTAGGTTCGATTCCTGGGTGGGGAAGATCCTCTGAAGAAGGGAACAGCTACCCACTCCAGTATTCTGGCCTGGAGAATTCCATGAACAGAGAAGCCTGACAGGCTACAGTTCATGGGGTCACAAAGAGTCGGACATAACTGAACGACTTTCACTGTCACACTAGCAAAACTTTCAGCCCAGGGCTAAGGTATCAAATCACTTCTATGAATACAAAAGTGAATTTAGAAAGCAATCCTTTCTGGACCTAGAGACTGTCACACAGAGTAAGTCAGAAAGATAAAAACAACTATCATATATTAACACATATATGTGGAATCTAGAAAACTGGTACAGAAGTTTTCTGCAAAAAACACACACACACACAACTATCTGCAAAGCAGAAACAGAGACAACAGATGTAGAGAACAAACGTATCAGCACTGAGGGGGAAGGGGAGGGGTGGGTGAAATGGGATTGACACGTGAGACTGAGACTGACATATATGGGCCTTCCCTGTTAGCTCAGTGGTCAAGAATCCCCCTGCCAAGGAAGGAGACGCAAGTTTCATCCCTGGGTCCAGAAGATCCCCTGGAGGAGGAAATGGCAACCCACTCCGGTATTCCTGCTTGGGAAATCCCATGGACAGAGGAGCCTGGTGGGCTACAGACCATGGGGTCACAAGATCTGGACACAATTTAATGACTAACCCACCGCCAACCATGTATAAAATTGGTAACTAGTGAGAACCTACTGTAGAACACAGGGAACTTCATTCAGCGCTCTGTGGTGACCTAAAGGGGAAGAAAACCCAACAAAGAGGGGATATATGTATGGCTGATCCACTTTGCTGCATAGCAGAAACTGACACAATATTATAAAGCAACTATATTCCAATAACCATTTTTTTAATCGATCCATTCATGCTAACCTTGTCACAGACATAGTCTCGCTAGTTCGAAGTTAAGATCTTTACAGAAGAGGAGGCAGCCGTAGCAGATGAGAAGTCTGCTGAGCTGAGACCTGGATCCTTTATCCCATTCTTGCTCTCTTGTCTCTGTTGCCAGACTGTATCTTTTCTGTATCTTAATATCCTCTCTTAAGCATGACCTTGCTCATGTCATACTACCTGTGCCTCAGTTTCCTCATCTGTAAAGCCCTGAGGAGAGAGAACAACCTGGTCTCTAAGCCCCCTTTTGAATTTAAAACATAGGAAATCTCTGAGAGAGGAGAGCCCACTTGTATATAAACAGCTATTGCTGACAGAAGTGGAGGACAATTTTAATGCCAAACTGAAGTAATCTGCTCAGGTTTTTCCTTGCACAAGATACCGAATATTATTTTAACAAAAACATTATCATATTAATTTCCATAATAGCAAGTCTTCCATGTATAACAGAGGTTCTATATTTGTTGAACTAGTGATATAGCTTTCCTATATTGAACAGGAAAATTTTAGCACAAATATATTTATTAAGCATTGTCCATTTAAGAAACTATTTTTTAGAATATGCACTCAACTTCTGGCAGAGTATTCAATGCAAACTATTCAGTTATATTTAAAATGTGATGTTTTAAAAACTGAGTTAGTAGTGGGGAGATTAAGAGATTTTATTTTTTAGTTTAGCAGATCTATGGAGAAGGCAATGGCACCCCACTCCAGTACTCTTGCCTGGAAAATCCTATGGACAGAGGAGCCTGGTAGGCTGCAGTCCATGGGGTCGCCAAGAGTCGGATACGACTGAGCAACTTCACTTTCACTTTTCACTTTCATGCATTGGAGAAGGAAATGGCAACCCACTCCAGTGTTCTTGCCTGGAGAATCCCATGGACAGAGGAGCCTGGCGGGCTACAGTCCATGGGGTTGCAAAGAGTTGGACACGACTGAAGCAACTTTGCACGCACGCAGGCATGCTATATTATATTAAATCAACTCTAAAAGATTCTGAGTATCTGAATGTTTATTCACTCATACGTGGTAGGGAAAGGAGAGCCTCAACAAACACATAAATGAGTAATTCCAAAGCATTCTCTATAGCAAAGAGTACCCTGAATAAAATAAGGCAGGACAGAAAGTAGCACAATCCAGGGATAGTATTAGGTTGGTGCAAACACAACCGCAGTTTCGGACTGTGAATTGTAAATCATTATAACTAGGCTCAATGCATCTTTATTAATCAAAATAGGAACCATTACAATCAACAGATTTTTCCCAATAAGAAATATGTTTGTTTATTCCTGTAACATAAAAATCCGTGCTTCGGGATTCGATGAACTTTTGGAAAGCATTTTCTGCCTCCTGCTGGTTGTGGAAGTGTTTTCCCTGCAAAAAGTTGTCGAGATGCTTGAAGAAGTGGTAGTCAGTTGGCAAGAGGTCAGGTGAACGTGGCGGATGAGGTAAAACTTCGTAGCCCAATTCATTCAACTTTTGAAGAGTTGGTTGTACAACATGGTCAGGCGTTGTCATGAAGAAGAATTAGATGCCTGCTGCAGGTGTAGCCATTTTCGGTGCATCTCATCAATTTGCTGAGCACACTTCTCAGGTGTAATGGTTTCGCTGGGATGCAGAAAGCTGTCGCGGATCAAATGGGCAGCAGCCCACCAAACAGTGACCATGACCTTTTTAGGTGCAAGTTTGGCTTTAGAGAGTGTTTTAAAGCTTCTTTTCAGTCCAATCGTTGAGACAGTTGTCACTGACTGTCACCTAAAATCCACTTTTCATCACATGTCACAATCTGATCAAGAAATTGTTCATTGTTGTTGTATAGAATAAGAGAAGATGACACTTCAAAACGATGAATTTTTTATTTGTGGTCAGCTCATGAGGCACCCTCTTATTGAACTTTTCCACCTTTCCAATTTACTTCAAATGCCAAATAACCATAGAATGATCAACACTGAGTTCTTCAGCAACCTCTTGTGTAATTGTAAGAGGATCAGCTTCGAGAGCCTCTAAATTTGTCGTCAACTTCCAACGGCCGGCCACTCTGTTCTTCATCTTCAAGGCTCTCATCTCTTTGCAAAACTTCTTGAACCAGCACTGCACTGTTCATTCGTTAGCAGTTCCTGGGCCAGACGCATTGTTGATGTTGCAAGTTGTCTCCGCTGCTTTATGACCCATTTTGAACTCGAATAAGAAAGTCGCTTGAATTTGCTTTTTGTCTAACATCATTTCCATAGTCTAAAACAAATATAAGTAATAACTCATTAGCAAAAAAAAACATAAAGCAAGAAATGTGCATTAAAATGATATATAACATAACCACATTCTAGAATGTGGTTAGAATAACCACATTTTAGAAAGTATTTTAGAATGTACTCCAATATCAAAGGCAAATTTCAATAATGTAAAAACTGCAATTATTTTTGCACCAACCTAATTTTTTAATATTTTATTATTTTTATTTATTTATTTAGCTGCACGGGGTCTTAGTTGCAGCTCATGGGATCCTCAGCCTTCACTGTGACATGTGAGATCTTTAGTTGACGCATGTGGGATCTAGTTCCCTGACCAGGGATTGAACTGGGGTCCCCTGCCTTGGGAAAATGAAGTCTTAGCCACTGGACCACCAGGGAAGTCCCAAGAATAGTATTTTATATTGAGTGGTTAGGGAAGGCTCCACTGATGTGATATTTGAGCAGAGCTCTGTGGAGAGTTAAGAAATTAGTGGAAAGGAGAACTAGAGAAAGAGAAAAAGCAGTACTTGCAAGAATTCACTGCCAAAATGTATTTCCCCTGTGTAGGACTCTATCCCCCAAAAAATCAAGCTGTAAATTTATTTTTAAATTATATTGGAGCAGAAATAATCCTAGGCACCTGAGAGAAACAAACAAAAAAAATCTCTCTGGAGAAAAGCATCTTCATTTCAAAGGATTCCCACAAACAATTTTTTAAAGGACAATGAGAAACTCACAAAAAAATCCACCAAAGCACCTTAGTAAATAATATATTATAAGCAGACAACATCAGCAGAAACACATAAGCCAAGATTATCATTATTGTAATTATGAAATGCAAAGTATACAACAATCATGCTTACTTTGTTTAAAGAAATAAAGCACAAGTCTGACAATATCTGCAGGGAACAAGAATCTGGAAATGACACGAAAGAGCTGGAAAATAACTAAAGAGAATCTCCAAAATAAAAGAAATAAAAAAGCACAAAAGATCAGTGTCTGGGTTTAACATTGGATTAGACATTGTTGGAGAGAGATTAGTGAAAAAGTCCAAAGAAACTACCCAAAATACTGCAAACAAAGAAAATACAGAGAAGATATTAAAATATAGAGAGGATAGAGTCCTACATGAATTCATTTCAAGTCCTAGGTAGAGAAGAGAGAATGGGGTAAAAGTAATATTTCAAGAGAATTACTGAGAATTTTGCAGAACAAATAAACAATCACAGATTCAAAGGGTTCAGTGAAACACAGTCTGAAAATAAATCCACCACCAGACACATCATAGTGTAACTTCATAAGATTAAGACAAAGAAAACATCTTAAATATAGCCATCTTAAATATGATTACTTTGAAAGACTGGCAGTTGTCTTCCCAGCAGCAACCATGGGGGTCAAAGACAATAGAATGACGTTCTCAGTGTATTAAGAGAAAACAATTGCCCATCTAGAAATACAGCCTCACTGAAAACACCTTTTTAAAATAGGAGTGGACTTGCCTAGTGGTACAGTGGATAGGAATCTACCTGCCAATGCAGGGAACACGGGTTCCATCCCTGGCTCTGGGAAGGTTCCACACAGAGCAAATAAGCCTGTATGCCCCAACTACTGTGGAGAAGGCAATAGCACCCCACTCTAGTACTCTTGCCTGGAAAATCCCATGGACAGAGGAGCCTGGTAGGCTGCAGTCCATGGGGTCGCTGAGGGTCGGACACGACTGAGCGATTTCCCTTTCACTTTTCACTTTCATGCATTGGAGAAGGAAATGGCAACCCACTCCAGTGTTCTTGCCTGGAGAATCCCAGGGACGGGGGAGCCTGGTGGGCTGCCGTCTATGGGGTCGCACAGAGTCGGACACGACTGAAGCGACTTAGCAGCAGCAGCAGCAGCAGCAGCCCCAACTACTGAGCCCATGCTCCAGAGTCTGCTCTGCAACAGGAGAAGCCAGGCAGTGAGCAGCCCTTGCACAATGGGAGAGTGGCACCTGCTCCCTGAACTAGAGAAAGCCCACACGCAGCAACAGGGATCCACACAGCCAAAACTGATAAGTAAGTACACTGATTAAATGAGAGCAAAGTAAAGGCTTTTTCAAACAAGAACTGAGAATTTGCTACGAAGAGTTACTCGCTAAAAAATTCTAAATGATGTTTTTCTGAGAAGAAGGGTAACCCCAGGTAAAAGATGTGAGCAACAAAACAGAAGGAAAGCTGAAAAAGTAACAAAGATATAAATAAATCTAAATTAACACGATTCGCCTAAAACTAAAAAAAATTCTTGGTTTTTTTAAGGAGAAAAATGCATGATAACATGATTTATAATCAAGAGGGAGGTAAATGAAATTAAAAGGTTCTGGGGTCAGTGTACCATTCAAGAGAATAAAGATATTTATTAATCAATTTTAGGCTTTGATGAGTGAAACATGTATAACTTCATGAGGAATCACTAAAAGAATAAAAATGGAGTGCCTATACTCAGAACCAGGAAAGGGGAAAAAAATGGAATGATATGAAAGCCAAAGTTAAAGTGCTAGTCAGTCATGTCTAGACCGAGTGGCCCCATGGACTGTAGCCCACCAGGCTCTTCTGTCCATGGGATTATCCAGGCGAGAATATTGGAGTGGATTGCCATTCCCTTCTCCAGGGGATCGTCCCAACCCAGGGATCACACCTGGGTCTCCTGCACTGCAGGCAGATTCTTTATCACCTGAGCCACTAACCAAAATGAGGCAAGAAAGGAAAGAAAACAAAATATAGAAATAGGTAGAAAAAATAGCAAGCCCAAATAAGAGATGTAAACCTAAACAGATCTGAGGTAAAATTAAATATACATGAGCTAAATATTCCAGCTAAAATTCAGACTGTCAGATTGAACATAAAAAAAACTGCAGTATATATGCCATTTGCAAAATAATTATAAAGAAATTTGGAAAAGATATACAAAAGATATATAATTCAAATACCAAAGGAAACTCGATCTCAATATATAGATATAGATACATACACAAGAGCAGACACACACATCATTCAAAATATGCAAGTATCAAAGGCTTTAGCTTAAGCAAAAGGAAAGATGGAGGTGGGTTTAATGAAAGATGAGAGAGATTATAATTTCTGGGTTATAGTTTCAGAGGTCAGAAGTCCCAAATGGATCTCACTGAGCTAAAACTGAGGTTCTGGCAGAGCTGAATTTCTTCTGAAGACTCTAGGGGAGAATTTGTCCCCTTGCCTCTTCCACCTTCTAGAGACCACCTGCATCCCTTGGCCCATGGCCCCTTCCACCACCTGCAAAGCCAGCAGCCTAGCATCTTCAAATCTCTTTTTACCTCTAACACTCTTGCCCCCCTCTCATAAGGACCCTTGTGATTACACTGGGCCCACCAGGATAATCTCAAAATCCTTCCTCACATTGACAAAGCCCATTCTGTGAATAAGGCAACATATTCACAGATTCTAGGGACTAATTAGGACATGAACATCTACAAAGGGATGGGGGAAGGGCATTATTCTGCCTACTACACACTGGAAGTCACACTGTGTCCCTCCTGCTCTACCCTAGTAATCAAAGCAACCACAGCTGGTCCCGATTCAAGAGGAAGGGGCACAGACCAGCCTCTCAATGGAAAGAGTGCCAAGGACTCTACGGCATGTCTTTAAGATCCCACCACCACCCTTGTGTGGCGGCTCCATGCTCCCTGGGCAGGGAGGAGCTCCATTACTTTCTTCACTCAGCAGCAGCAAAGAGATGGACAATCTGACGATTCCACAGATATGTGAGAGAAGACGAAAGATACACAGTGCAGTTGCAGTTTGGGGTAATTTTAAGTAGCATCATATAAAACAGTTAATCCCTCTGCTCTTTATGCACAGTCAAGCAAATCCTAGTTCA
The DNA here is from genome assembly GCF_001704415.2 of Capra hircus. Lineage (NCBI taxonomy): Eukaryota > Metazoa > Chordata > Mammalia > Artiodactyla > Bovidae > Capra > Capra hircus. Next base: position 16,616,023 of record NC_030810.1, read on the forward strand.
AATGTATTCCTCTGTAAGAATCAGACTTGAACTGTGTGAGTTTTGAATTATGGGAGTGCTTTCAGAATGCATCCCTTACATAAACTCTGAACACGCTGTACTTGTTTTGATTCTGTGAGGGTCCAAAACATAATATCACACAAAGAAAGAAAACAGGAGATGTGACAATTACAAGCAACTTTCAACATAAGGATTAAAGAATCACCAAATGATTAACTTCCTTCAAAATACGAGTTTCCCATGTGTTTGAATTGAAGGAATGTTTTTTGCTGTTGAAATCAAGCATTATTAGTAAACAGCAGTTGTGAGAACTCGAAGTGGCTAAATTGTAGGCTTTGTTGGAAACAGGCCTGAATAGAACATATTAGCATAAATTGTATTTTTTATGGTTAAGCTGCAGTGTTAAATATCAAACTGTGCTAAACAATTGCTCTCCTTACAGCAGCTAAATTGAACTACCTGTTGTATCAGTTTAGTAAATTGTCAAAACTGGAGAAGTCAGCAATTTCAGTGGATGTGTTTGTAAAATATCCTAAGGTCCTCTGGCTTAACTTCAGTGAACAAAATGCTCCTTAGGGTGTTAAAAGCCTGTCTATTAAAAATAAGGATTAGCAATGGGGTAAAATATAAGAATAATGTTTAAAAGGAAAGTCAGTATACCATAAAAATAATGAACATAATACATTCAGTTCACATTTCACATCAAAAAAGTCTTTATTCTGTCTTAATTTTCTCTAAATTAAGTATGGGATTCATTCATTTTTGTCTCACTATTGTACCTTCAGGAGACAGGACACTGAATTTTGCCCCATTAAATGGAGTATCCCTGTTTCCTTCCACTTTTGACCCTGGCTATTTCACACAAATGAGAAGGGGAGATCAAGCAAAATGTATACCCTCTTGACTTCATGGTTTTTGCTCAATTTTATGTATTCTTTGAGAATGCTAAGTATTGCAAATAGGCCTCTGTCTTCTGCCTTAAGTGAATGTTGGTATACTACCCAGCAGATATTAATCATCCTGAGAGTTAAGTAGTTGGTATATGGCTTAGTTCTGTCAAATGTAAAGTTGAGCATCTACATTAGAGAGTGTTAGATGCCAAAGCTAATAGTTGAAAATAAGATCATAAACCCTTGTCTGAGGTCTGACCATTCAAAACCACCTGAAATATTTGAAATAATCAAGCATTAGCTCATAAATGGTTTTCTTATGACTCCTGCAGTACAAGAAGATTGCTAGAGGATCAAACAAGCTGTCCTTAGCACTTCCCTCAGGCTATTTTGCCACTTTTATTTTGATCTCATCTACATAATTGGGAATCATTTTTCATGTTTTTAATACTCTTGTCTAATTATAAAAGCAACACATGCTCATTGTAGAAAATTTAGAAAACATAAACCAACTAAATAAAAAAGTAAAAATCCTCCATAATAATTTTTAAAGCCCCTGAATTCAAAAGAAATTAGAATTGGAGCAAAAAGGTAAATATAAAAATTAACTCATAAAAGTGCTGGAGGGAGATACAGGTGGATTTTTTATGAGTACCTCCCCAGCAATCCCACCCAAGGATCTTATCAGCATTCCCCCCTCCCCACATCAGTGGGCATTCAAGGCAGTCCCATCAGAATCTCAAAGCCAGGAAAACTCCAGAGGACAAATGGGACATGTGGAAAATTCATTAAAACATAATGCAAGTTGAGATAGATAGAGAAAAATTAGAACTCAGAGAAGAAAGAAAAGGGATCTGACTAGCAGGATCAGAGACTGTGTCAGAAAAGAAGCATTTGAGTGGACCTGTGAATGGTGACCTTAGCTATCAAGAAAGAGAAGTCAACAGGAACTCACTCCAAAGGACAGGGAACGCAATGGAAAGCACAGAGTTAGTTGTGACATTCAGTAAGGATCGTGATCAAGGCACAGAAGAAATGCCCTGGTGACCCACTCTTCAGTCGTGAAGAAAGTCAGACCAGACAGCAATTTGATCCATCCTTTTTTTTTTTTCAGTGTTTTCTTATGAGTCTATGTCAGGGCACTCTAGAAAATCTAGCGTCTTCAAACATTTCTGAACTCTGCTAGATGGGGTTATTCTAAAGGCAGTTAACAGAAACTCAGTTCAAACTAGCAAAAAATAGGAATTTATTAACTCACATATTGAGAAGTTTAGTGAGCTGACTGGTTCAGGTAAAGCTTGATCTAGGTGCTTATATGATGCTCCTGTTTCAGTCTTTCTCTGTTCTGCTTGTTCCTGCTTCTCTCTGCAGACTAGCTCCATTCTTTACTGTACTCCATTCTTTACTGCTGTAAATGGACTCTTCCCATTTCACAGGACAGAGAATTTCTAGCAGCCCCAGGCCAACATCCTTACCACTTACTGGCACAAGTGAAGAGAACAGTCTTCCTCCCTGTGTCTGGTAGAAGAGTCTCAGGGAGGCATCTTTGTGACCCATCCCTAAAACCACCCACCATGACTGGAAGAATGTATAACACTACAGTTGGCCCAGCCAACTGTAGGTCACATGCCCCACGTGAGAGTCGGAGGTGGTGTATGTCACCTTCATAGTCAGCCCCACCAGGACCCATGAAGTGAGGGAGCAGCTTCCCAATGGAAGAAGAGAAAGACGGGAGAGTATGTCTGGCACATAGCAGCTTTAACCATCATAGTCTATCTCCCAGATATTTGGGAGGATTTCTTCCTTCTCAAATATCTTCACAGCCCCCCAGACTTGAGTGTGAGTGTGCCTCACTGCTGGTGGATGGTGGCTCTCCTACAATACATGCTACTGAGAGGTATACTAAAGACACACTCAAGCTAGCACCTAAACAATTCCCCTGACAAAGATTTTCATGAAATACTCAAAACAGAAAGCTTCACTGAATTGCAAAATGGAGAACCAAAGGATCCAATCACTCCCTAACCACATCCCCAAGTATAAGAGATATCTGTGTCCAGCTCTTGTGTCTTCGGTTAGAATATTTAAAATATGGTCATTTAAATCAGATCAGAGATTGAACAAGCATTCATATTGTTACCAGCCAGGGTTCCGGCCTTCCCCCATCAGCAGAAATTGATAAGAGGCCAGATAAGAAATTCAGGCAAGGGTTTACTGGGGCTTCTGCCACAGCACGGGGGAATGAAAACAAGTAGCAGGTTCCCTTGCTTGCTGGCTCTCTGAGTCAGAGTGAGCTGGTTCCTTAAATGGGGTAAAAGTAGCAGTGTATCAGGGGTCAGGCCAGAGGGCTGGCTTAGGTGGTTTGCCCGCCCTTATATGGTGTTGAGTGCAGCAGGCATACACAGACTGCTGCTTTTGCTCCTGACACCCTGGTTTTGCTCCTGGCTTTTCAGAAGTGGCAGCTGAAGTTTTTTTTTGGTCTTTTTCTAACATGTTGTCCATACTTTGCCCCAACTGCAGGGGCACATGGTTCTTTTTAGTTTCTTATAGTTTCTTTGTATTTTGTTGCTAGAGGAGACATCCGTCCTGATGCAAGCATTGCCCCACTGCAGGAAAGGGTCCCTGGCCTCAGGTCCCAGCCTGTCTCAATATGTCCCTTCATATGTGCCAGGCCCTGTCCTAAGTGTGTTACATACAGTAATACTTTCAATGATCCACGAGGCTGGATCTATTATTATTTCCATCCTGGATGGGGAAGCCAAACCAGGGAGAGGCCACACTCATACACACCTGGATATGAGCCCAGGCAGTCCAGTTCCAGAGTCCATGCTGTTAATCCCAACCCTAGAGTGACCCCACTCAAGTAAGGTAAAAATGAAGATCCAGGGGACAGAAAGAAAAACAAACAGTGATGAATACTATACTGAAAGAAGTAATCTACAAGAGAACAAGCAAGCAGATGTAATAACATAATCTAGACACAGAACTATCAGCTCCACAGCATGAACCCATGGGCATGGTCCCAGCGCTGGCTAGGACACCAGGACACACTGTCAAGAGAGGCTGGAAGCAATCTGCTGTAACTAATCCAGAGTAAGGCTCCTCCTACACCAAAGGCATGAAGACATCCTCTCCCTGCCACAGATGTTGGGCCCACAAACGCAACCTCGCATGTAGGGATAGCCTTTTTACACAGGACCCAAGGCAGCTCATTGCCACGTGCAATAGTGTTCCTTGAATATTGTGGTCCCTATTATTAGGAGAGTCACAAGGGCAGAGAGACTAGGTTCCGGGATCAAGTATGCATTTATTGAGCACCTATTATGTGGCAGACATGGGCTAGGTTCTGAGGACATAGGACAATGACCAGACAGATACGGCCACACCCTCATAATACTTTCCACCTAGCCCCGATCTGCTTCACATTCTAGCTGAGGCTAACTAGAGTTTCCAGCATCTTTTACAAGCAGACCTGGGATCTGGACAGTATGCACCTGATAAGCATACAGTTGGTAAAATACTGAATTTGTTACTGTTGTTTAGTCTCTAAGTTGTATCCAACTCTTTGCAACCCCATGGACTGTAGCCCACCAGGCTCCTCTGTCCATGGGATTTCCCAGGCAAGAATACTGGTGTGCGTTGCCATTTCCTTCTTCAGGGGATCTTCCCCACCCAGGGATCGAACCTGCATCTCCTGCATTGTAGGCGGATTCTTTACCATTGAACCACCAGGGAAGGCCAGATATTTTTCACTGTTTAGTAAATAGCCATTACCTAAATCTCTTAACTGCCCCACCATTGCACACCCTAACCTGGCCTCCTTCCCAGGACCCCCTGGAATGTTCTCACAATCCATTAACTAGAGGACTAACCCAGGCCGGGCAGCGGGTCTCCAGGATGCTCTCCAGCACGTGATCTGCACGCAGTGTGATAGGTGGGTACCCATGCCTCTGTTCATATGCACTAAAAACAGCCAAATTGCAAAAAGTGTCTCCCCCCTCTAGACAAGCTTTAAACGCACACTTTTCTGGTTGATTTCCAGTTCTCTTTAGAAACAGTAGTTCTTTATGTTTAAAAAAAAAAAAAAAAACGAAAAGCATCAGACACACAATGTGACAATCAGCAACTGTCTGAGTACCGCCTGTTGATTCAGAGGACGTCTTGCCAAGATGAGACCAAATTACCTCCTCCGCCCCTGCCGCCCACTGCAGCTCCTCTCAACAGACACCTTCAGAACAGAGACTTTGGTGAGCCAGACCCAGATGGCCCAGCAGTCAAGGTAACCAGAGGGCCCTCTCACGGCTCAGACTCCTACTGGCTACATCAGTCACAAAGGGATGCAAATCACACCTGTCAGGGAGTTTTACCTGTCTGTTCACGTGACAGCCTCACTCACTGGGATATCCCCCTACCTGCCCAGTGCCAGAAAACATGAAGACTGGCCCTGAGAGAGGTCTGCAAAAGGCAGTCAGGTTCCCCGTTATTACTATGCTCTCAATTCTGGCTGCCCCTTAAAAGCACCTGTGTTCATGTGTTAGTCACTCAGTCGTGTGTGACTCTTTGCAACCCCATGGACTGTAGCCTGCCAGGCTCCTGTGTCCATGGAATTCCCCAGGCAAGAATACTGGAGTGGGTAGCCAGTCCCTTCTGCAAGGGATCTTCCAGGTATTGAACCAAGGTCTCCTGAACTGCAGGCAGATTCTTTACTGTCTGAGCCACCAGGGAAGCCCATAAAATCAACTAGGGGTGCTTTAAATATAGAGACCAGGCCACAGCTGGGCACCACCATGTTGACCACCAGTCCACTGGGACCTGCTGTGGTGTAGGAAGCTCCAGACCTGTGAACTGACTCCATGGATCAGTTATACCCCAAGAATGCCCCTTTGCTACAAACAAGCCTGCAGTCCAGATGGAAAGTGTTCAGATGTCATTCCGGCTGCAGGTCTTCCCCGCCCACCCTGCCCATCATACAGCAGATTGAGCCATGGGCCATAACAGGGGCCCTCCTTCTGCCTGGTCAAGGTCTGGAGGCTCCCTGATTCTGGCATTTTGCTCACACATGGTGGCAGGACAGTGAAAACAAGAAAGATACTTATTTAGATCCTAAGATGAAAGTGCAAATTTTCTGTGCCACAAATTATTTATCCATCCTAATGTTTAAGCAAATTTGGGTGGCTTCCAGTTTGGAGTTATTAAAAATCTTCTTGTACTTATATTTTGTTGAACAGATGTCCACACTTCTGTTGGATATGTATCTAGGGATGTAATTGCTTGGTCATAGAATCATATGCATATATTAAGTTTTGGTAGATATCACCAAAGGGATTTTCAAAATGGTTGTACCAATTTATTATATGCTCTCACCAATGGTATATGAGAGTTCTACATGTTCTGCATCTTTGCCAACACTTGCTGTTATTTGGCTTTTTAAAATTTTAAACATGAGTGGGTACATGGGTATTTGAATTTCCTTGATGACTGATGCCATTGAGCACCTTTCTTAATGTCTACTGGCCATAGGGAAAGCCCTTATTTTGAAGTTCTTGTTCAATAATTTTGGCCATATTTCCATGGTTTTCTATCTTTCTTTATTGATTTGCAGTTCTTTATATATCCTTGTTGCAAATCCTTTGTCAAATATATGTTATCTTCTCCTACTCTGAGGATTACATTTTCATTCTCTTAATGGTGCCTTTTAATGAACAGATGTTCTTACTCATAATGAAGTTAACATTTCCTATCACGGTTAATATATTTTGTGTCCTGTTTACTTATCTTTGCTCACTGTCAGGTCATAAAGATGTTTTCCTTTGCCTTTCATATATAAAACTGTAATTAATCTGGATTGTCATAGTACACATCAACCATATAGACTGATAGGTAGGTAGGTAGATACCAAGTGGCTTATGAATGACCCAGCACCATTTACTGAAAAGACTGCCATTCCCCACCACACTTAAGCGTCAGTTTTGTCAAAAAGCCAGGTGATCCTTCGTGTGTCAGTCTAGCTCTGAACCATTCTGTATCAATGGTCTCTGTGTCTTTTCTAGTGCCATACTATAGCTTTAAAATAGATCTAGATACCTAGCACAGGACTTCCCACTTTGTGCTAGTGGTAAAGATCCCACCTGACAATGCAGAAGACCTAAGAGACGCAGGTTCGATGCAGGGGTTGGGAATATCCCCTGGAGGAGGGCATGCCAACCTACTCCAGTATTCTTGTTTGGAGAATCAATGCCACAGACAGAGGAACCTGGCAGGCTACGGCCCATAGGGTCGCAGAGTGGGACACAACTGAAACGACTTAGCATGCAGGCGTGCACAATACCCAGCAGGGTAATTACTCCAACTTTGTTCTTCTTCAAGACTGCCTTGGCCACTTTTATATAAATATTGGAATAAGCTTGTCAATTTCCATTACAAAATACAGCTCTTTTTAAAAATTATAACTGCACTAAACCTACAGATGGGGCTTTCCTGGTGACTCAGTGGTAAAGAATCCTCCTACCAATGCAGAGAGGTGGGTTCCATCTCTCGGTTGGGAAGATCCCCTAAAGGAGAAAATGGCAACCCACTCCAGTATTCTTGCCTGGGAGATCCCATGGACAGAGGAGCCTGACAGGCTACAATCCACAGGTTCGCAACAGAGTCAGAACTCAGCAACCAAACAAAAAACAACAAAAACCTGTAGATCAATGTGGAGTTGACATCTTTAAAATACTGACTTTATAATCTGTGAACATGGTCTAACCCTCCATTTATCTAGGTTTTCTTTATTTCAATAATGCTTACAGTAATTTCATATAGAGATTTTATATATCTTTTATTAGATTTATGACCAACTACATTATGGTTTTGACACCATTGTAAATGATACTGTTTATTAAATTCAACTTTTATTTATTCAAGGCTTGCATACAGAAATATAATTGCTTCTTAAAATATTATCCTTGTATCAGTAACTTTGATAAAGTTCTATAATCCTTTTGAATTATCTAAACATACAATTATTATATTATCTGGAAATAATGGTGGTCTTTATGCTTCCTTTCCAATATTCGTGCCTTTTAATTCTTTTTAACTTTTTTCTTTTTATTTATTTTTTGGTGATGCCATGCAGCATATGGGATCTTAATTTCCCAATCAGGGATCTAACCTATGGCCCCTGCATTGCAAGTGCAGGGTCTTAACCACTGGAACATAGGGAGTCCCTAATTCTTTTCCTTGTTTTATTTTACTGGGTAGGCCCTCCAGTAAAATGTTGAATAGAATTGGTGGGTAGCAGGCTTTCTTGTAACATTTCTGATCCCATCACTAAGGAAAATGTTTGCTAGAGGGTTTTAGTACATACTCTTTACCACAACAGGAAATTCCCATTTATTGCTAATTTTTTAAGAGATTTTTATCATGGGTAGGGGTACGTGCTAAGTCACATCATTTGTGTCCAACTCTTTGTGACCTTATGGACTGCAGCCTGATAGGCTGCCCTGTCCATGGGACTCTCCAGGCAAGAATACTGGAGTGGGTTGCCATGCCCTCCTCCAAGGGATCTTCCCGACCCAGGGATCAAACCCACGTCTTTTATGTCTCCTGTATTGACAGGCAGACTCTTTACCACCACCACCACCTGAGAAGTCCTTATCATGGGTGAGGAGATTGCAGATTTTAACAGTATCATTCATTATTGCCTTCCAGGGATTTGGAGGTTTTTTTCCTAACCACCAACTAATATTTTAATTTTTTAATGTTAGTGATCTATACAGAAATTATAGTTGGCATCTAAACAGGCTTACAGATATAGAGAATAAACTAGCCATTAACAACGTAGAGAGGGAAGGGGGAGGAGCAAGACAGAGGTAGGAGATTGACAAGTACCAGCTAGGGACTTCCCTGGTGGTCCAGTGGTTGCGAATCTGCCCGCCAGTGCAGGGGACACAGGTTCGATCCCTGGTCCAGGAAGATCCCACATGCCTCAAGGCAACTATGCCCATGCACCAAAACTCCTGAGCCCATAAGCTGCACCTACGGAAGCCCATGTAACCCAGAGCCCGTGCTCTGCAACAAGAGAGGCCACCACAAAGCCTGCACACAGCAATGAGGAGCAGGCCCCACTCACCACTGCAACTAGAGAAAGCCTACATGCAGCAACAAAGACCCAGTGCAGCTAAAAATATTTTTTTTTAATTGAAGATCAGAAGGAGAAGGGGACGACAGAGGATGAGTTGGTTGGATGGCATCACCTACTCGATGGACATGAGTCTAAGCAAGCTCTGGGAGTTGGTGATTTACAGGGAAGCCTGGCATGCTGCAGTCCATGAGGTCGCAAAGAGTCAGACAAGACTGAGCAACTGAACTGAACTGAATACAAAAAGAAGTGCCAACTAGTATGTATAAAATAAATAAGCTACAAAAATATATTGTAAGCACAGGGAACATAGCCAATATTTTATAATAACTACAGACGAAGGATAACCTGTAAAATTTGTAAATCACTCAGTTGTACACCTGAAACATAATATTGTACATCAACTATAAATGAATAAAAGTAAATAAATAAATGGTTTATCAAAGATAATGTGATACAAAAGGGGAGAAAAGAACACATAGTGTAAATGAGCCCTCGTTGTCTTCTGAGCCCCTCTGCCAAGCACACTGTACTTAATTCAGCAAAGGGCTCCTTGTTGACACACCCTTGATGCCAATGGATTCAGAGAGAGGGCGAAGGCAATGGAAGAGAACCCGCTCTGGGAAGCGAGTCTTTCAGGCACTCCTTCCTGGCACAGATCCTGAAATCTTGCCCCTCCCCTGAGGCTGCCCAGATTGGCAGGGAACCCTAGCCATGGTGCCCCAGAACCTTCAAACGTCTCCTTTCTAAAGAAAGATCATGTTTCTTGCTTTGCTGACAAGGAACCTAAGGTTCAAGGAAGCAAAGGGACTGATTCAATGGGCAAATGTCTTTTTAGGGTAAAAAGTGTCACCTTCAGCACCTCAAGAGCACAGGAGAGAAGAAAACCTCTGTCATGTATTGGGCAGACGTAAACTTGAGATTTCAGTTAAATTAAACTGCTGTTTTAGAAAAGGCAGAGGAAGCAGAGATCAAATTGCCAACATTCATTGGATCATTGAAAAAGCAAAAGAGTTCCAGAAAAACATCTATTTCTGCTTCATTGACTATGCCAAAGCATTTGATTGTGTGGATCACAATAAACTGTGGCAAATTCTCAAAGAGATGGAAATACCAGACCACCTGACCTGCCCCTTCAGAAACCTATATGCAGGTCAGGAAGCAACAGTTAGAACTGGACATGGAACAACAGACTGGTTCCAAATAGGAAAAGGAGTACACCAAGGCTGTATATTGTCACCCTGCTTATTTAACTTCTATGCAGAGTACATGAGAAACGCTGGGCTGGAAGAAACACAAGCTGGAATCAAGATTGCCAGGAGAAATATCAAGAACCTCAGATATGCAGATGACACCACCGTTATGGCAGAAAGGGAAGAGGAACTAAAAAGCCTCTTGATGAAAGTGAAAGTGAAATTGGAGAGTGAAAAAGTTGGCTTAAAGCTCAACATTCAGAAAACGAAGATCATGGCATCCAGTCCCATCACTTCACACCAAATAGATGCAGAAACAGTGGAACAGTGGCTGACTTTATTTGTGGGGGCTCCAAAATCACTGCAGATGGTGACTGCAGCCATGAAATTAAAAGACACTTACCCCTTGGAAGGAAAGTTATGACCAACCTAGACAGCATATTGAAAAGCAGAGACATTACTTTGTCAACAAAGGTCCCTCTAGTCAAGGCTATGGTTTTTCCAGTAGTCATGTATGGATGTGAGAGTTGGATTATAAAGAAAGCTGAGCGCCGAAGAATTGATGCTTTTGAACTGTGGTGTTGGAGAAGACTCTTGAGAGTCCCTTGGACTGCGAGAAGATCCAACCAGTCCATCCTAAAGGAGATCAGTCCTGGGTGTTCTTTGGAAGGGCTGATGTTAAAGCTGAAACTCCAATATTTTGGCCCTGATGCAAAAAGCTGACTCATTTGAAAAGACCCTTTTGCTGGGAGGGATTGGGGGCAGCAGGAGAAGGGGACAACAAAAGATGAGATGGTTGGATGGCATCACCGACTCAATGTACATGAGTTTGGGTAAACTCTGGGAGTTGGTGATGGACAGGGAAGCCTGGTGTGCTGCGGTTCATGGGGTCACAAAGAGTCGGACACAACTGAGTGACTGAACTGAACTGAACTGAAACTGCTGTTAAATATGTGATTTTTCTGTCTCACAAATCTTGCCACCAAAAGAGGGACAAACCAATGCCAATATCCCAGGTTGGGCACAAACACAGGGCAGAGTGACAAGGCATCCTGTGTGGCAGGCTTCCTCTCCATACTGTCAGCGCTGATGAGGCCAGTCACAGGATACAGCCTGGCCACCCCTCCTAGCCAGAGGACATCCTTCACAGAGAGGACGACAAGCAAGGGAGGGGACAGGCCCCAGGGTGCAGCCAAGGAGGACAGAGAAGTAAACCTAGGATGTGAACCCCAGGACCAAGGGAGAAATCCAGAAGAACACGAGCTCCAAACAAGCAGAGCCTGAAGTGCATTCCAGGCCTAAAAACGTGGCAAAGAGAAAGCAGGGAGTTTGGAGCTGTGGTTTTCTCCGTTAAAACCAAAATGTGTCCCTTCCCCAACTACAAAGCAAACCTTAAGCAGGTTTGCATTTCCTGGTTCTAGAAACAAGGCAGGGAGGACTTTAATTTTCATTACTTTTGCATAAGCAACTTCTATCTTAAAACTTAAGTGTGTGACTTGGGCAAGCCATAACCTCTCTGGATCTTGACTGCCTCGTTAATAAAAATGGGGTTGTCATGTTATCACGCTCAGTTGTGCCCAGCTCTTTGTGACCCTATAGACTGTAGTCTGCCAGGCTCCTCTGTCCATGGAATTTTCCAGGCGCAAATACTGGAGTCCCAGTTGCCATTTCCTACTCCAGGGGATCTTCCTGACCCAGGGATTGAACTCACGGCTCTTGCATCTCCTGCACTGGCAGATGGGTTCTTTACCATGTGCCACCTGGGATGCCCTAAAATGGTAAGAATGATTGCCATGGTAAATGATTGCCCAAAAGGCAAATGGTTTGGCCAGATGACCCACTGAGTTTCACAACATATCACTGTACAAACTACCGAGGTATTGACTTTATTCATGTGAAAGATATATCCCTAAACATATCATCAAGAGGTTATACCTAAAACATACTGCAGCCTTCACTATAGAGAAATCCCTTTGTCCATGGAGCAGTGGTTCTCTAAGCATGGTGACGAAAGAAGCAGCATCAGCACACCTGGGAACTTTCTAGAAAGGCAAATTCTGGAGCCCTCCACCCAGACCCATTGGCTCAGAAACCCTGGGGATGGAGCCCAGTAATCTGCAATTCCTGATGCACCAATATAGTGATTCACTTAGCAAACATGTGCAATGTGCTAAGTTGCTTCAGTCATGTCCGACTGTTTGCAGCCTTATGGACTGTAGCCCATAAGGCTCCTCTGTCCATGGGATTCTCTAGGCAAGAATACTGAAGTGGGTTGTCATGCCCTCCTCCAGGGGATCTTCCCAGCCCAGGGATCAAACCTGTGTCTCTTATGTCTCTTGTATTGGCAGGCAGGTTCTTTGCCACTAGCACCATCTGAGAAACCCATTTGTTTCAAGTATTAGCTTTATCTGCCAGCATGTCTGTCATATATAGTTCTAGAGTCTTTACCTCCAACAGTATCTGTTTTAGGGAGGAAGAGAAACCTCCCCACAACAGTCCTCCTTGCTGTTCTGGATGCTCCCAACTTAGGGCCTCTCTCCTGGCCATTCCCTTTGCTGGAGAACTGCCCTCTCCACCCAAACCCCTACAGCACTTGACTCCAATGTCATCTTCTCAATGAGGCCTACCCTGTACCTCTGATTCCCCTCACCCTGCTCTACATGTCCCAAAGTTCTTATCTCCTTCCAAAGAACAAAACATTTCCTTATTACTATATAGGGTTTTCTGTATGTTGTTGTTCAGTTGCTCAGTTCTGTCCATGGACTGCAGCACAACAGGCTTCCCTGTCCTTCACCATCTCCCACAGTTTGCTCAAACTCATGTCCATTGAGTCAGTGATGCCATCCAACCATCTCATCCTCTGTCGTCCCTTCTCTTCCCGTCTTCAATCTTTCCCAGCATCAGGGTCTTTGCCAATGAGTCAGCTCTTTGCATCAGGTGGCCAAAGTACCAGAGCATCAGCTTCAGCATCAGTCCTTCCAATGAATATTCAGGCTTGATTTCCTTTAGGATTGACTAGTTTGATCTCCTTGCTGCCCAAGGGACTCTCAAGAGTCTTCTCTACAGTTCAAAGGCATCAGTTTTTCAGTGCTCAGCCTTTTTTATTGTCTAGCTCTCACATCTGTACATGAATACTAGAAAAACCATAGCTTTGACTATATGGACCTTGTAGGCAAAGCAATGTCTCTGCTTTTTAATACACTGTCTAAAAAGTAAGTTGCATGACTATAGTTTGTTTCACCTATCAGGAGAGCCTGGAATAGTGTCAGGCACATAGTAGACCCTCATATATTTGTTGAATGATAAATGAATCAAGCAAGTCCCAGCACAAACCTTGGGGGTGCACAGCCTTCCTTTATTTTGTAAAGATTCAAGTGAGAGGCTACCTTTATGAATGCAAGAGGTTTCTATTTCCCATGGAAGACTGGAGGACTGGTACTGTAGCACCTCACCTGAGGTCCCAGTATTGGTGCCACAGTGTATCTTTCTGAAGTTGATCCTTCTGATTTTTCAGCCAATATTAAGAAAGAGGGAATTGTTAGAAGCACACTATGAATCAGTAGTTGAGGTGCTGAGTGTAGAAAGCTTTGCCATCAATTGAATGCGCCATGCATCTGACAAAACTTTCTCTTGAAGCATTCTCCAGTGTTTAAAAGTTAAAAGACTATTAGCTAAACTGCACAATCATCAGAGTTAACTGAAATTCAATGCTCTTGCTTCTAGCTTAGAGTGGGAAATGTGACACAGTGTCAAATGCCTATGATCTTTTCTTGGCTGGTTCAACAGGAATGACTTGGAAGTAGGGTATCGTCTTTCATAACTAACTTATTTTTTATTATTTTCCTAGGAATTTCCAGATCTAGATATTGTTCTATAAAATTATTTTACTCAGATAGCTTTAAGGTCACCACAGGGTAAAAGTGAAAGTTTACCAACTAGGAAATATCACTGGCTCATTGCTAGATGTTTCCATAGTCTTTCCATTCCCCATTTGCTTCAAGTGATCAAACCATAATAAACAAATTTTCCATAATGTATTTTAGTCTGGAAACCAAGATCTGATGCACTAGTACATCTCACAATATTCACAAGCTTCCACTCCCACACTTTTCATAATAGACTCTTCTCTTATGCAAGGTATCCTCCTTCTTCATGTATCCACCAGGGGTACTTCCTCACTGGTCTAAATCAATTATGGCTATCCTATTACCTAATGATTAGCTTTAGAATACGTGTGTGATAAAATTTTGGTCAAAACATGAAGGAAAGTCTGTTGGAGCTTCTGAACAAGAAACATTCTCATCTTCCTCTGGAGATTGTTATTTCTGGATGTGAAGCTTGGAATGACTGGACATCTTGTCAACAGAAAGGAACCAGCCTGAGTACAAAGCTAACAAGCTGAGGATGACACAGCAGAATGAGAAGAATCAGGAATCTTGATTGTTATTTGCCATTATTAAGCTGATTAATTTACCAACCCTGGTGTTATCCTATCTCTGAATTTCCTATAATGTAATATAATACATTTCCTTCTTGTTCAAGGCACTCAAGGTTTTCTTTCTGTTCCTTACAGTCAAAAACACCATAATTAATACAGCTGGGTATAGAATTCTTGGTTCACTCTCCTTTAGAACTTTGAAAGCATTATTCTATTATATACTAGCATGTACCACTGATTACTGAAATGATATGCAATCTGTTTCTCATTTCCTTGTGAATAATCTGATTTTTCCTCTTTCTGTGCTACTGTAGTATTTGTTTTCATTCTCAGAATAGTAAAATTTCATCAGAATGTGTCCTGGTTTGGATCTTTTCTCCCTTAATACTCAATGGCCTCTTTTAATTGAAGAATTTGATTCTTCAGAGAAAGTTTACTTTTTCTTTGATTGTTTTTTGTATCAGTTATATAGATGTTCAGTTCAGTCGCTCAGTCGTGTCCGACTCTTTGCCCCCCCATGAATCGCAGTGGGCCAGGCCTCCCTGTCCATCACCAACTCCCAGAGTTCACTCAGACTCGCGTCCATCGAGTCAGTGATGCCATCCAGCCATCTCATCCTCTGTCATCCCCTTCTCCTCCTGTCCCTAATTCCTCCCAACATCCGAGTCTATTCCAATGAGTCAACTCTTCGCATGAGGTGGTCAAAGTACTGGAGCTTCAGCTTTAGCATCATTCCTTCCAAAGAAATCCCAGGGCTGATCTCCTTTAGGATGGACTGGTTGGATCTCCTTGCTGTCCAAGGGACTCTCAAGAGTCTTCTCCAACACCACAGTTCAAAAGCATCAATTCTTCGGCGCTCAGCCTTCTTTACAGTCCAGCTCTCACATCTATACATGACTACTGGAAAAACCATAGCCTTGACTAGATGGACCTTAGTTGGCAAAGT
Source organism: Capra hircus (assembly GCF_001704415.2). Lineage (NCBI taxonomy): Eukaryota > Metazoa > Chordata > Mammalia > Artiodactyla > Bovidae > Capra > Capra hircus. The sequence continues at coordinate 16,631,615 of NC_030810.1, forward strand.
AATGTCTCTGCTTTTGAATATGCTCTCTAGGTTGGTCATAACTTTTCTTCCAAGGAGTAAGCGTCTTTTAATTTCATGGCTGCAGTCACCATCTGCAGTGATTTTGGAGCCCCAAAAATAAAGTCTGACACTGTTTCCACTGTTTCTCCATCTATTTCCCATGAAGTGATGGGACCAGATGCCATGATCTTCGTTTTCTGAATGTTGCTAAGCCAACTTTTTCACTCTCCTCTTTCATTTTCATCAAGAGGCTTTTTAGTTCCTCTTCCCTTTCTGCCATAAGGGTGGTATCATCTGCATATCTGAGCTTATTGATATTTCTCCCGGCAATCTTGATTCCAGCTTGTGTTTCTTCCAGTCCAGCGTTTCTCATGATGTACTCTGCATAGAAGTTAAATAAGCAGGGTGTCAATATACAGCCTTGACGTACTCCTTTTCCTATTTGAAACCAGTCTGTTGTTCCATGTCTGGTTCTAACTATTGCTTCCTGACCTGAATACAGATTTCTCAAGAGGCAGGTCAGGTAGTCTGGTATTCCCATCTCTTGCAGAATTTTCCAGTTTATTGTGATGCACACAGTTAAAGGCTTTGGCATAGTCAATAAAGCAGAAATAGATGTTTTTCTGGAACTCTCTTGCTTTTTCCATTATCCAGCAGATGTTGGAAATTTGATCTCTGGTTTCTCTGCCTTTTCTAAAACCAGCTTGAACATCAGGAAGCTCCCAGTTCACGTATTGCTGAAGGCTGGCTTGGAGAATTTTGAGCATTACTTCACTAGCATGTGAGATGAGTGCAATTGTGCAGTAGTTTGAGCATTCTTTGGCATTGCCTTTCTTTGGAATTGGAATGAAAACTGACCTTTTCCAGTCCTGTGGCCACTGCTGAGTTTTCCAAATGTGCTGGCATATTGAGTGCAGCACTTTCACAGCATCATCTTTCAGGATTTGAAACAGATCAACTGGAATTCCATCACCTCCACTAGTTTTGTTCGTAGTGATGCTTTCTGAGGCCCACTTGACTTCACATTCCAGGATGTCTGGCTCTAGATGAGTGATCACACCATCATGATTATCCAGGTCGTAAAGATCTTTTTTGTACAGTTCTTCTGTGTATTCTTGCCACCTCTTCTTAATATCTTCTGCTTCTGTTAGGTCCATACTGTTTCTGTCCTTTATCGAGCCCATCTTTGCATGAAATGTTCCCTTGGTATCTCTAATTTTCTTGAAGAGATCTCTAGTCTTTCCCATTCTGTTCTTTTCCTCTATTTCTTTGCATTGATCGCTGAAGAAGGCTTTCTTATCTCTTCTTGCTATTCTTTGGAACTCTGCATTCAGATGCTTATATCTTTCCTTTTCTCCTTTGCTTTTCGCCTCTCTTCTTTTTACAGCTATTTGTAAGGCCTCCCCAGACAGCCATTTTGCTTTTTTGCATTTCTTTTCCATGGGGATGGTCTTGATCCCTGTCTCCTATACAATGTCACGAACCTCATGCCATAGTTCATCAGGCACTCTATCTATCAGATCTGGGCTCTTAAATCTATTTCTCACTTCCACTGTATAATCATAAGGGATTTGATTTAGGTCATACCTAAATGGTCTAGCGGTTTTCCCTATTTTCTTCAATTTGAGTCTGAATTTGGTAATAAGGAGTTCATGATCTGAGCCACAGTCAGCTCCTGGTCTTGTTTTTGTTGACTGTATAGAGCTTCTCCATCTTTGGCTGCAAAGAATATAATCAATCTGATTTCGGTGTTGAAAATCTGGTGATGTCCATTGTGTTGTTGGAAGAGGGTGTTTGCTCTGACCAGCGCATTTTCTTGGCAAAACTCTGTTAGTCTTTGCCCTGCTTCATTCCACATTCCAAGGCCAAATTTGTCTGTTACTCCAGGTGTTTCTTGACTTCCTACTTTTGCCTTCCAGTCCCCTGTAATGAAAAGGACATCTTTTTTGGGTGTTAGTTCTAAAAGGTCTTGTAGGTCTTCTTAAAACCGTTCAACTTCAGCTTATTCAGCGTTACTGGTTGGGGCATAGACTTGGATTACCGTGATATTGAATGGTTTGCCTTGGAAACAAACAGAGATCATTCTGTTGTTTTTGAGATTGCATCCAAGTACTGCATTTCGGACTCTTGTTGACCATGATGGCTACTCCATTTCTTCTGAGGGATTCCTGCCCACAGTAGTAGATATAATGGTCATCTGAGTTAAATTCACCCATTCCAGTCCATTTTAGTTCACTGATTCCTAGAATGTCGACATTCACTCTTGCCATCTCTTGTTTGACCACTTCCAATTTGCCTTGATTCATGGATGTTAGACCTTCTCAAACTATATCTTTGTCTTTCTCTCATATCTCTTAATCTTGCCACCTTTTTTTGCTCTAGATTCTGAAAGATTTTCTTAACTTTATCTTCCTGTTCACTCATTTGGAAACTATCAGTGTCCTTTCTAATATTTAGACATTTTTACTGTGCTTTCAAATTTTCAATAACTATATTTTTAATTTCTGAGAACTTTTTCCTGTCTTCTCTGTCATTGCTTTATCTGTGTGAAATCCCTGAATTGTTTTTTACAAGTTCACATTCTCTCAGGTGACGTGTTTATTTTCTTCCTCGCCTTTTATGATGTTGATTTCCCTCAGACATTCAGTGGTCCTCAGTTAACCATTTTTATTTATTGGTGAAGGACTTTGTGGGCTACTGTGAGTAACACGTCTGACTTCCTTTCGTAGTTAAGGTCTGTTTGTTCTGAATGTGAAGGCAGACTGAACCTTGGTGTAGACAGAGGCCCTTCGTTCCAGTGTATCTCGGCAGGAAACAAGCAGATGGATCTGGAAACCTCACCACTGTCAAAGAAAAGTGCATTTCCTTCCTAGTCTGAGATGACTTTCTTGTTTAACCTTCTAGCTCTTACCCAGAATCTCCACTTTATCCCATGGATCTCCTTCAAATATCAGCCTGCCTTGCTGCCTTGTTCCAACTTCATTACTTGGACTGTCCTTTTGCAAATCTTTTGCAAGTTCAGAAAACGATTCTTAGAATTCAGATTGCCCTGTGCACACCTAAGAAAGGAAGGAGCTACTTAGCCAAAATGTCCTGAGGACATCCTTCTAGTTAACCACCCAGATGCTGCCTCAAAGTTTACTCACCCTCCATATGTAACAATTCTATTGACTCTATGAAGAAAGGCTCCCACTCCAGCACAATTTCCCACTTGCGATCTAGGCCATGGATTCCTGTTATACATTGCACACGTGAAATAACAGAATGCAAGCCCATCTCACTTCTGTCTTCCAGAAATTTGATGAAATTTCTTATCTACCCATGGCACACATTCCTATTTTCAGAGCTGTCATGGATTCATTTTTTTCTACATTTCTTTAATTGTCATTTCAGTGGGTCCTAGGAAGGCAGGGAAAAAAAAAAAAACAAATGCACTCAAGTCTATCATCTTAAACCAGAATTATTAATATATTTCTATTAACACAAACCAATGTTTTATTCCCATTTTTGACAACGTGAGAGATTTCAGAGTATCTGGGAAGTCCCTGAAATTGTATGCCAAATTTGATATGTACATGCGTATGTGCATTTTTCTCAGGAAAGCACTCAGTTTTCATCACATTCTCAGTGGCCTGTAATCCAAAACAGATTAGGAAACCAAGAGGAAATGGAGGAGACAAATAACTGAGTGTTTTTGGTGCAAGTGAAACTTATATAATGTGGGAGGTAACAGGTTAGAAGCAAAATTAATGCTCTGTGTAAAAAAATTTTAATCTAAATTAAAATGCATGAAACCAAATATGTCTTTCTCAAATAAATTTTAATCAGAATTAATTTATCTTGAGATACCTCTCTCCTAGTTCCCTCCAAAGTCAGAGATTTAATCTAGGTTATTTCCAGGTAAACCCAGTCACTTCTGGGTAAAAGTAAGCATTTCAAGCTATAACTTGTCAATTCAAAATATCACACCATAATCATCCTTCTTGCCAGGGTTCTGCCCAGCATGGCTCAAGCATTTGGGAACATGGTGCTTGCTCTGGCCTCCATCACACTTACCTTCTTCCACCTGATCTTTGGGTACTGGTCTCTCTCCTCACCAAATCCTTCACTAATGTCTGGTCCTCATGTTAGCCTCTAAGCATCAAGTCCAGAGGGCTTATCAGCACTCTTTTAATCTCAATCACAATTTTCAGGTTCACAGGCTCACAGGCTCACTCATACTCCATCTCTTAGTCCACAGCTCTGTTTGCTACTTCAAAACTACCTCGAAGACCAGGAGTTTTGGATGCTATTGTGAGCTACACTCTCATATCAGACTTAAACATCCCACCCTGATGTTTTGTAACTTGCTGGTCCTGTACCATGATGATACAAAGAACTTCTCTACCGGGCTTTTACCCAGGAAACAGCCAGAATGGGACGTAGAGTAGTAACAGTCTTGCTCTTGGATTCACCTCAAGCCACCTTCAAGGCTCAGCCTTACTGCATCAAGGTAGGACACTGGACCTCCTTCCCTGAACCCATGGCAAGATAAGCTCTATCACACCTCCTCCAACTGATGACATCTTGACTTCGATGAAACATGAAATTTCCAATCTGTTGCTTCTAGTATAACTATTACATCGTGTGTCTTACATTGCGAGGGCTCCCATAAACTGTCTTAAACAACAGAAAGTTATTGCCAACAGTTCCAGAAAAACTGTAGTTTACAGTTCATAGAAAAGGCAAGAGAATTCCAGAAAAATATCCACTTCTGCTTTATTGACTACACCAAAGGCTTTGACTGTGTGGATCACAACAAACTGTGGAAAATTCTTCAAGAGGTGGGAATACCAGACCATCTCACCTACCTCCTGAGAAATCTGTATGCAGGTTAAGAAGCAACAGTTAGAACCAGACATGGAACAACAGACTGGTTCCAGATTGGGAAAGGAGTACGTCAAGGCTGTATATTGTCACCCTGCTTATTTAAATTATATGCAGAGTACATCATGTGAAATGCCGGGCTGGATAAAGCACAAGCTGGAATCAAGATTGCTGGGAGAATTATCAATAACCTCAGATATACAGATGACACCACCCTTATGGAAGAAAGTGAAGAGGAACTAAAAAGCCTCTTGATGAAAGTGAAAGAGGAGAGTGAAAAAATTGGCTTAAAGCTCAACATTCAGAAAACGAAGATCATGGCATGTGGTCCCATCACTTCATGGCAAATAGATGGGGAAACAATGGAAACGGTGAGAGACTTTTGGGGGGTTCCAAAATCACTGCAGATGGTGACTGCAGCCATGAAATTAAAAGATGCTTGCTCCTTGGAAGAAAAGCTATGACCAACCTAGACAGCATATTAAAAAGCAGAGACATTACTTTGCTGACAAAGGTCTGTCTAGTCAAAGCTATGGTTTTCCCAGTAGTCATGTATGGATGTGAGAGTTGGACTGTAAAGAAAACTGAGAGCCAAATAATTGATGCTTTTGAACTGCGGTGTTGGAGAAGACTCTTGAGAGTCTCTTGGACTGCAAGATCAAACCAGTCAATCCTAACGGAAATCAGTCCTGAATATTCATTGGAAGGACTGATGCTGAAGCTGAAGTTCCAATACTTTGGCCACCTGATGCAAAGAACTGACTCATTGGGAAAGACCCTAATGCTGAGAAAGATTGAGGGCAGGAGGAGAAGGGGATGGCAGGGGATGAGATGGTTGGATGGCATCACCGACTCGATGGACATGAGTTTGAGCAAGTTCAGAGAGTTGGTGATGGACAGGGAAGCCTGGTGTGCTGCAGTCCATGGGGTCGCAAAGAATCAGACATGACTGAGCGACTTAACTGTACAGTTCTGGAAGCTAAAGTTCAAGATTAAGGTGTCAGTGAGGGGGTTCCTTCTGAGGAATTAGGAAGAGATTTGTTTTAGCCTCTATCTTTGGCTTATACATGGCCATATCTCTATGTCCCTTCACATCACCTTCCTTCTATGAGCATCTCTGTATCCAAATTTCCCCTTCTATAAAGACACCAGGCTTACTGGGTTAGAGCCAATCCTAAAGATCTCATTTTAACTTGAATACTTTTATAAATATTCTATTTCCAAATAAGGTCATATTCTCAGGTACTAGGGGTTAAGACATATGAATTTTGGAGGGATATAATTTAAACCATAACACCATGATTCCCTCAAAGATTTGCTTTTGATGCTGAAATGCCAACTCTTACAAATCAGAATTTACATTTATTTATTTATAAATCTCAATAGGATCTCTGATTGTCTCTTTATCCTTACATTCCTGCTATAACAATCCAAAGTTAAAGTCACTCAGTCATGTCTGACTCTTTGAGACTCCATGTACTATACAGTCCATGGAATTCTCCAGGCCAGAATACTGGAGTGGGTAGCCGTTCCCTCCTCCAAGGGATCTTCCCAACCCAGGGATCGAACCAAGGTTTCCCATGTTGCAGGCAGATTCTTTACCAGCTGAGCCACCAGGGAAGCCCAAGAATACTGGAGTGGTTAGCCTATCCCTTCTCCAGGGGATCTTTCCAACCCAGGAATCAAATTGGGGTCTTCTGCATTGCAGGTGGATTCTTTACCAGCTGAGCTACCAGGGAAGCCCCACAACAATCCAAGTGCTCCCCAAACAATAAATTAATAACAGAATAAGCAGGACATAGGAAAACTTTAAGGGGTGGGAAGAAAAGAAATCTCTATTAATATCTCAAAACTTTCCCCAACTTCAGTAAATCAGGCCTAGGTGCCAGATTCACTGGGTCAAACCCATAACAACCCGCTACTTCCAGGGACTGCCTTATGTGCTGCTCAAAATTCTTCATAGAAGTGCTTCCTAACAGCAGAGGAATAGAAAGACACCCCAAGAATCTTGAAGACATAACCCAAAGCAGCTTACTCAAGCAAAAAATTTTTGTATCTTCAGTTTAATCTTTAAATGCCATTGGAATTTTATGTTGCCCTCCAGAATATTCTTCAACTCATATGTGGCAATCGTTTTTATGAGGAAGAAAAATGCAAAAACTATTTTCTCTCAAAGTTTCAAGTGACAGCCAGGAAGATGTGCCCAGTTTATCCTACGATTCCATGTGCCCCTGGCTCAATGCCCCATGTTTGAAAAGCACAGCTTTCAGTGGAGGAAATAGGAAGTTCCACAGATAAAGGGGTTTTGTTTGTTTCCAGGGGAGAAGGAGCTTCACGCTGGTACTGCCAGGAAGCCAGTCCTTTTCCACCAAAGGACAGCATTTCCTGAAGAGCAGATACATGTTCCTCCCCAGCTGGGGGAAGAGTCTGTGAGGTGAAGAGAAAAAGGCCAGCCACAAAATTAACAATGGAGCTGCTCTTGAGCAAGGATGAGTACATCACAGGGAAAGAATGGCACCGACCAGGGGACAGAGGGGCCAGAGGCAAATGGGGTAAGAGTTCAGGGAGGAGAAGAAAAAGCAAAGCCCAGCACAAAGCAAAGAAGTCAGCAGAGTGTGCAAAGCATACGCAAGAAGGCAGAAAGGGCACGGGAAGAAGGGTTGAGTAGATTAGACTTTGTGGCAAAGGTCAGCAAAGTCTGAAATGGTAGTGGGACAGCAAAGCACAGATACAGCTGAGCCAAGCAGAAACATCCTCGGCGTGAGCTTCGGAGAGTCCCCAGAACTGCTACAAAGAAACAACTTCCTTGGGATTTCCCTAGAAGTCCAGTGGTCAGGACTCTAAGCTTTCACTGCCTGCTAAGGCCGTGGGTTCAATCCCTGGTTGAGGAACTAAGATCCCACAAGTTACAGGGTGGGGTGAGGGACAATCCCCTCTACCGTGTGTCCAGTGGTGCTAGTCTGTCTTCTTTCCATTAGCTCGTTGTCTTGTGACATCTACTTGAGTGAAGATTCTGGGCACTGACGATGCTGAAGTTGCCAGGTTCCAAAATTAAATTCTATGAATTAGTGCTGAGTGTAAGCCTGAAAATTACTCAACCAACCCTTGAATTAATGTTAAGTCCATGACAAGCACTGCCCTTCACATTCTGTAAGTTAAGAAATGATTCCTTGTTGGTTTTCATTTGCATCTCTTGGATTATTCAGCAAGTGCTTTGAGTATGTTCCAAGCTGGGTTCCTTTATACTCTTGCCCTAAAAAGTCCCGTTCCACTGATTTCATCTTTCCCTGCTTTGCTCGTGTACAGATGTGACAGAAAAGACATCTGTGACTGTCAAATCAGTGTCGGCCTCCGAAGGTCCATGGCAGCTCCCCCCACTAAAATCAGCAAATCAGGACAAAAAGTGAGACAGCCTCCACAGGCCATACTTAAGGAAATCCCTGGGATCATAGCCAGTTACATCAAAACCCAACAGTACCAAAATGAAAGCAAAGAAATAAAACTGAACCTCTTCTATTTATAACAGAGATAATTCTCTGTTCTCAGACTCAGGTATGTAAGGAATGCAACTTTACTGTTCTCTAATAATCTGATATACTTTGAAATTCTCCATTTGGTAATTGTACGCAATTCAAAGTCTCTGCCCAACCCCATCTTCCTAGAGTAATGTCCAAATTCCATGGCCTTCCTTACTGCATGCCAAGATGCCAGAGGCAGAGAGGCACCTGGTCCTACAACTTATCCCCAACTCCCATCTGCCTACAGAGGGTAGGATCACTGGTCCTCTCTGGGTCCTCACTGGTCCTTCTCTCCTAACCACAGGGCTTTCTCTGCCACTAAGCCAACCTCCAAGCCTTCCATGCCCCTTTAGAAGCACTTTCCCCTGTGCTGAGCAAGGGCCCTGGGAAGTGCTGGGGGCTCCTCTGCCTCCCTAAGACTGGAAGCCATTTCTACTTGAATCCTCCAGGGCCATATTGGTGATGGGAAATGGAGTCATACCTCCTCTCCAGACTTTGCCTAAACACAGGGGCACGGGTTTCCACTGTACTCTGGTTTCCCAGGCTTGTGAGCATCTGGTACTCACTGTCCTTTACGACTCATCCCAGACGCAGGGCACAGCCTGCCTCCTCAAGGGCCATAAACATCGTCCTCTACTCCTTGCTCTCCACCATCCCCACCCCTCACCAAGGGCATAATGAGCCCACTAGGAGGGGGGATGTCTGAGGAGCACTTCTCTTACTCATCAGGCATCCTTCAAAATCTGTTGTCTATGTGCTGAGTTCTTTGGTGCCCCCAAGAGGACCAGGCTTTGGAAAAGCAAGAGTCAGGCACTGATTTCTAAATTCCACTATGTCACTTGTCCCCTGAGGCAATGAATGTGAAATGCCCTAGCCGCCCAGGCAGGGGGATGCGTCTTGACTAAGAGGAACCAGAGGAGCAAAAACCTCGGTGAATAGCTTGCAATGGTATCCTGCCACCTTCCCCATCGTCCTTCAGCTGTCCACAAGGCTAGGGCTCTGTCTGCTTTCCTTTCATGCTTTGTCCCTTTTGAACCCTCCCATTCAAAGTTCTTAGTGAAAGCATCAAAATAATTAGGTGTTGTAATTGCTGTTTGCACAGCAACTAGAGGAAAGGGCAAAGGGGGCTTTCGGCTAGTCATGCAGGGGTGAAACAGCAGGAACAGTTCAAGGAACAGCAAGCAACAGAACATGGTTAAGAAGTAGGGGGCAAGTATCTCCTTTATGCTTTAAAAAAAGACTGTATTTGTACATGGACATACATACGTGAGTGAAGCTACAGAAAAACATTTGGGAGGGCAGTGGAATTGGGAAGGGAACTTCCATGCTTTTTCTCTGTATGCTTTATTTTCTTTACATTATTTCCAAAGAGAAAGAATCTGTGTTCTGTAGAAAAATGAAAAGCGGGATGCATGTGGAAGATGAGTGGCAGATAAAGATGCAAAGACAGGCAGGAAAGATGAAAAGAAATGCCTTCACAAGGAGTTTGATCATTATTGTAAAGCTGGTAAAATACAGACAGAATTTGAGGGCCCTAATTAGTATCTTTTGATTATTAAATCAACACACACTTACTCTAGGGGATTTGGAAAATACAAAGAAATATGAAAATAATTAGTAATCTCATTCCCAAGAAATAGCCAATGTTGTACAACATTTTAGTACATTATCTACCAATTTGAATACATGTACTTAAATATTTTTACTTTTATGGGGTCATTCTGTATAGATAATTATTTTGCTCTTCTGTGATTTTTATTTACATTGTTTACTGCTTACAGAAATATTATGCTCATCACTATTAAAAAACTCAAACAGATACCTTAGGAAGTGAAATTTCCCCAAATCTCATCATCATAGTTAATAGTTTGGTGTAGATTTTCCCAGACTTTTCCAATGAAATAGATGTTTATTGAAACAGGAATATACTGTACAAATGGTCACCAACTTACTCTTTCCATTTCACAATCAATTCCCCCAGTCATCTGATTTCTTCAGTTGATAGAGACCAACCTCAGTTTTTCTACCAGACATAATATGTTTTATTACATGGGATGTATCTTATTTAACTGGTGCCCATTGATAGACATTTAAAACATTTCCGGGTTTAACTATTACAAAAAATGCTTTAGAGAATATTTTTATATGTATATATGTGTGTACATATGGATAAATATATATATATATATAATTCCATGCAGTTATGAAAATATTTCCTAAGATAAAATTCCTAGAAATGAATTGTTAGGTCAAATAGAAAGCACATTTTAAATGTTAAAGGAACAAATAAATAAATAAATAAATGTTAAAGGATGTTGTCAAACTCCTCGAAAAATGCTACAGAAATAGACAGTTCCAATAGGAGAGTACCTTTTAGCCAAATGTCAGCAATACTTGCTATTATCGATCTTTTAATATTTAATATGATTGGCAACACATATTATTATTTTACAAATGCTTTTATCAGGCTGACACTTGCTTTTGGTATTATTACAATTTTAATTTTGCTTTACAAAGAAAACTTTAATTGTATGTAGCCCAATTTACGGTTCTAAGATTGTAAAAATGTTCATCTATTTTTAATTGTGTAACTTTTGTTTTATATTTAAATATTGCATCTAGCTACAATTTCCTTCAGTTTAAGAAATGAAGCAAAGATGCAGGTTGCTTTCAGTAAAAATTTTAATGCAATACAAGATACATACAGAGACGTGTGCAACGCATAAACGTACAGGTTGATGAATTTTCACAAGTAAACTCCCCCGTGTACCACACCATCCAGTTCAAGAGACGAAACACAATCCACACCTCAGAAGATCCCTCCTTTCTCCTTCCAGTCATTATCACCTCTGGGTAACCACTATCCTGGTTTATATACCCCAGATATTAGTTCTGCCTGTTTTGGTGTCTGGCTTCTTTGAGTTTCTGCATGTAGCTTAGATTACTTATTCTTATTTATACACATACTGCTAGAGTATGAATATACTACTATTTATTTACCCTTTCTACAGTTTGACTTGCTTCTAGTTTGAAGCTATCGTGAATAATATGAGTGCTATGAACATTCTTACACATGTTTTTGGTAATCATATATATATATATATATATACATACATTTTTGTTGGGTACAGAACTAGGAATGAAATTTAGGGTAGGGTATAGAATGTTCACGGAGAAGGCAATGGCACCCCACTCCATTACTCTTGCCTGGAAAATCCCATGGACGGAGGAGCCTGGTGGGCTGCCGCCTATGGGGTCGCACAGAGCCGGACACAACTGAAGCGACTTAGCAGCACCAGCAGCACAGTGTTCAGCCTTTGGTAGTATATACTACCAAAAGTTTTGCAAAGTAGTTGTATCAGTTTTCACTCCTACCAGTAATGTTCTTGTTGTTTGGTCACTAAGTTGTGTCTGACTCTTTGTGACCCCATGGACTACAGCACGCTAGGCTTCCTGTCCTTTGCTATCTCCTGGAGCTTGCTCAAATTCATGTCCATTGAGTCAGTGATGCTATCTAACTATCTCATTCTCTGCCATACTCTTTGCTATTCACCTTCAATCTTCCCCAGCATCCGAGTCTTTTCCAGTGAGTTGGCTCATTGCATCAGGTGGCCAAAATATTTGAGCTTCAGCATCAGTCCTCCCAATGAATATTCAGGGTTGATTTCCTTTAGGATTGACTGCTTTGATCTCCTAGCTGTCCAGGGCTTTCTCAAGAGCCTTCTCCAGCACCACAGTTCGAAAGCATCAATTCTTCGGCACTCGGTCTTCTTCATGGTCCAACTCTCACATCTGTACATGACTACTGGAAAAACCATAGCTTTGATTATATGGACCTTGGTCAGCAAAATGATGTCTTTGCTTTTTAATACACTGTCTAGGTTTGTCATAGTTTTCCTTCCAAGGAGCAAACATCTTTTAATTTCATGGCTGCAGTCACCATCTGCAGTGATTTTGGAGCCCAAGAAAAAGTCTGTCACTGCTTCCACTTTTCCCCCTTCTTTTTGCCATGAAGTGATGGGACAGGCTGCCATGGTCTTACTTTTTGGAATGTTGAGTTTTAAGCCAGCTTTTCACTCTCCTCTTTCACCCTCATCAAGAGGCTCTTTAGTTCCTCTTCACTTTCTGCCATTAGAGTGGAGAAAGGAATAGCAAACCACTCCAGTATTGTTGCCACGAGAACCCCATGAACAGTATGAAAAGGCACCAACAATATATGCGATTCCAATTGTTCCACATTCTTTTCAACACTTGGAATTGCCTGACTTTTTAATTTTAGCCACGTTGGTGGCTACCAAGATATACTTATTGTAGCTTTAATTTATATTTCCTTGAGAATTAGTGATGTTGGGTACTTTTTATTAACCATTTGAACATCTGCTATGTAAAGTTTTTTGTCCATTTTTCTATTTAGTCTGTATTACTTGCCTTTCTCTTATTGATTTGTAGTTCTTTGCAGTATCTTCTACTCTGTTGGAGAAGGCAATGGAAACCCACTCCAGTACTCTTGTCTGGAAAATCCCACGGTCAGAGGAGCCTGGTAGGCTCCAGGGGGTCGCTGAGAGTTGGACACAACTGAGCAACTTCACTTTCACTTTTCACTTTCATGCACTGGAGAAGGAAATGGCAACCCACAAGAGTTCTTGCCTGGAGAATCCCAGGGACGGGGGAGCCTGGTGGGCTGCCGTCTATGGGGTCGCACAGAGTCGGACATGACTGAAGCGACTTAGCAGCAGCAGCAGCAGCAGCTACTCTGTGGCTTGTTTTGTCATTCTCTTCATGATGTCTTTTGATGATGAGTTCTTAATTTCACTCTAATCTAGTTTATCAATATTTTCCTTTTTGGTTAGTGCTTTGGTGTCTTACTCAGGAGGTATTTGCCCATTCTGAGGTTGCAGACATTCTTTTACTTTTTCTTCTAAAAGCTTTATTATCTCACTACCATATTTAGATCCACAATGCATCTGGAATTGAATTCTATGAATGGTTTGAAGAAGGGGACCAAGATTCCATTTTTCCTACATGGCAATTAAATTTGAACCAGCACCAATTTATTGAAAACATATCCTTTCTCTACTACATTTCGGCATCACCTTTGTTGTAAATCAGTGAGCCCATGAGAATTTCTTCCTGAACCCTCTACCATGTTCCACTGTGCCATTTGTCTATTCTGGTATATACATCACAGTCTTAATTACTATAGCTTTATAATTAGTCTACATATCTGACAGTTCTCTTAATTTTGTTCTTTTCCTTCATGTTTGTTTTGGCCCCTTTCCTTTCCACACAAATTTTATAATCAGTTTGCCAATGCCCATTTTAAAAGTCTACTGGAATTTTGAATGGTGCATGTAATTTATAGAATGATTTGAAGGAAACTGACATCTTTACAACATTGAGTCACCCATTCTATGAACATGGTATATCTCTACATTTCTTTAAGTCTCATTTCTCTCAGTATGTCTTCTTGTATTCAGTGTAGAGATCTTATATATTATTATTACGTTTATTCCTATAAATGTGATGTGTGTGGGGGGATAAGCGGTATCATTTTTTAATTTTCATTTTCTATTTTTGTTACTAAAACATAGAGTACAATTGATTTTTATATATTGACCTCATATTCAGAAGCCTGCTAAATTTTCTTATAAATTCTAAGAGTTTACCTTTGGTTTTTCTAAATACACAGTCATGTTACTCCTAATTATCACAGTTTTATTTCTTACTTTTCAATGCCTCTTATTTCTTTCTCCACCCATGCTGCAATAGCTAGGACTTCCAATGCAAAATTAAATAAAAGTGGTGATAGCAGATATCCCAGGGAGAAAACTTTTAACATTTCACTCTGGGATACTCCAACTTCAGAAACCGGGAAGAGAGGATCTATAACAAAGAAGATGGAGGAGCAAGCAGTAGGGTGAAATTCTCATGTGTATTCTGAGCCTGTTTCTGAATTCTCCACGCTGTTCTCCTGATCTTTTTGTCTGTTCCTGTTACAGTTTTCATTCTTCTTAATTCCAAATAACAGACAACCCAACTCAAATTTATATCAGCAGTGAAAGCAAAACCAAGTGTGGCGCCAATAATGTCTGCTATGCTCTTCCCCATGGGGGCCTCGTCCTCAGTTTCATGTAATAATTACAGAGCTGGAGTCCCATGAGCAGGAAAAGAGTGAATTCTGCTGGGCGCAGAGTCCACAGATGTCCACCACAATTACAATTCGTCTGCTAACACCAAAGGGGTTTACTTACTTTACCTATGGATACACTTTTAATAACTAGCAAAGCTTTTAAGTTAACATCATTATGGTTCTTTAAAAAAAATTTTTTCCAGCTATTCCCTCATATTTATTCTGAAAGAATCTATACTGCTAATCTGTCTCCTTCCAATCTTGTCATAGGGGTCTGCTTCCCCAAAGCACCTTAAGTTTTTCTTGCCTACAAGCATGCTTCATCCTCATCCCTCCCTTAGAATACCTTCTCCTTTTCTCTCTTCCTAACCCTAAGTTGACCCTCTGTCAATACACAGATCAAATCTCCCCTCTCCATGATATCTTTCTCAATTACCGCATCTGGAATTGTTATCTTTATCTTCCTATGCACTTAATAGCATAAAAAACATTTTTTTAATGATCCAGATTTGTCAAGTACCTTTTCCTATTTGTCAGTCTCCCAACTAGACTATGAATTCATCCAGGAGGAAATCCTCATTTTCATATTTCTATATAAGCTTCTCAGCAATCTACCCAACCCTAAACACAGTTTCTATACTGAATATTTTTAAACCATGGGCTGGTTAAGCTATCACCCCAATTTTTTCTCCTCTTCCCTCTCAAAAGAATGAAGAGCAGTAGAAGAAAAGTAATAAACAATGCATGTGGTTTATGAAGTGGATTCTGCTCTGCAGGTGAACCTCTTCATTTGGGAATGGTTGTAGGTACTTAGTGAACTGTGGTGTTGGAGAAGACTCTTGAGAGTCGCTTGGACTGCAAGGAGATCCAACCAGTCCATTCTGAAGGAGATCAGCCCTGGGATTTCTTTGGAAGGAATGATGCTAAAGCTGAAACTCCAGTACTTTGGCCACCTCATGCGAAGAGTTGACTCATTGGAAAAGACTCTGATGCTGGAAGGGATTGGGGGCAGGAGGAGAAGGGGACGACAGAGGATGAGATGGCTGGATGGCATCACCGACTCGATGGACGTGAGTCTGAGTGAACTCCAGGAGTTGGTGATGGACAGGGAGGCCTGGTGTGCTGCGATTCATGGGGTAGCAAAGAGTCGGGCACAGCTGAGCGACTGAACTGAACTGAACTTAGTACACAGCACCCTAGGTGCTGAGGTCTTGGTTTTAGATACCGTGCAAGGTGCTGGAGTATAGTGATGAATAATATAGACATGGTGCCTGTCCTCATAAAGCTCAAAACTTTCTTTTCCAGTACTGTAATTAATTATTACATTCTTTTCATAACAGTTTTAATTAAAATAAATTTTTCCTTTTAACCTAATCAATTTTCTTAATCCTTTCTTAAATTTAACACTCTGCATCTTATTTAAGAAGTCCCTCCCATGCAGAGATTATAAAGGCATTCTCTTGTTTATCAAAATGTTTATAGTTTTTCCTTTCATGTTTAATTTTTTTAAATCTCCTTGAAATTTATTTTTACATATTGTAAAAACATGTGATAGTCAGACTGTGTTTCTCCATGTGTATATCCATGGGTCAAATACCATTTATCAGAAAATTCAATGCTAACCTGTAAGGCAATACTATGCAATACATAAAAATTCCATAAATGCACAGTTTTGTTTCTGGGCACCCTATTTTGTGCTAATTGATAAGCTATCTTTGAATCAGTTCCACTCTTTCGATATTACTACAGCTTTATAATAAGACTTGATATCCATAGAGCAAGTCCTCTGACCTAGTTCTTCTTCAAAATGTTTTAGTTATGATTGCAGATATTTCTATTGCTTCTTATAGTTCTGTCATCCTTTTCATTATATATTGTGCTTTGCTATTAGCATATATTTAATATTTCAAACTGATATTTTTCCTGGTAAAAATAACTTTTTATCCCTAGTGATGTTTTTAACCATAATATCTGGTTCACCTGATATTGAGCTTATTGTTTGACAGTATACATTTTACCATTCTTTCCCTTTCATTCTTTGTGTAGTTTTAAGCTATAGGTAAGTCTTTCTCAACTAGCTAGGATATCATACACTCTGTTTCTATTCTTTCCCTGGTTATTCTATAAAACGCAACATACATTGTTCACTTGTCAGTCTAAGAATAATTATTAATCTTTACTTTCCTTAAAGGAAATACCAAGGCCTTAGAATGCTTTCTTAACTTATATGCCATTGTTGTCTTATATTCAATTTTCCATGTTTTAAAGCATAAGATATTAAATTCTATTTTACATTTCATTTTTCTTATGTTTACCTACATATTTACCTCTTTACTATCTCTCATCTTTTACCACTGGAATCACTTTCATTCTGCCTAAAGGAAAAAACATCAGTGAAATTTGTGGCAGGCAAACTCATAAAGTGGTAGTAAACTACATTTTCTTTACATAGAAATGTCTTCATATTGTCATCTTCTTGAAAGATAGTTTCTCTGTGCATAGAATCCTAGGTTATCAGCTTCTTCATTACAGAAAACATTCCACTGCTTTCTTTCTTTCATTGTTGGGAAGTGTGCAAATCACTGTCTTCAAGGCAAGTTGTCTTTTTCTCTGGATATTTTTAGAATTTTCCCTTTGCCTTTAGTGCTCTTCTTGTGAACTTTTGGCTTGATATATTTTATTAATTCTGGAAAAACAGCAGTCATTATCTCCTCAAATAGTTGCTTCTGATCCATTCACCATTGCCTTTTGGAACCTCAATTAAGAGTACATTAGAACTCCTCGCTTTATCCTCCATGTCTCTTTTTCAATTGTATCGCAGTATAGTTTATCTATCCTCTAGATGTCTTTTAACGTCTCTTCCATATTTTCTGTCTTTTTGTCTCACTATGCAGCATTTTGGGTAATTTCTTATAATATAGCATCCAATTCACTATCTCTCTTTGCTTTGATCTAACATGTTGTCTAATGGTAATCCATTTGGTTTTTAGATTTCAGTTTTGTATTTCTATTTCTAGAAGTTCAATTTGGTCTTTTCCTAACCTGTTAAGTAACTTTTAACTGCTAGTCATTCTCTGAAGACATTTATAAGTTTGCTTTAATTATTACGGACATAATAAGCATAGTTATTTATTCGTCCCTGATAATTCAATACATAAAAAAACGTAGGAGTCTTTTTGTTCACTCATCATGTTTTGTTTCTGACTGTTACTGCTCACTGGCCCTGGAAAACTAGAAAGATTACTTCCTTTAGAGAAGATTCATCTTCTGCCAGGTTAGGGGAGGGTAGGGGAAGGGAGCACTAGCAACCTGGAAGTATCTTAAAGCTAATTCATGGTTTGAAGTTCTCTGAATCAAGGTGATATAAAACCATCCTCAAAATCTGTACAAAGGCCAGCCAGTGGCTGCAACCTACCCTTTCTTTTTTCTCTCACTCTTCTCAGTACCTGAGTGCCTTCCCTGTTGCCACTTAGGATAGGGAGACATGGTTTTACTTCTGGTTCACCTCTACCCTGAAGAGTCCCAGCTTTGTTTGGAGACAGTCTCCTATGAGACTATCCACCTTGAGTAACCCCTGAACTTTGACTAAATTCCTTGTCTTCAAGGCTGCCAAAACCAAAGCCCATACTTATTAGGATCAACAAATCTTCTCAGGATAAAAGCTACTTAAGTGCTCTAGTGATTTGTACATCTCTCTCTATGATTTCACCTGATAACAGATTTTGGCCTGACAGTTCTTTTTTCTCTTCTCAGCTCTTTAGAGTTTTTGTCTCAATTTTAAATTTTAAAAAATACCTCCAACATTTTAAGATTTTTTCAAAGGGAACCGCGGTCCAAATAAACTTACCTATCATTATCAGAAACAAATGTCTACCATTTCCTTTTTTCATGATCACTGAATTCGTTTTCCTTAACAGCTACAGTATTTGCATGAGGTTCCTCTTGGCAGGCGGAGAAGGCAATGGCACCCCACTCCAGTACTCTTGCCTGGAAAATCCCATGGATGGAGGAGCCTGGTGGGCTGCAGTCCATGGGGTCGCCAACAGTCGGACACGACTGAGCGACTTCACTTTCACTTTTCACTTTCATGCATTGGAGAAGGAAATGGCAACCCACTCTAGTATTCTTGCCTGGAGAATCCCAGGGACGGGGAGCCTGGTGGGCTGCTGTCTATGGGGTCGCACAGAGTCGGACACGACTGAAACGACTTAGCAGCAGCAGCAGCCTCTTGGCAGGAGAGAGGAGGACGACTAGGATACCCTTTCAAATTACCTGTTTTCACACCCCAAAGGCTCTCTTCCTCCTTGCTACCATAGAGACAGAATAGATATGGCTACTTTCCTATGTGATTATTTAACAATCATTCTTTTTCCTCTTTGAATCAAACTGTCAGGAGACTGCTTCTACCAGCTATACATCCAGTTTCCACAAAAATTACTGCAAGCAAGGGATATAGCTTTTACACATCATGGTACACTTTTCACCTTAAAGAATGTGATGTTTATGGTACTTATTAAGATCTGATCTTTGTTGCTCCTCTCTCTCTCTCTCTCTCTCTGTACTGCCTCCCTTCACTTCTTCCCACCTGGCTTCCCCCGATCTCATCTATTTGGGACAGTCCTTACACACATTTTGAAGTCTATAGATTAAATTTCTCTCCTAGTTGAGCTGGAAATGGAGATTGCAAGATTTTCATTATTACTTTTTCACCTTTCTTGTTATTTTTGAATGTTTTCAAGGGAGAGAGGGGAAAATGCTAACTACTGAAATAATGTTTATCCTCAAAGGTCGGAATCATCTTGATTCCTGTATCTCATATGCAGTACAAAAAAATACATCATTGAGTCCTCTCAACTCAGTCTTTGAGATATACTCATAACTTGTTCACTTTGACCTCCTCTATCTCTACCGTAGTCCAAGTCACCCTTGTATTTTATCTGGTTTATTGCATAGCCTCCTAACTAGCTGTCCTAAAGATACCTTAGGTGCTTTGTAGTCTATTTTCCATAAGGTATTTACATTTCTAAAGTTTTTAATTGAAGTAGAGTTGATTCACAATGTTGCGTTAGTTTCAGGTATCCATCAGAGTGATTCGGTTATACTGAGAATACATACATGCCCTATTTCAGATTCTTTCTCATTGTAGCTTATTATACAATATTGAATTGAGTTGCCTGTGTATGCAGCCCTTGCTTACCTATTTTCTATACAGCAGTTTGCATCTGCTAATCCCAAGCTCCTAATTCATCCCTCCCCTCGCTCCGTTTCCCTTTAGTAATCCTGTTTATTTTCTATGTTTATGAGTCTGTTTATGTTTTATAAATAAATTCATGCATATTATTTTTAAACTCCACATACAAGAGATATCATATGGTATTCATCTTTCTCTGTCTGACTTCATTCATTTAGGATGATAATCTCTAGGTCCATCCATGTTGCTGCAAATGGCATTATTTCATTCTTTTTTATGACTAATATTCCACTGTATATTTATATACCAAATCTTCTTTATCCTTTCATCTGCCAGACATTTAGATTGCTTCCATGTCTTGGCCACTATAAATAGCAACATTTACATTTTTTAAGACATAAGCCAAATCATGCCACCTATCCTCAAAATCTTCCAATGGCTTCCTATCTCACAAGAATAAAATTCAAAGTATTTAACATAGCTGTGAAGCCCTAATCCCCTCTCTCCCTTCTCTCCTCTCCCATTATTGTTGCATTCCAGCCACAATATCCTCCTTGCTGCTCTCCAAACAGGTCAAGCATATACCCACCTCAGGACCTTTGCACTTGCTAAATTGCTACAACCTTAGTTCCCTCATGGTTCACTCCTTTTCACTTCTTTCACATCTCTGCTCAAATATAACTTTGTCAGGAGGTCTTCCTTGAACAACTGCTCTCACACATCACTACCCACACATCCACTCCACGTCTCCTTACCCAGTTTATTTCTCTTCTTGGCACTTATCACCACCTTATTTTTCTTATACTTACTTGCTTTTTTGTTTGGAGTTGTTTTCTATAACCAAAATATAAGCTCTATGAGAACAGGGCCTCTGTCTGTTGTTGTTCACTGATGTATCACAAGCATGTAAACGGTACCTGGAGCCATAATAAGCACCCAATAAATGCCACTGAATGAACGCTATGGCTACAAAGGAACCCAGCTGCAAGAAGCGCAGTGCGAGCAGAAACTGCGCAGCTGTCACGCTGGCTCTCACTACTTGCCGTCCAGCTTCTCTGCTCATCAGCCACCTCCAACATCCTTGTAGCTGAGTCTACAAGTCTTTCCCACCTGAGGTTCCTCAGCTCAGTGTCTAAATCCCAAATATCTGACTGGTCTGCCTTAGTCCAAGAACCCACCCAGAATCCAATTAACCACTGTTGAGGAACAGATGAGGGGTCGCGGGGGTGCGGGTAGACATGTCTATTCACATGCCAAGTAGAGTCACCTTCTCCAAACTCTCTAAAAATGGGGAACATGCTGGCAATCTTTAACTCAGATGCAGAACAAGCCTCCACTAACACATCCCTGACAATGGCAGAGAGAATGTATGTGAATTCTACTGATACAAGGGTGCCTCCAACAAGTGTCCTCAGAGTCCTGCAAGTAATATAAGTGAGTGAAGAGGGCACGGTGGTAAAGATGGCAAACTCAGGAGTCTCTGCAACATCCAAAGAAGTGCAGCTACTAGAACTAACTCCTGCCAAGGAGGAATGTGGGTCTAGAGTTGCCAGATCTTCTGATGGTTCAAGAGAAGCCAAGAAATTTGGAAATTTGGAAATTGTAGTATGAAATATCCCACTTTAAAAATGACAACTAATCCAATTTTTGAAAAACAAAACACCATGCAGACCAAATAAAACACATCTGCTGATCAAATCTGGCTCAGGGCTACTCGTGAGCAATTCTGTTTTATACAGTCAGCTCAAAAATAGGACACAGGTAATTTATCACACTCAAGAGCAATGTTTCCCAAGGGGTTCAGTGTGAAGATTTCATTAGCTGAAGTAACCAGAACTCTCGGTCCCCTTTTACAGCACCTGCCCTATCTTCTCTGCCAGTCCTGATACAAATGCCCAACTTTTACCCACGAGAGACATGGCTTAGTGGAAAGAATTACAGCCTTGGAATCAAACAAATTGGGTTAAAACCCAGTGCTACCTTCTAGCTTTCCTTAACTTCTCTAAAATTCAGTTTCCTCATCTGCAACCTGAGAATACTAATTCCCACCTAGAAGCATTCTAAGGAATGAAATTACTATAAGCAAAGTGCCTGGTACATAATAGAGGCACAGAATAGGTAACTTTTATTAATAGAGTAGGAGCCAGTCTTCCCATAGAAAGGCATGATAGCTGAAAATCTACAGTTGTGATACAGGATGTTCACAAGCTCACACCACCTAAATCTTTTGTGGGATAAGTAGAGGGAAAAGATGCATTTAATAAATAAAATGCAGATAAGAAATACAGTCATGCAAGGGCCCAGGTCTTCACACTAATGGAAATACTGGTGAACTTGGTCCAGAATGAATACATTTGTAGAAACCAGCACTAATTAAAATCCATAGACATCAATTATCTGATTATTCAAGAACTCTCTCAACTTTTGAAGCCAGGTTTTGTATGCATATTACAACACAACACTGAGTCAAGTAGATGCATGCCAATTCTCCAATGGCCTAAAAATTTAATCCTGTAGCTCAAGGAGACATAACCAGGAGAAAAAAATCCCTGCAGGCCAGGTGTAAAGGGCAGTGCTGACTCCAGCTGGTATGGGCTGCCAGGGGGCTGGAGCAGGACTGTCCAACATCCACCATCAAATTCAGGGGAGCGACTGCTATGGGAGAGTACCCAAAGCCATCAGGAGGAATGCCTCTCTCGCCCACCCTGCCGTGCGCTTTCCAGAAAGGAGCCAGGTGCAAGCTGGAGGGCCACACAACGCACACCTAAAGGGTCATGAAACAGGAAAGGGGTCATCCTAAAATGAAACATGTAAATGAAGCTCAATGCAGGAACTGAGAGCACCCTGGACTACAGAAATCAGAAACACCTTTCTCCTGGCAGGGAACTCTAAATAGGTTTCACCCTCCATGAGGTTTAAAAAGAGTTTTGTCTCTGATTAGCTGTGCTTCCCCACCAAGGAAACCTGACCTCCCCCATCCCAGATCTTCCTGGGCCTATTCCTATTCCTCAGGCCCTCATGGCTGCTATAATCATCCACATCCATTATCAGCTTTCCTCCAGGGGCTACCAAGCACCGGAAAATCACTTATCTCCTTCACTGTCAAGCCTCCCCTGATAGGCAGGCCATCAGTAATTATTTAAGCTATTTTCTAGATTTAAAAGATGGGGGTGCGAGGTAGTCTAACATGGGTGGAGTATAGATCAAGATAGACAGGAATTGGCAATCGTTGAAGTTGGGCATTGGGCAAATAGAAGCTTATTATACTCTTTTTTTTCCATTTTTGGGTATGTTTCAATTTTTCCATACTATAAAAGTTTTGAAACAAAGGTTTCAGGAGAACACAGCTACAGCTGAAAACAAAATCAGGTGCTCAACCCTCTCCATTCTGTGTCTGGACATAGAGGAATCTGGAAAGTGCTCAGATCAACAGCCTCCAGGGTTCCTGCACTCCCAGGACAGAGATAGTATCTTCGAGGCATACACTCAGTGTCCTCAACAAACCACCTTTGAAAAACTCCCTAGAACTTTTCAGAATTATTCTGGCAAGACCCAGCTTCCCTTCTTGGCCTATAAACCCTTGTGCCTCCACAAATTACCCTGACAACCTCAACTCACTCCAAGGGCCTCTACTTCCTGTTCCAAACTACCGTGTTGAGCAATCCAGTTATTGAAATAGCTCCTGGGTGGCAGACGAGCGTCTGTTAAGCTGCTTCTCCCTCCTGCAAGTCAGAAGCAAGGGTGCTGTTATCACTTTCAAGGAGCCAAGGAACACTTTATACTTTCTTCTTCCTCTTCCTTCTAACCTCAATTTGCTCCTAATAAGAAACTGTTTTCATCATCTAAAGTGGAGTTTTTCAACCCAACCCTATGAGCATCTCAGCGTTTCCTGTTTGGCGGGCCAGCCTGTGCATTGTGAGCTGTTCAGCAGCTTCCCCGGTCTCTGCCCACTGGATGCCCATAGCATATACACTGTCCCCAGCTGCCACAACCAAAAATGTCTCGAGACATTGAAAGAGTTCCTTAGGGGGCAAAATCGCCCCTGGTTGAAAACCACTGGTCTAAAAAATAGTGAAAAACCAAGATCGTCGTCCTGGCGAAAAAAAAAAAAAAGAGAGATATACAGTTTATTTCCACATACACTATTAGATAACATATTTCAATGTATATATTTATAAATAGAATAAATATCACACCCCAAGTCAGAAACACATAAAGGAACAAGAGAAAAATGAACTCATAATGCTTGCAACTATTTCTTCTGTCTTTGTGGCTTCCTGTGTAAATCTTATTTGTTTCCTCCAGATTATTCTGTTTCCAAGCCAATGCAGACATCATTTCACAGCAAGTCCTCTCTGAAGTGCCACACCATCCGTGTTGGGAGGGGAAACTCCTAATGAGGTGAGGTGTGCTGGCCTTCCAGCACATAGTCGACAGGTGTCACTGGAGAACAGAAGCCCCAAGAGAAGACTTCCCCAAGAAGTCAGAAGAAAGCACCCGGAACACATCCTCCCGGTAGAGCTTCAAATATCAATAGATTGCCATCATGGCCAAGAAGCAAAGGCTAAGCAAGCAGCATGCGAGGTGACAACACCCAAGGGGAAATACTATTCTATTTCTTCATTACACAGAGGGAGTTTCCCGTGGTACACTCCCCTCCTCAGAAGAAAGAAAATCTGCTCTGTGCTCTCTGTTCTGCACAGGCCTTACACTCGTCAGTCTATTATTCAGCTTCGGAGGATTTACGGACAAAGCTGTCTCTCCCAGCTCCACTCCCAATGGCCCCCTGACCCCAGGGAGATGTTAACATGTTCCTCCTCTCTGATGCTATGGACAGGCAGGTGCTGGGCGCAGGGGATGCTGTCTTTTGGGCTCCATTCCTCCTGCAATCCCACTTCACTGCCTGTCTCAACCTGGATCCCCTCAATCCTAGATTCTGGCCAAGGCCTCCTAACTGATCTCCCTGGTTGAGAGTTTCCGTTCTAACCCAGGTTTCACATGGACGATGATCTTTCAAGGGCACAAGCCAGAAGAGACCAGAATCCTTCTGCTGTTTCTCTCTCCCTATCACTGGATACAATCCCAGCTTCTTTGGTGCACATTTTCCAAGTACACCAAATGGATGGCCCAGGAGGTCTCCAAGCAGGAGCAGGATGAGCATTGAGTGTGAAACAGGTGTGCACCCGTGGGGGATTCATCCACTGGATAGGTGGTGAAGGGAGGAAGGGAAGAGGGTGTTAGATGCAAGGACCGTAAAGTTTCCTTTTAATCCTGACTTGCCATGATGCTGGGAACTCCTAGATCTGCCATTCAGGTCCTGCCATCTGACCCCAAGCCTCCTGCAATGTGATACTAAATGATCATCCATGAATGCTCCTGAAGTAGTCCAGCACATGGTACCCCACTTCCATAAGATAACTTCTTTTCTGCTTGTCTTTTTTTTTTTTTTTCAATTACAAAGGAATGGTTTGGGCAGTAACAGAATTAAAACAGTCCCGAAATATTTTAAGATGAAGCGTCTCAACGACTGCACTCCCATGGTGACTGCTTCCAAGCATACGACATGTGCCCTCCACTCCTTCTCCATAACACATACACACACAGGTACACACCTCACTCATTTGATACTTGATCTTATACTGTGCCTTAGGGAGGAAAAGATTTAATTCTTACATGCATTGACTCATCTCTCTAGCTCCCCAAGCGGTTAAGCCTGGTTAGTTCATCTGCTTCAGTTGCAATTATCCCACCAATGAGGAAATGGGAGGCAGGGAGCTCAGGTACCCGCTTCAAAATCACAGATTAGTTGGCAACAGAGTTAAGACCAGAATAAGAACTCCTTTCCCAGTGTTCATTATTACACTGTAAGTGCTCTTCTCCACACAGTGCAGAGCACGTTCAGGAAGCAAGTAGAAATATTGCTTGGGAAAAAAATAACCTACAGAGGCAGGATAGCACAGTGGTTAAGTACCTGGACTCTGAACTCAGGCTGCTGTCATTAGGATGTAGCTGTCATTTATGTGGGGCTTCCCTGGTGGCTCAGACAGTAAAGACTCCCCCTGCAATGCAGGAGAATGGGAGTTCGATTTCTGGGTCAGGAAGATCCTCTGGAGAAGGAAATGGCAACCCAGTCTAGTATTCTTACCTGGAGAGTTCCATGGACAGAGGAGCCTGGTGGGCTACAGTTCATGAGGTTGCAAAATTTACTTAAGTATGTGACCTGAGTCAATCAACTGGGCCTCAATTTCATTTTCTGAAGCTGGGGTAATGATAGTACCTCCCTTACAGGGTTGTTGCGAGAATTAGATAAGTTAATACCTATAAAGCACCCAAAACAATGCCTGCTACCCATGCTAATAAAATCAGCATCATAGTTCTAATATAGCCCCCAAAATACAGTAAATATTATCTTTCTTAAAATTAAGTCTGGAAAGTCAAAATTAAATCTTGTTAACTTTGTTCCTTGTTCAAAAAGAAATCAGCATGGGGGGAAAACTCATATGCTATTAGTCCACAAAAATTTAAGTGACACAGAGACTGAAATCATTTCTACAAAGAGAAATGACCTCATAAAGACCTCATAGATCAAACGCATTGTAATACCTACCGTGCCAAAGAAAAAAAAACCGTAACAGCCTCTAGCAGTAATTATCTAAGTAAAGTAGGCTGCAAATCTGTTGGAGAATTGTTTTTGCCATGATAATATTTCGAGTAAATTGGTGCTTCTATACTAAAAGTACTGGTGTTGCAGAACTGGCATACTAACAGAAAGATTATTAAAGAAACACTATTAAAATGAATTAGGTATTATTAAAGATTCAACACTACAACAGTGCCTGATTACAAGAGATTTCAAGCTATATTGCTTAATGGGCAGATAAAAGTGCTAATTAAGCCCGCTCTTAGAGGATGTCCCTAGGCAGGTCTACAAACCACAGGCAGCAAGAGGTCTAAGGACTAAATGAGGAACCAGTAACACCAGCCCAGTTGGATACAGTCCTACCAGGAAGATGGGGAGAAATCAGGAAGAGCCAAGGTTTTCTGCACAGAAGAGACAACCTGGTAAAGCACACAACCATCCAACTTTTTGAATCTCAGGATTTTTGTTTGTTTTTTTAACTGCTTTGTCAGCAACACTTCTAATTGCTCCTTTGCTTAGGTGAAGAGATCCAAATAATCCACCACAGATTGGCGACCCTTAATAAACAGTATAAGCAGGGAGAGGCAGAGAAAGCCTTGCCGTGATCACCAAAGCCTTCTCAGGCAACCATAAAACACTGACCAGCTCTCACGGCAGCACCTGGCCGAAAGCATCTCTCACCGCAAACAGCCTAAAGCTCTCAGTGGTTCTTAAAAGAGTTGCTAAACTAAAGGCATTAGCCATGTGTTTCAGGATCTATTTTGCTTTCCCACCTTGTTAATTAACTAATCAGGGATGGCAAAGCGCCTCACAAATATAAAGTGTCAGGGAAATGCTAAGTAAATTCACCTACATGTTCTATCAACGCTCAATTAGGAAAGGCGGAAGAGCTAGAGGCTCAGCTGTCCCCAGAATGCTGCAAGCCAAGGGCCAGCTAACGTGAAGGCGGAGAGACCCGTGTGCCCTGCAGCAGCCTCCAGCCCAGAGCAGGGCTCTCGGCAGGACTTCTGGAAAGGAAACCTGGGCCAGGGCCACCCGGGGCAAAGCCAAAGCTGATGGAGAGGCGCATCCTCACCGTTCAGCCTCCATCTCCCCGCATCGCTCAGATGTCAACAAACCCGGACCACAAAGTGAAACTTTCCGGGTCCCCACTGTCTTGCTGGGTGTCTGCCCTCTGCCTGCGAGAGCGGCGCGGGGACAGGTGTGGGGCCGAGGCTCAGGAAGGGACCCCCGCTCCCAGCCCCAGCGATTGTGTAATCGACCTGAGAAGGGGGTTCTCGGGACCAGCCCCACGCCGGGATGCGGAGGCGCGGCCCGGGGACCCGTCTGCTGGCGCGGCGCCGGGAGGTGTGAGGGGGATGGGGAGAACGGTCGTCCCGCCCCCCGGGACCGCCCCCGGGAGGCAAAGGGAGCCGCGGAGCTGACACAGCCCGGAGGGGGCGCCCGCGCTGCGGACCGCTGCCGAGCTTGGGGACGCGATGGCTCGGCAGTACGGCCGGCCTTACCTGCGCGCCGGCCCGGCACGGCGGAAGGTGGTTCGGGATGCCGAGGCGGCGGACGGCGGTCGGCAGCGCCGGCAGCCACCGGGCCACGGCATGTAAGTAACCGCGAGCAGCAGCGGGCGCGGGACTGACAGCCCCAGGCCCCGCCTCCAGTCCCCGGGCCCCGCCCCCTCCGCGGCCGCGAAGCTGGCCCCGCCTTCTCCGCCCACCGCCGGGGTCAAGCTCGGTCCACCGGCCCGGGGGGGCGGGGACCTTCGCTTCCGATTGGTCCGGGAGGTAACCGCCCCGCCCACTCCCCCGCTCCATCCTTGGCCTCGAAGCGGCGCGTGCGCAGTGGCTACGGTGTGCAACGCAAAGCGCCGAGTGTTGGCGTAGTTGGTCCCCCACCTCTTGTGCTGGGCATGTTACTTTATCCCGCACGACTGGGAGCCGTGGGTAACCTGAAGAACCAGAAGTCAGACTCAGACTCCACGGTGAATTGTCTTTATTCACCTGTGAAGGAATCTACGAGAAAAAAACCCAAAATGGGCCAGGCTCTAACCAAACGAGACCCCTAAACTAGAAACTACTGCAAAAAAAAAAAAAAAAAAAAAAAGGTACCACTGGCTCGGATGCATCTGCGCCAGGTCTGTGGGTGCTTTATTCACGCGCTGGATTCTATCCCTGGTCAACAAGTATGATGTGTGTGCGGAGGGTCCAGCAGTTGTGAAGCGAGGTTAGGGCATTAAGGTTGTACCAACAGAGAAAGTGAGGGATGCTGAAGAAAGTAGCCCTTCTCCAGCGCCAGCTTCCTTCTCCCCAGCCCCTCCCTATATCTGTCACCGCTCCATCTGCATCACCCTCAGCCTGTAAACAAGACCAGGTCTCTCCCAACAAGAGTCAATTTTGACCCAGCCATTTCACCCCAAGTACTACTCAAGGGAATATGTCTACCTGATAACTTGTACACAAATGTCATAATGACCCAAAATCATATTCATAACAACCCAAAAGTCAAACACTCGAACAACCATTGTTTGATGACTGGATAAACAAATTATAATTTATCCATACGGTGAAATTTCTCTGGGCTATGAAAAGAACTGAAGTGCTGATTCCTGCTATAATTTGGACGAACCTGAAAACTAAGTGAGAGAAGCCAGGCACAAAAGATCAGATTGCATATAAGTCCACTTGTATGAAGAATCCAGAATAGGCAGATCTATAGAGACAAAAAATAGGTTGGTGGCTGCCAAAGGCTGGGGGAAGGGAAAATGGAGAGTGATTGCCAATGGGCATGGAGTTTCTTCTGGGGTAATGAAAATGTTCTGGAGATAAGAGTGATGATGGCACAATTTTGTGGATATATTTTTAAAAACCACTGAATAATGCATTTTAAAAGAGTGAATGTTATGATATGTGAATTATCTCAATTTTTTAAAAAAAAACGAACTACAACTTTAAAAAACCCACACCTAACTACCTTGAGGCTGTACGCCTTCCAGTTACCATGCACTTTCCCAGCCTTTCTCATCCAAGATTCTTGCAAGCGTGGTCTGCATGTTTTTATTCCTACTTCCTTATCTCCCATTTATGTTAATTCCATAGAATGTGCCTTCTGCCTGCACTAGAGCTCAAAGCTGTTCTCTCCCTAAATTCTGCAGCTTTCAATGACTCTGAACATTCCCAGTTCTCCCCCTTCTCTCCTGACCTTTTCTTTCCTTGGCAAACCTATTTTAAATATTGATGTTTTCCGTGGCTCGTCACAAAATCCTTCCTAGGTTCTACCATCCACATCCATGAGTTCAGTTGCTGTGCTTCAAATTTGTCCGTGCGTCTGATGTCCCACAGGTTTCTCAAACTCGATGTGTCCTAAGTAATTTAGGAAAACCCCCAACCCCCAACCCCCAATCCCCCACGCTACTGTCTTTCTAATAATGATATCTATTGCTGCGTGCTGGGACCTGGAAATCATCCTGGATTCTTCCCTCATTCTTCTAAAGTCAACCACCAGTCTTTATCCAGTTCAGTTCAGTTCAGTTCAGTCGCTCAGTCGTGTCCGAATCTCTGCAACCCCATGAATTGCAGCAGGCTTTCCTGTCCAACACCAATTCCTGGAGTTCACCCAAACTCATGTCCATCGAGTCGGTGATGCCATTCAGCCATCTCATCCTCCGTCGTCCCCTTCTCCTCCTGTCCCTAATCCCTCCCAGCATCAGAGTCTTTTCCAATGAGTCAACTCTTCGCATGAAGTGGCCAAAGTACTGGAGCTTCAGCTTTAGCATCATTCCTTCCAAAGAAATCCCAGGGTTGATCTCCTTCAGAATGGACTGGTTGGATCTCCTTGCAGTCCAAGGGACTCTCAAGAGCCTTCTCCAACACCACAGTTCAAAAGCATCAATTCTTCAGCACTCAGCCTTCTTCACAGTCCAACTCTCACATCCATACATGACCGCTGGAAAAACCATAGCCTTGACTAGACAGACCTTTGTTGGCAAAGTAATGTCTCTGCTTTTGAATATGCTGTCTAAGTTGGTTATAACTTTCCCTCCAAGGAGTGTCTTTTAATTTCATGGCTGCAATCACCATCTGCAGTGATTTTGGAGACCCCCAAAATAAAGTCTCACACTGTTTCCACTGTTTCCCCATCTATTTCCCATGAAGTGATGGGACCGGATGCCATGATCTTCGTTTTCTGAATGTTGAGCTTTAAGCCAACTTTTTTCACTCTCCACTTTCACTTTTAGTGAAAGAGGCTTTTTAGTTCCTCTTCACTTTCTGTCATAAGGGTGGTGTCATCTGCATATCTGAGGTTATTGATATTTCTCCCAGCAATCTTGATTCCAGCTTGTGTTTCTTCCAGCCCAGCGTTTCTCACAATGTACTCTGCATATAAGTTAATTAAGCAGAGTGACAATATGCAGCCTTGACGTACTCCTTTTCCTATTTGGAACCAGTCTATTGTTCCATGTCCAGTTCTGACTGTTGCTTCCTGACCTGCATATAGGTCTACTTTATCCAGTAGATGTCCTTAAATCCCACCGTTCTTCTCTGTTGCTACTACCATAGCACCGGCCCACATTCCCTCATAATTTAATTCTCTTCGTCTTTTGTCTCCTTCAAATTCAGCTCCCAAACAGCTGTTAAGGTAGTTGCCCACTGCTGTAGCTGACATAGTGAGCATTCCTCTTTCTTATGATGTGATTAGTCGCTCAGTCATGTCCAGCTCTTTGCAACCCCATGCACTGTAGCCTGCCAGGCACCTCTGTCCATGGAATTCTCCAGGCAAGAATACAGGAGTGGGCTGCCATTCCCTTCTCCAGAGTATCTTCCAGACCCAGGGATTGAACCTGGGCCTCCTGCATTACAGGCAGATTCTTTACCATCTGAGCCACCAGGAAAGCCCTCTTATGATACTAATACTCTGATTTTGCTTTAAGAACTCACCCTTAGCCTCCCTTGGTGAGACTGCTAATCAAGATGCCTACTTTACCTGGTTCTGGCTGGATGTGCCCTCGAGCAATACAGCATCCTTCTTCTAAAATTTGAATAAAATAATAGTAAAAAAAAAAAAAATGAAGGTGTTTGCACCTGATTTTCCCTGACCAAGGAGACTGCCAGTCAATTCCTGACAATTCTGTCCTGGGAAGTCCTTTCAGAGCCTGGGTGCTGTAGCTTTTCCTTCAGTTTTCTGAATGAATCCCATAGCTCTCCAATGAATTCCATTTTTGGAGGTTAACCAGCCATAGAACCCAGGGCATACAGTAATATGTTTAAGACACAAACCATGCCTTTCCCTACCTAAAACAGTCTAGAGGCATCCTACCCCCAAGGGATAGACTCCAAGCTTCTTGACCCAGTCCCTGCCTGCCCCTCGTCTTCTTTCTCTGCTCCCTGTCTGACCCTTCCAAATTACTTGGGGTTTCATGAAAATTTGCTGTAAGGCTTCAGGGCTCAACATTTTTGAGTCCCCTCTGTAGAATAGCCTTTCCTATTTTCCCCCAGTTAACTTCAACCATTCTTTAAGGAGTTCTTCAGAAAGCCTTCCCTACTCTCAAGATTCTGCTTCCTTCATGTCCTCAAACATCCTGTTCTTCCAGCTGTTACTACACTTAATGCTGTAGTATTTTACTTACCCATTTAATTACCTTCCTCTACCACTAAACTTGGCATTCCTAAGGGCTATACCCTTCTCTGTCATATCCTTAGTGCCTGGCACTAAGTGCCTGGCATGGCAGGTGCTCAGACCTTTCCTTTCTCCTTCTTTGCTGCTGTAATTCCTGAATAAGTGAAATGGATCTCACTGAGGGACATTAACAAGCATTTTCCCCAGAGACATGAAAAGCAGAAATTCGGGCCTAAAGCACTTCATACAGTTGCCCCCAAACTGTATTCCAACTCCAAAAAATGTTCCAGAAGGTGGCTAAAATCTCAATATGATTGAAGTGTATTTATTTAAATAACACAGCTCTCATCTCTAAAATCTACTCGGTTTCTCCTGAAAGCCTTCATGGCTTAATGAGATGCAAAATTAAGTAACCTAGACAATTGTATTCATTATTGTGACTAAATAGCAAGGTGGTTTTTCTTGTAATCATAGCTGAAGAATAAACAACATGAAATGCAAATCCATAGTTCCATCTTGAGGTCTACTGTGAAACAAATACTACCTTAAGAGGAATTATAGAACCAGCCATATGCTGATGTTGACTGAGAAGAGTTGGGTTCTAGTTTCAACTTAGCCATGGCCATCTACTTGACCTTGGGTAAGTCATTGCTCTTGGATGCTTGCAGTCAGACTCTCCAATATCTACTCCTCCATTGTCCCACCACCAGAACCACAAAATCTCTTTGGAAAACCACTTTTTCTCCATTCAAATCCATAGGGTCTCCCCTAACCTGACCCCGGGCTTCCCTGGTGGCTCAGACGGTAAAGAATCCGCCTGCAATGTGGGAGACCTGGGTTCGATCCCTGGGTTGGGAAGATCCCCTGGAGGAGAGCATGGCAACCTACTCCAGTATTCTTGCCTGGAAAATCCCCATGGACAGAGGAGCCTAGTGGGCTACAGTCCATGTGGTCGCAAAGAGTTGAACATGACTGAGGGACTAAGCACACACAACCTGATCCCAAACCCCAGGAGCTTAAATCTGTCATTACACATCATTTAGCTACAGAAATAAGTTCAAAGGCAGACGTGAAGTTCAGTCAAAGCAATGAGATTTGAGAAGATAGTTTCAAGGACTTCTGAAAAAAAGAAGATTCCTCTCCTCTATAGCTCCTATCAATTATATAAGGTCTAGATTTCATGCACTGGAGAAGGAAATGGCAACCCACTCCAGTGTTCTTGCCTAGAGAATCCCAGGGATGGGGGAGCCTGGTGGGCTGCCGTCTATGGGGTCGCACAGAGTTGGACACGACTGAAGCGACTTAGCAGCAGCAGCAGCAGAATTAATGAAACCACATGTGACAACAAGGATAGAGACTAGATTGCCAGACAGTGAATGAGTATTGAGAAATGCATAATGGGAAAATGGAAAATAAACGCAACCTCAGCTACATTGTTGAGTAGAGAGCAACTAGATCAAGCCACACCTGAAACTGTTAGCCCAAACTTTCCAGTTATATGAATAAATTCCCTACATTGTTGGAGTTTGGTTTTCTGTCTATAACATAAATTGTCCTAACAATAACACTTAACAACCTCTGTGGGTCTCCATATTCTCATAAATAAAATAAAAGTAATATGAATAATCTCTAGGAATTTGCCAGCTCTTACATCCTGAGTCTCCAAAGGGTTAATATATTTATAAAGATGTAAGTGCGTTATAATTTACTAGTAAGCACTAAGGAAATTAAGACTTTATAATTTAACCCAACAAAAGATAGCTGAGGCTAAAAATACAAACAAAAATCCTTAATCTTTAACCTATGCCGAGGGTTACCCTGATCTCCACCCTCTCCCACTATACTTCAGCCACGTATTCCTATACTCTGAGAATACCTATCGAAGAAGGGGTGATCTGGAAAGAAAGCGCCTAGGTGGCCCTGCTTTAGAATACCTCGGATTCTTATTGGTGATGCCCACGGCCTTGGACCCCTTGTTCAGATTCTAACCTTTTCTATTTGAACTCTTGGACCTGAGCCCTTCCATGTGCCTTCTCTCTCTTCCCAGATCTGACCTCTGAGTCATATTTTTCACTTGCCAGCCTTCCCTCACGTCTGCATTCCCATCCCTGACCACCTTCAATCAGCCGGAAGTGGTGATACATTAACCAACAATTCCAGAGCACAGATTCATTTATTTGTAGAAACAGGACCTAGAGGAAGGAGACTGGGATGCTTATTTAATGGAGGAGAGTCACTTAATAAAAGAGATTAAGCACCTTGGAAGCCCAAAGGGTTGAGGAAATTGTTTGATACACTGCACCAGCAATTGTGTGTGAAAGGTTTCACGTACAGGATATGTAGCTCATTTACAATAATGCATTTGGACATGCAATTGTAGTCAACAT
Organism: Capra hircus; assembly: GCF_001704415.2. NCBI lineage: Eukaryota > Metazoa > Chordata > Mammalia > Artiodactyla > Bovidae > Capra > Capra hircus. The sequence continues at coordinate 16,665,954 of NC_030810.1, forward strand.
CCTAATTTGAAAAAGCATTGTCTGGGTCCTTGTTAGGTATGGCACTGGGGCTAAAGGCACTGGGAACCCCAGGAAGAGGCGATGTGGAAAGAATCCAGGTTGCTTTTCTGGAAATGGAAATTAAGAGCATGCTGCTAATGAAGTTTGTCCTTTGTTCTGGCTTTTCAAGATTCATGGGGAAAGGTCTTCAGCACAATTTTTATTGATTCCTTTAACATTTTATGACCAGATCACCTTTGTATACTGAGACGACTAAGACAATGTTCCTCTCTTCCAGGAGCTGAAGAACTGGGGCAGGAAATGGCCACTGGATCAGACAGGTTACAGCACGGGTTCATTTGAACAGAAAACCCGTCAGCAAGGGAGTCCAGAGGATACAGTTTATAGGGATCAGCCTCCCGGGAAAAGAATAAACAGAGAAGGTGGCTAGCGATGTTATTTAGTCACTAAGTCTTGTCTGCTCTTCTGCAACCCCATGGACTATAGCCCGCCAGGCTCCTCTATCCATGGGATTTCCCAGGCAAGAATACTGGAGATACTGGAGTGGGTTGCCATTTCCTTCTCCAGGGGAATCTTCCTAACCTAGGATCAAGCCTGTATCTCCTGCATTGGCAGGCAGATTCTTTACCAGTGAGCCACGAGGGAAGACAGGAGAATGGATATAGCAGCATAAATATAGAATAATCAGTTCACTCTACCCCACTTACCATCCAGCTTCCATTTTTGCTTTTCATTTGAGTGATAAAAATCTCATCCCAAACACAAGGAAACACAAGTGTCATCAGCCACTGTATTATCACTGGTGATGTCTAGTTTACTCCCACCTGGGATCTAAAGTTTGTGGTTAGGTACCACCAGTATTCTTCATATAAAGTAGTTTGGAAGGAGGAAGAGAAAAAAGGAATAAATTAACATAAATATGACAATTAGAGTCACCACTTCTATAACTTGTCTTGAAGCCAGAGCTCATAATAAATCATGACTTCCTTCTTCAATTATCCGTTCTGTGTTCATCTTACCCTCTACCAGCAGCTCAGCTGGTAAGGAGACCCAATCTTCATCTCAAAGTAACTGAACCCTTACTAATCCTCTCTGAGATGGGTTGCCAGTTTTCCACTGAACTTTATTACTGGAATACATTCTATAATGTGACCCCATGAACCCTTTGGGTTCCAAGCAGTTTTTTCAGCCCTAGCACATAGCAGAAACCTGATTTCCTCTTGACAGTCAGGACAGTGATCCACTTCTTTTCCGGTTGATTCAGTGGCATGGGGAGTCCCCAAATGGTCAGGGACAAGCTCAGCTTCCAATTCATCAGAACCAATGCTGCATTGCGTGGTGGGAATACTCTTCTCTTAGAACCGACACCCCAAACCTGTGAAGTCCAAGATCACAGAAAAAGAAGTTCTATTAAGTAGAGTGTTCATTGTAATTGTTATAAGGACCACTCCTAACCCTTCCCTTTTGGTTCCTAGCCCATGTGCTTTTTGTTGCCATGGTGACAGCGCCAGCTATTGATAGCTGATTTAAAGCCTATACTGCATCCTACAGGTAAGCTCAAGCCTTGCATGGGATCACATCCCAGATGGCTTACTGGCCCCTCGCTACGGACACCTCAGAAGCCTTCTATTGAAGATGACAGAGATGCTGTCAGTCTTTTTTCCTGTATGACAATATGGAGCAGAGTTGCCTGCAGATTTCAGAATAATTATACATGAAAGAAATGCGTGCCTGTGTTCTTTAAGCCATTCTCTTTGCGAGGGGTAGTGGGGAGGGAGCATCACTTTGGCTCTAACTACGATAGCAATCATGGCTGTTAGCACAGCCCCAGCTTGTGCTCTCTCTGACTGCATTGCAGGGGTAGGGGTGATGGGGGGCGGGGGTGGGTACGGGGCAGGGAGTGTAGAAAGAGGAGAGCCTCTGACACTGTAACCCGTGTTCAAATCACCTGTTTGCTGTACATTCCCCACAGGGCAATGCTATGCCTCAGCAAACCTCCCGTGGGCTTCAGTTTCAGGCACTGCTGTTGCTCAAGTGTTTTCCCTCAGTGTCAGAGGGAAGACTGGGATACTCAGATGGTGGTATGACTGCTTGAACCTGCTCTGACTCACTCCTGTCCCATCCAGTCCACTGACTCTCCACTCTCAGCCAGCACTACTGGGGTCCTGCTTTTTCTCTGTCTTGAACAGATGAAGGGATGGGCAGTGATCTGCCCCGAGAGAGAGAAAGAATTCAACTCAGCTAAAAGGCTTTCTCCTCACCTATCCCAGCCTCCTACCTAGCCCTCCCCCGTTCTGTGTGGTTGTTAATCCTTACAGAGACACCCAACTACGTTCTATCTCCCTAGGGGAGCCTCACCATCTTTCTGATAGTTTCTCAGATACATCATCCTCCTTCTTCCTTCTGTGGCTTTGTCGGGGAAAAGCTGAGTAACCAGTGCTGGTTCCCTGTCTTGTGCTGAGATGAGGTTTCAGAGGTAGTGGGGAGACAGGTCATGAAGAAGGAGGTGGTGGGAGGAGAAGGAGGTAGCAGAAGGAGGTGAAGATAAATAGGAAGGTGTTTGCATAGCATATGATTTCATTTATATGCAATTTCCAAAATAGATCAATTTTGGAAAGAGAAAGAATGCATGCCGACGAACGGTTTCCAGGGGCTCCAGGGAGGCAGGGATGGGGAGTGACTGCTTCATGGGTGGGAGGGTGGTGAAAATGTTCCAGAACTAGACAGCGGTGATAGTCGCACAACACTGTGAGTATACTAAATGCCACTGAATTGTATACTTAAAAATGGCTAAAATGGTGCATTTCGGGTTATGTGAATTTTATCGCAATAAAAATAATAGGCTGTTGGACTTTAATTGGACAGAGAAGACACACTCAAGAGTTCCAGGGTGACTCTGATGGAGACCAGAGTAAACAGAGCTGTAAGAGAATTATTTGACCTTGGAGTCCTTCTTGGAGCATCTGTTCCCTCGAACATAGGGACCAATCAGGATGAATGAGAGTTAGGGAGAGAGCGGGATGAGTAAAGGATGCTGACTCCAGAAAGGGGAGAAGAGCAGACATCTGGGCCAGGCACCTTTCCTGGACTCTCCTAATGTCATGAATTTCTGTTGTTTTTGTTCATTTGTTTGTTTCTGATTCCTCAGCATTCTGTCACCTCCTTATCTGGGAAGAATTCAAAGCAAGCAAGCAGGAAGTGGGTGGGTGGACTCCTCCTTTGTAAATCTTGGCCAGAGGCAGGGACCTTCCTCCTAGTCCTCAGTCTGAGAAGGTCCAAGACTTTTCTTCTAAGCCTCATACCCCTGCTAACCATGCTGAACCTCAGACATCTCATCCAGCTCAGCTGATGAGCTATTCCTTCTGGAACTTCAAATCATGGAGAATGATGCAAAGACACAAAAGTAGGAGACTCACAACACCAAGCTCAAGGATGAGAATTCACTGGAAGCAGCACTGGACTGAGTGTGGGGCTTTGGCATTGAAGTCCAGGGGCATCCGCACCAAGCAGCATCTCCACCACACTGACCTTGAGGGTGACCTTGACTGTGGTAGCCACGGCCCACCCTCTTGCCATGGTTATCTTCCCAGACTTGTTTGCCAGCCTCCCTTCAGTTCTCAAGCTACCTGACACCCTTCCAGTAAATCCTTGACTGCTGCAGTTAGCCAGCACCTGTTTCTGTTACTTGTAACTAAGAACGGTGGAACAAGGATGTAGCGTTACTGCCTCCCTTCCAAACAGAAAACTTGGTGTGTCCCAATTAAATGCAGACGGCTTCTTGCAAAGCCGAAGTGCTCTCTGCACCTTGATTGCTGTGTGTGTGTGTAAGAGTGTGTGTATTTCACTTTAAACATTACAGATGTGAAAACAAAATGCATTTCCAGGCACTGTAACTATGGTGATGGGCAGAAAGAGCATTGCTCTAGCAATTAGAAGACCGGGCCACACCAGTAACGCATCCTCAGGCAAGTCAGCTTCTTCTTTATGCGGGCTGACGTGATTTGTGAGCCCTTCTTCAGTACTTGAGATTCTGTAATTCAGGAAATGCAAAGGAAATCATTTATATTAGCAATGTGCCTGGGAAAACAAAGCATTCTTTCTCACAAAGAGGTTCCGTCTGAGTCAGTGTCATACGGTGAAGACAACCTCAGTTGTCAGTCTTGACTTCATCTGTTAAATGAGGCACAGTCTTGCAGACAAGCAATAGAAGTTGATAAAAGTCTCATCTCCCTGTGGGGCAGACCATCTGCAGTAATCATACTAGTGAGAGTTCTCGCGTGGAGCTCTCATTTAATCCCTGTGATAACCCCGTGGAGGAAGTGCTGTTTTACAGATGAAGTAGCAGAGGCGCAGAGAGGTTAGGGAATTTGCCCAGGGTCCACACAGCTAGTCGGTGACAGAACCAGGATTCAAACTCAAAGGTTCTGGCTCCAGAATCCAACTGTGTGTGCATGTGTGTGTGTGTGTGTGTGTGTGTGTGTGTGTGTGTGTGTTAAAATACACATAACACAAAATTCATCATTTTAGCCATTTCAAGGTGTACAGTTCAGTGGCATTTAGCACACTGATAGAATCCGTGCTTTTAATGTGACAC